>NC_062221.1:42519225-42822255 GCF_902686445.1 Sciurus carolinensis
TTGGCCAGGAAAGCATACTTAGGCCCTTCCTGTTGCAAAGGAGAGACCCTGAAGGAACTAGAGATAATCAGCCACTGAACTTGTGATCTTCAAACCTCTCACAGCATTCACTATAACAAATAAATAAATTATGTTCCCAGAATGGTTTCAGAGGCAAACTCACAAAGTCATATTTTTAAAAACATACAATATTATAGACCTTTAAGCACATATTTTAAACTAATCAGCTTTTGACCAAAATATATGCAAATATCACACTAATGGGGAAAAGATGGCAGGTGCTAATGTAAATAAGGTTTTTTAGTTTCTCAATTATTTGGGGCTGCTGATGTAAAACTGACTGATGTTGGCTAAATTCTTGAGGGTTTATTCTTTTTTCTTTTAATTCTTAGAATTATTTAAAGGCTTAGTACTCCCTAATTGCCACTTTCCATTATGTTTCATGATGGCTATCATGTGAGAATAATTTCCAAACCCATTTTCCATTTTTCCATGACTTATTTGTAAAACAACAGAAAAATATATTTATCACTGATCCTTAAAAGGTAAAACCTGAAGAACCTTTAAAGAGAAAGAATTAGCTCCTGTTTTTGAATTCAAGCCACTGAATCCAGGTAACATTCACAAATACTTAAGTAAGACTATCCTATTGTATAATCAGCAAAGGCAGTAAAGTGACTAGGACAAAATCAAAGTAGACAGATTGAAATGCTGTGGGATATGATATAGAGCTAAATGACAAGGGAGTGCCCAGCAAATAGTAGTCACTTAAACATTCTCTATTATAGTGACAATCCAATTTTGTAGCATTAAGCAATAGGTCTACAGTTTGAAGGAAACCAAGCTTCTGTTTTGGACAACAATCTCTTCCAGACCAGTGCTCTGAAGTGAACAGGATCCAGCATGGCTGAGGAATCCAGGGGCCAATTTAGGGCCTAAAGACCCCAGCAGGGAAGAGACCTTCCTACTGGGCCTGTGATGTCTGCCTTGCTCCACATCAGAGCTATGGCCAGAGGGACCACAAGGCCAAATAATACCCAGGTCTTATTTTAAACAAAATCTCTTTCCCTGTCCTAATCCAGGTTGGTTTGTATGCCATGACAAAGAAGTGAAATTATATGCATCATTTCTAGTCATTTCTACTCATTAAACATATGGTCATTTTGAATTATGGATAATTTCCAGTCTCCCTGAGGAAATGAGACCACAAGAAAACCTTTGCAGTATAGAAGCCATCATATTAAGAGCATATTGACTTACTGAATAAACAAATAAACAGAAATAAATTCTGAATGCAATCAGAAGAAAGTGTCAATATGGGTACAAGTTTGACATGAGAAGACAAAAAAGGGAGAATTCAGTTTTCACTCTGGTGTGTTTTAAATTAATGCCAATTACAGTCAAAGGTGTGAAATGCTTGTCCTTTACACTTAACTTATGCTCAATTACCATGCAATACAGTAATGACTTCTCAGCATGTTCCAAATTAACACCATTTTGTTGTTGTTTTGGTATTAGGGATTGAACTTCATGACCACTAAGCTTCCCTCTGAGTCCTCAGTATTTATTTGACTGCAACAGAAAACTCTTCAGGCCTGTCCAATCAGGAGCCAAGACCCAGCTCTAGGCATATTACCTGATCCTATGGAAGGAGACCCATACGCAGGCCCAGGTGACCTTGGTTAGCCATGCTGGAATGGGCCTTGCATTTTTATAGGAAGACTGGCTCCTCAGTGGGGCATCAGAGCAGGAGGGCTGCTGGTAACCCACCACACTCTAAGCCACCAATCGACACTGGATTCAGAAGCATCTTTCTGGTCCCTTTGGCCAAGTCATCTGGTCTCTGGGTGTAACTGTCAGCCTACAACTCATAAATAGATGGATCTGCCTGCAATGAAAACCATTCTCTGAAGGGTTTCTGGCACAGAAACAAGAATTGCCCAAGAACACTAGATCTTAAAACAAAATTAATGAAACAGGAAAGAAAATTTATAAGGGAATGAAACAGTTTTAGGACATTTCCCCTCTATATTAAGCCAGGGCAATAAACACATCAGGATCTATGTGTTATGTTTTTAAATGCTTTAAAAAGAGGTGAATTTCAAGTTTACGTACAGATCATTTAATTGTGTTCTTTAGTAGAGAAAAAAAACTTCCACAAAGGAAATTTATTTAAGAAACAGAAAGCATGGAAGGCCAGTTTGGGGGCTCCTATAACAAGTCTTCCATTCTTCTAGTAGTAAAAATAAGCAGAGTACATTAAACAGCATTTTCAAAGTTTCCATCTTTTTTTTTTTTTCTTTTAGTCCTGGGGACTAAACCCAAGGCCTCCCACATGCTAGGCAAGGGCTCTGCCATTGAGCTGCACACCCATACCCAAAGTTCCTATCTTATTTGAGGAAAATTAGAAGAAAAAATGGTCCAAATTATTCTTAACTCCCTGTACGTTATCAAACTTCCTTGAGGATTCAATAAGACAGATGGCTGTAAATCTCTCTATTGAACTGAGTGCAAATACATATGTAATGGGAAAAACACGCCTTCTGATCTCTATCACTCCAGAAATAACTTATATACCCATATATTTAATGACTCCTGCAAAAAATAAATAAGAAGATAAAGTATAAATAGTCTAAGTAGTCATTTTCTTTTATTGCCTCCAATGAATGAATAAACAAATAAATAGGATACTTAGAGGAAAAAAAGGAGTAAATGTAAATATATGGAACAAGAGTTTTCTAACATTTTTAAACAGCAGAATTTTTGTTCAAATAAAAATCACTGAAAAGCCCAACATAAATAATATAGTACTGGATTATAACCCAAAGAGTAGAATAAAGATCCATGAGCCCATTCTGATATAAAAAATAATTAAATAAATAATAAATTGAATAAATAAATAAATCTGCCATACAGAAGAATTCCAAATAATTTCTGGAGCTGCAGCTAGGAGGTAGAGAATAACTCATCCTGAGAAGAGTGCAGTGTTGCTAGCAGGGAAACATAACTTCACAAGAAAGAGTTTATAATACTCTACCTCAGCCAGGTGATCAAGGTCAACATCACCAGAGACAAGTCATGCTGATCATATGGACTCCTGATGATGTGATGAGAATGGTATTTTATCTCTATGATTTTCCTCTCCAAATCCATAATCCCAGTCTAATCATGGAAAAACATGATAAAATTCCAACTGAGGGATCTACAAAGTACCTAACCAGTACTCTTCAAACTGTCAAGGTCATCGAAGACAAGGGAAATCAGAGAAATCACCATAGCCAACAGGAGCCCAAAAGAACCTGACTTCAAATGCAACATGGTATTCTGGGAAGGATACTGGAATTGGAAAAAGACATTAGGGAAAGACTAAGGAATTCTGAATAAAGTAAGGATTTCAGTTAATAATGCATCCATATTGGTTCATTAACTGTAATGAATGTACCAGACACCAAAGTAATATGTTAGTAATAGAGGAAACCATGTACTCACTGGGAACTTCATTATCTTTGCAACCTTTCTCTAATACTAAGACAAAGAGAAATTTTTTATTTTTTTATTTTATTTATTTTTTTTATTTTGTTGGTACCAGGGATTGAACCCAAGGGCGCTTAACCCCTAGCTAAATCCCCAACCCTTTTTATTTTTTGTTTTGAGACAGGGTCTCACCAGGTTACTTATAGCCTCACTCAGTTGTTAAGGCTGGCTTTGAACTTGCAATCCTCCTGCCTCAGCCTCCTGAGCTGCATGGATTATAGGCATGTGCCATCATACCCAACACAAACAGATAATTAAAAGTATATATACATTAAAGCATGTTTTTTAAATGAGATGCTCTGGTTGAACATAGAGTTAAGAGAAGCTCCAGAATTCTACTCTCAACATCCCTGATCACAGTCCCTTCTCTAGTCCCAGTCTGCCTAAGTCAGTTTAGGTTGCTATAACAAAATACCTTAGATTAAGTGACTTATTAGCAACAGAATTTTATTCCTACTGTTCTGGAGACTGAGAAGTCCAGAATCCAGGTACTGGAAGAGTCAGTGTCTGGTGAGGGCCTACTTCCTAGTTGGTGGTCTTGTCACTGTAACCTCACATGGTGGAAAGAGTGAGGAGTCTCTTTCTAGTCTCTTTTATGAGGGCACTAAACCCATTCCAAGACAAGACACCATGATTTAATCGCCC
Source organism: Sciurus carolinensis (assembly GCF_902686445.1). Classification (NCBI taxonomy): domain Eukaryota; kingdom Metazoa; phylum Chordata; class Mammalia; order Rodentia; family Sciuridae; genus Sciurus; species Sciurus carolinensis. The sequence goes on from NC_062221.1 coordinate 42,523,405, forward strand.
CGCAAAGGTCCCACTTTCTGACACCATCCCATTGGCGATGAGGATTTCAACATAGGAATTTTAGGGGGACATAAATATTAAGATCATAGCACAGTCCCTGACAGAGCAGTTTAAAAATCAGTATCAAGGAAAACTGAACCAACTATCATTATAAAATACCAGCCCATTGCTGGAGGCCCAGCAGGATTCCACTGCACAATTCAGTCCTGTTTCAGATGACCGCATGAGATCATAAGATCTGTGCAGCTGGAGCCACGTCTTAGACTCTCACACGCTGAGCACTCTGCTGGCACCAGGAGCAGGGCCTATTGCAAATGCAGGGTGAAGGCTTCCACCACCCACCTACAGACTTCCTGACAATAGATCTGCAGAAATTGCTTCATCACCAGTCAAGCCTATCCGATAGGTCCTGGTGTGATAAGACAGGACAAACATCTCCAACATGCGTTTCTGCCTTCTGGAATCTCCTAGAAGGATGCATGCCCTCCTAACCCCCACCACCCCACCAAAAACTACTCTTGGTAGAATTCAGAAAAGGAAGTTAACAAGTTTCCTAAACGTGGTCACATTTATTTTACCTTGCTTCCATGTTTAGTTGGCCCATTCTATCACAGATTACTCACCCACAAGACAACCAGGTGCAACTAAATCAAATGATCTGTAAGCTTGCTGAAAAGCAAAGGTGATATTCTCATGGAAAGCTGCAGATTTTATTTCTCATCAGTTGAGTGCAGCACTTGTTCCAAACTGTGGTGGTAACTCGTCAACAAATCACTGGCATGCAGTATCTGTGGAGCCAGAGAGAACAATTAGAAAAACAGATGAATGGCTTAGGGGGCAAAGGTTCACACCAGCATCAAATGCATATAACCATCTGGGGAAGCATTCATTTAAAGGGCAGGTAATGAGCACCTACGATGTATCAGACACATCCCTGTGGTCAGCGAGCTCATATTCGTGTGTAGAAAACACAGCAAACAAGAAACAAGACTGGAAGAATTTCCAATGGTGGCAAGTGCTGGCGTGGAAATAATTCGAGGTAAAAGGCCAGAACAGGATGAGGCAGTGGGCATAGCAATGTGGACTGAGAGGGGAGGAAGTTTTCAATGCTCAGGAAAAACCTTTCCAGGAGGTCACATTTGACTGTTTTATGACTGATCGAAATGACGAAAGGCAAGTCGGGCAAAGACTTGGGAGAAGGGTGCTCGGGGTAGAGAGATGGCACACTGCAAAGCCTGAAGCTTGCAAGCACAGTCAAGTTCTATCGAGGCGACACGGAGGCTGAGCAGACAAAATCCAACACCCTGACAGACCTGGTAGCCTCCCTGTGCTGCACAGAGCTGGCTGCATCTGTAGGAATGCAGGCTCCAAAAGCCCTGGGAAGCAGGCCTGTGTAAGTGACAGGCTAATGGGGCAAAAAACAGCTTCCGATCACCAAGTTTCACCTGATCCGAATTTGGACTCCGAATTTGAGTCCAAATGTAAAAACTTAAGGCTACTGTGCCACAGGGCAGGGCCCAGGAGCCCAAATGACCCAATGCTGAGCAAAGTATACATGTGCCAGGATGGGGCAGGAAGAGCCCATAGGAGGGACAGGGCAGGCAGAAGAGTGATCATCAAAATCCCAAGGGAATTTACAAAATACTTTAGTGAGTCTCATTCCCTCAAACCTCAATTAGTAGGTACGTGAAGGGACCTGGAAATCTATATCCTAGTTAGGTTCCCAGCAGATTTTGTTTGGCCAGATCTTAGAAGTACTGTGATGGGGAAGGAGGGAGAGCAAGCTCTGCCCTCGAGAGAGGCTGTCAGAAGAATCTTATCTCCACAGGGAAAAAAAAAAATATTCAAAGACTAAAATGAATGCAGTTGAGATCTAAAATACTTAGTATTAACTAACTGTACCCGGTAACAGGAAAAGAGAGAGAAGAAAGTTGCATAACGAAGTGTATTCCTTCCCCTCAACCACATCCCCAAATTCAGAACCACGAGACAGGTGAAAGAAAAGGAGAGAAGGAGATGGTAGAATGAACTGGACATCAATTTCCTATGCTCATATATGAATACACCACCAGTGAAACTCCACATCATGTTCAAACACAAGAATGGGATCCTAATTAGAATAAGTTATACTCCATGTGTGTATGAAATGTCAAAATACACTCTACTGTATATTCTAAAAAGAAAAAAGGAAAAAGGAGAGAAGGAGGGAGTGGAAACACTCCAGTGACCCTCATGGTCAAAGCCAGTAGCAACAAATGCTTAACAACCACCTTGGGGAAGAGAAGCACTAACTGCAGCATTCAGCAATTTCTACAGTGTAAATATTCCCACCATGGATGTTTTCAAGTTACCAACGTGACAGCACCAGAGCAAGTTTGGAAAGAGATGGACAATAGTCACCATGTTCTCACTGCACAAAAACAACAGACATAAATAACTTTAAAAGCATAGGTAGTAATAAACGTTATTACAATAATTTGTAAATAATGGGTTTGGGAATTTATTACTATTGTTTTCAATACAATTTATTTGATGTAAGTTTAAAATCTAAACTTAAGAAAATTTAATTTTTAATAATATTTTGATTAAACAACTGGCTCATAAAATTCCTGAAAATGAAAAAAAATCAGCTCTTACTATGAGCCAGTTCTGGCATATTGTTTGCAAAAGTTTTTAAAATATTGTTATAAAATGTTGCAATAAATATGTTCTTTTATTTTACATGTTTAGGTTATTTTGCATTATTTCACAGGACAAATTTTCTTAGTCCAAACATTCATCTATATTAAACATATTGCCAAGTTTCCTTCTAAAATTATCATATTGATTCTATTCTGCCACACAACACTAGAATTGTTCTTGTTTTCATTTAGATTTGTTTATGAAAAAGGAGAATAAATAATATTTTGATTTTTGCTTTGTTTACTGATACTGGGGGTTGAACCCAGGGCCTCCCACATGCTAGGTGACTTCACAACACCTAGCTACATTCCCAGCCCAAAGCTTTGTTCTTAAAACAAAAACAACAGCTGACTGCCTTTCCTTTCTCTGTCCAGGTCATAGTCTTCTTTTCCTAAAAGAAAGTCTAGCAGTGCCTTCACATCTGCTCTCTGGAACCAGAAGGTTCCAGCTGAGGGGTACCTGCTGCCAGGAGGGGTGTAACAAAGAGAAGTGGAAAGGAAGCTCCCTGTGACCATCTGGGAATTATCAAGAACAGCCTGATTTCAGGTGTTGTCAGGCATTTTGCTTCCTAACTCCCTCATAGAAGAGCTTACCAGGAAATGAGTTCTTAGGGATACACAAGGGGAACAGTAACCATGCACAAGAGTGAAAAGAGAAAAACTGCTATATATGTTCTTGACAGTCAACACTTCCGCCCGTGATACATGTGTACAGGTACTACCCACAACCCTACACAGCTGACAGTGCCAGCCGTACTCTTCTCCCATTGAATGTGAAGCTAAGGAATGTGATGGGAGGGTTATTTTCCAACACAACATGAACTCGTTCACTCTTAAACTTGACAGGACACCCTATTGCTTCTTAATGCTAGACACATTTTTAAAATGCGCCTCTACACATACACCCACTGGTAAAGAGCAATGGATTGTGCTTCTCCAATTAAATGTCATGCTAAGCTTGTGAATTAGAAAAATCAAATGTTTTGGTTAATGTCAACACATAGACCCTAAAATTATAATTATCCAAAGGCATGCAGTTCCCTGTTGCTGGCTGTAACCAGCTCTGTTTCCAGTCTTCTCACTGCCTCCGTTCATCCAGGTCACACTGATATAGAACTGGAACTTCCAAGAAACTGAGGCAGTGCAAAGACCCCTCCATTCAAACCCAGATTCATACAGTCAAATCAGAAAGATTTCAGACACATCCCTCGGTAACAACCATGAGTTTACAGAAGGGATGGGAAAAGGGAAAGGAGATGCTCTCAAGGAACAGAGTGAGTTGGAGAGGGACAATGTGCCTCTCCAGTACTCCAGTTTTATTGAGGATCCCAGAGAAGTTTCCAGAAAGCCTTGCCCAGATCCTTCTCTTGACTTCTGACTAACAGCAAGATGACCTCAGACTTTCAAGTCCCCCCTACCATGACAACTCTAGGTCACCTTGGCCCATGTTGACCGGTTCTAATCAGAACCATAAATTCTTACAGATTTTATGGTTAGGAGGAGTTATCCTTATCTGAGTTTTAGAATCCAGTCTAAGAAAAGGGTCGCAAAAGTCTCTCCCTTCAGGGTAACTTGGATTCCTCTTATCAACATTGGTTCAGGCCTGCATTTCTGCTGCAGATAACAAGTAGTTTGCTGAGGAATGTGACATACCTGTTCACTTAAGCCAGACAGGGCTGCAGGTAAATTACTTCTTGCAAAAGAAAGCATGCGGGGGTCTGCACAATGGGCCCATTTTATAGAATTATTCTCTTTACCCCTGTTCCCACCATCTGCATCTATTTGTCCTCTAGCAACATGGAATCTCATTCTCACTCAAGAATTCCTCCTGCACAAAACCAGATGTGGTGGCTCATGCCTGTAATCCCAGTGACTCAGGAGGCTAAAGCTGGAGGATTGCAAGTTCAAGGCCAGTCTAAGAAAACTGGACTTTGTATCAAAATTAAAATAAATAAATAAATGAAAGGCTGCAGATGTGGCTTAGTGGTACGCTCCCCCCACACACACCTGGTTCAATCCCCAGTAACCCCCACAAATGAATTCTTCCTGCACAAAACTAAGTTCTACATCCGTATTCCCAAGTTTTCATGGGGCCACATACCACTATCTATGCTAGCACGAATACGAGTTTGCCTAGTATTCTGGATGTCACTCATGCTGGATTTGGGGCAACAGATGGGAGAACAGGGTGTGAAAGGGGAACGTATCATTTATTGTGTCATCTCTATGTCCTGGGCTTTATTCTAAACAACACTTTACAGGCACTATTTCCCTTTTTCCTCACAACAATCTGTGAGGCAAGTACTATTTTAACCCCATTTTACGAAGTGAGGAAGCTGAAGCACAGAATAATGAAGTTATTTGACATATTGAACTAGAGCTCTTAGGATATGAATCCAGACTCCCTGGTGGTTAGGCAGAAGCTGAGAGCCATTACCCTTTCCAGTGAGGTGGGGACCCAATGGTGCCTTACATGCCTCACAGATGTGGTTTGCCCATCCACTCACACTTCCAGCCAAGACAGTGACGGGTTTGGAGTAGGGGCGGGGTTCAGGATTAGGGTTGGGGCTTTGCTTCATATGCTTAGCTTTTAGCTATTATCATGTGCAATATCCTGACAGGTCCATTCTTCCCCTTAGGATACTAAGGTTCTACCTGAATTTCCAACATACTCCTCCTACCTTTTCTAAAAAAATATTTTTGAAAACCAGACATGGTGGCTCATGCCTGCAACATCAGCTACTCAGGCGGTTGAGACAAGAGGATCACAAGTTCAAGGCCAGCCTGGACAACTTGGTGAGATTTTGTCTCAAATTTTAAAAAATAAATTAAATAAACAGCTGGGGATAAAACACAGTGGTAAAGTACCCTGGGTCCAATCCCAGTATCAGAAAGAAAAAAAGAAAAATGGGCATCACAGTGATATTAAGATAAAAAATATACCTTGTCCCCAAATCCTATACCCTTGCCCTGCTTCACCTTATACTTTTTTTTTGGGGGGGGGGGGCAGGTACTGAAGATTGAACTCAGGGGCACATCCCCAGCCCTATTTTATATTTTATTTAGAGACAGGGTCTTACTGAGTTGCTTAGTGCCTCACCAATGCTGAGGCTGGCTTTGAACTGGCCATCCTCCAGTCTCAGCCTCTAGAGCCACTAGGATTACAGGCATGTGCCACCACACCAGGCCACCTTATATATTTTAATCCCAAAATGGGGATAATAAGAAAACTGAAAAAAGTCTAAATCCTCTTTATTTCATTTTACATTTTTTCTACTCTTACCCCCTTTGATCAAATTTATCACTTTTGTCTCTGCATCTTCAACTACCACTGCCACATCCAACTGGAATTGTTTTTCTGCTCCAAGTCATGGAACCCCAATCCCAACCCATTGCTACCTACTCAATTCCAGAGAACGACTTCGTCAGAACATGAATGAGTAAAACACGCCACACACAAAGAAAAACAAAAATGAGAATTGCCGCTCATCTGAAATGCCAGACTGTCCTTTCCACGTCTATAAATTTATTTTTGAGAATCCAGTAGTTAAATGGCACAAGTGAAAGAAAGAAATAAGTAAAACACTAACCAGAAAATCGTCTCTCCTGGAAATATCTATGAATCTCAAATAAAATGAATCATACCATCTCTCTTCAACCATTAAATGCACCATTTCATTCTGCTGGCATTTATTATACACTACTGAGTACAGGAGACACAGAAATGACAAAAACATGGCCTATGCCTCAAGGCCCTTACCTTTTCCCAGAGAAGACAGACAATAAACAAAACAAGCGCAAATCCAGAGATTCTAATATCGTGCTATAAATAAAATTCACCCTTATATAAAACAGTACATACCAGAGTGCTACAAATAACCAGAATAGGGACCAAGAGCTCCCTTACGCCTTATTGCCCCCAAGCTTTATTGATTATTGATTAGGCATAGTTTGAACATTAATACCACTTACAGGTAAACCAGAGGAAAGTTCATTGTAATGGTTTTTGACATTTCAAAGGCATTTCCCTTAGGCAAGAGCCTGGAGGCTTTCTATAAATTACTGAGGAAGGTGGGAACCCGGTCTTCTATTCTAGGGCCCTCCTGCTGCCTCCTCTCTGCATTTGCCTCTCCCTGCCCCTCCCCACCTATTCCTACTGTTCCCTTCCAAATGTATTGTCTGCAAAAGCCTACCCTGAAAAAGTAACTGCTGGATACTAAAGTTATTTTACAGTTTTTAAGATAAAGTTTGTAAATTTATGCCCTTAGAAATCTCTTTTTCTCTCTCTATCAACCAAAGAACCAACTAAACTAAGTTATTTTTATGTCTATATTGCTTTTGGCTGATTTTCTTTTGTGCGTCACAGGCTTTCAAAAGGCTCCCAACCTCAGATCCAAAATACGCAAAAATGATTGAGTACAAAATAAAATATTCCCCTCATCCAGAGGAGAGTCCTGGGTCACAGCAACAGCTGGAGGAGGAAATTGGGATTCTGGAGCTCTAAGCAGCAAGTGTGCCTGTCCATGACCCAGAGTCAGCCTCAGGCCACTCTGCCCATCTCTGACCCAGCGGTGGTGGTGGCTGGCTATTTAGCATTATTGGCTCCAACATGGTCCCAGTATCTGTTAAAACACTCAAGCGCTTCTCTCCTGATGGGCAAAAACAGTTTATCCCCTCCTAAATACAGACCTGGCCTTTCCAGACCCTCTCAGATCCCTGCCACAACCTCCTCTCAATCAAGAGCTAAGACCTGGTCAGCAGAGGGTCTACAGTCTGCTGCCCCACTGCTGACTATAACCTCCCACCCCTGGACACAATCACGCCCTACCTTCACTTTCTTTTCTGAAAAACAAAGGAGTTGAGTTGATCATCCAAGATGCACTATGAGCCAGGCACAGTGGCATGCACCTGTAGCAATTTAGCGAGGCCCTAAAGCAACTTGGCCAGACCCATTCTCAAAACACACTCAAAGGGCTGGGGATGTGGTTCAGTGGTTGAATGCCCCTGGGTTCAATCCCACAAAATGTTCACATGTTAGAATGTGTTAGATGGAATTGCAGATGTTTGAAGTGGGATTGCAAGCTGGTTTTTGTTGTTGTTGTTTGTTTTGTGTGTCTGTGTGTTTTTAGTTGTAGATGGACACAATACCTTTGCTTTATTTAATTTTTTTTATGTCGTTCTGAGGATTGAACCCAGTGTCTCACACATGCCAGGCAAGCGTGCTACCACCCCAGTCCCACTTTTTTGTTTTTGAGAGACAGAAATGTCAAAAACTCTGGGATGAGGCTGCCCAGGATGGAACTCCAGCTCTGCCCAGGTGCTAGTTTGTATGATCTCGCTGAGTCTCAAACCACCTTACCTAAAAAGTGGGAAAAATCAGATTATATCTACTTTATCTGGTTGTTTGACGTATTAAATGTGTTCACATTTGTAAAAAGGCTTAACACAGGGCCCGGCACAAAGTAAGCACCATATTAGTGTTATTAAATAACCGATTCATTTTATTTTGTCACTGTAATGTTTGTTCAATAAATTTAAAAATTAAGAAAGTTTCACAACAGAAAGAAAAAAGCCTTTGACACTATGAAACAGTTACATAACATAAACTATTGTTAATCACCCAGCACTAAAACATCTGGGATCCAGATTTTTCACTGCATGTGAATTTAGGGAAACCAACACATCGGGGATGTGTTCCCACTGAAGCACAAGATTCAATTTGTATGATTCTCTTTCTAATCAGAAATGTCACAGACTTAAGGGCTGCTAAGGTTGCATGTTTGTCATTTTAACCCTGCAACAACTTTTAACCTCACCCAGAGAAATAGATTTTACTTTGTGGTGCTAAGACTTAAAGGATTGTAAACATGAAACCAGACCTTGCACAGATATAGCTTGTGAACATAATGACTCAGCCTAATTCTAAGTTTAAAGAGCCACATCTCATGTGCGGGGGGTCCTCCTGCAGGTCCAGGTGTTCAGGAAACACCTAGTGGATAGAAAATTGATAAACCCAGAAGACACCTTGACTAAAATTGCTTTTATTTACTGAAAAAGTACCACGACGAGTTTAAGCATAGTTTAGACAGGTACTGCAAAAGGAGACAAAATCATTGCGTTGTTGTTAGATACTCAGAGGAAGGACTATTAACAATAACTTGCTGGATGTGCGCCTATAATCTCAGCTACTTGGGAGGCTGAGGCAGGAGGGTCACAAGTTGGAGGCCAACCTGGGCAACCTAGTGAGAACTATCTCAAAATAAAAAATAAAAAAGGCTGGGAATGTAGCTCAGTGGAGGGGTGGGGGATCAAACAGATAACTCCCTTTCTTGTTCTTACTTCTTAACTGTTAAACTTCAAATACCCTTACATACAAATTTAAATAGCTCCCAAACTAACCCTCAAGTAGTTATGTATTAAACATTTGCTGATGGAGATAAGATTTACTAAACACCATCTGGCTATGGCTTTTCACCTTTCCTCTTTAAAAGCTCATCTCCCCAAATTTATGAGAAGATTGGGGATGTAGCTCAGTGGTAGAGTGTTTGCCTACTATACACAAGGCTCTGGGTTCAATCCTCAGTATCCAAAAAAAGGGGAAAAGAAATTTTTGGATTGCATAGAGCTATGAGAAGACACTCAAACCTTCCTTAGTGAGAAAAGTTAAAGCCTGCAACACAATCATTATCATTAAAATATTATTTAAGATGATATTAAAAAACTGTAGGGCTAGAGGCCAAGGCATATGCTTGTAATCCCAGCTACTTAGTAGCTGAGGCAGGAGCATCACAAGTTCCAGGGCAGACTGGGCAACTTTGTAAGACTCTCTCAAAATAAAAATCAAAAATCAAAAAGAACCCTCCTGGATTCAATCCTTAGTACCAAAGCAGGGAAAAGCATTTTATGGCTGGATGGTAGAAATGGTAACACAATGACATGAACACATTTAATGCACTAAACATACACTTAAAAATGTTAAGAGGGTAAATTCTACATTGTATTTTACCACAATAAAAGTAAATTAAAAAAAAAAAACTTTAAAAACCCTGTAAAAGTTAAAGGTAACCAAATTGCATAACTATAATTTTAAATTACTAAGTAATCAGAGACAACTTCCCCACTACCTAGTTATGAACAAATCAATAAACCTAAATGAGCATTTTACAGCTCTTAACATCATGGTAAGTAAATATTCTAACAGGGATCAACATGTAAAGACATGTTTTCCTCAAAATCTTCACTACTCACACTTTTTATATGGAAAGTTAATTGTACTGGATCTTAAGAAACCAGACTGGGAGTTTATGCAATTCCTTAAAAGATCACCAAACAACATTCAAAGGCTGCATACAAATTCAAGCTAAAAGGCTGTGTACAAATTCTCTTGTATGTGTGTCACAACACATTTAATACTGAAAAGAGATTCTCATTCAAATAGGCGGTATGTAAATGTGGTATCTGTTAACAGTTCAAAGTGAAGTAGATTCCCTTCATTCCTTAGTTCTCATTGCAACATCATTAACTAATCCATTTAACATACCTCAGAGGTCTCTGGGTACCTAGTCTTCCCCGCCCTTGAAGGCCCCAAAAGGGGTAGCTAAACTGAAATTGGAAAGCCTGGTCGAGAAAGTTAACAGAATTCCCCATTCTGGGGAGAGACCCAAGGTTGATCAAACACAAGCACTTGGGGTCATTAAGATTTTACTTGCATTTAGCGCTTCATGAAGGAAGTAAAGATTATAATCTAAGATTAGATGGAGCAAACAGGCGCGGCTGTAACTAGCTCTGGGCATCACAAAAGTCTACGTAAGGCTTGGAGAACCTTATTTCTGGAGATCTGGGACTTAGTTCCCAAATATCTTGAATCCAAGCGAAAAGAACAAGCCCCTCAACACAGGCCCTGGTCCTGGGCCCCATGCCCCTCGCCCCACCTCCGCGCCGTCACATCACATATTGGGCCCTGCGGCGAGCAGCTGTGTGGCCACGCGCCCAGGACCGTGCTTCAGGCGGGCTGGACTCTAAGTCTTGGAACGCTGCACTTCCTGGTTGGTCCAGGATGCTGGTGCCAGCGCGACCGCCATCCCTATCATCCCACAGCGCACGCGAACGGAGGGCGCGCGAGATGACCTGGGGACACAGACACACTGCCCTGGGGCCCAACCCCGCGGCGGCGGCGGGAGATGCCTCCTGCAGAGGACGTCCCCAGCCTGGGCCGGGAGCCAGCGCGGCTTGGCGCTCCAGGCGGCCGCCCGCCCCTTCGGCGAAAGCGTGCGCCAAAGTTGCCGGCGTTGACTCGGCGGGAATTGGGTCCGTGGGCGGGTACCCGAGGCCCCAGGGGGCCGCCAGGGAGGCCGCCGCCGCGCCGCAGCTGCTAAGATCCCGCCCAAGTTGGGCTAGGAGCGGCCAGCTGCCCGGGGCTGCCGGGAGGAGGGACGGAGGCGAGGACGGCGGAAACCGGGCTCCCGCGGGAGCGCTGCAAGCCCGGGCCCCGCGCGGCTCCTACCTGCAGGGCGAGGGGGCCGCTGACACCTGTGCGACTGTCTGGACGCTGGCGCAGCTGGCACAGCTGGAGGCGCAGAGGGAGGGAGGGAGGGAGGGAGGGAAGAAGAGAGGGAGGGCGGCCCGAGGGCGCCGCTGCCCGGAACTCGCCGCCCGGCTTCGCAGGGGTGGGGCGAGGCGGCGCCGGGCCCGGCGCGTGGCGGCGCAGGCTGGCCGCGCTGGTGGGGCAGGGGGTCCGCGGCTGGCCTCGCGGGGGCCGCTTTCTCATTCTCTCCTCTCCCAGTTTCATAACTCAACCGCAGCCAGCCTGGGAGCGTTCGCCGGCCGCCTTACTTATCAAGTACTCTCGCGCCGACAAGTGCACCGCTGCCCTTCTAGGGGCTGAGCGCAGCCTCCAATTCTCCTCTATTGCCGCTAGTTGCCACGACCTACCCCAGTGTATAAGGAAACAGCGGACCAACAAGTGAAATGTCTTTCCTGAGGTGACATACTTAACCAGGAGCTGTGTTTATGTTACCTATAAGCCGCCTTGCAACTCCTTGGGCGTTGTCGCCAATTTGCAGGTAAGAAAACTGAGGCTGAGAATAGGGAACTCACCAGCCCAAGGTCACCCAGCTTAGATCGCAGGAGACAGGAAATTGTGCCTACATGTCTCTAAAGCTGGGTAATAATTCAGAAATCTTAGCATAAAATTATAAATCGGGAGTAAAACTTGGAAAATTCCCACTCCACCCATGGGACTGTCCAAACAGCAGTTTTGCCGTTTTTAGTTCACTCAGAAGAATCTTAAGAAAAAGAGAACCAGTTGTCATGTGGTTTGAATAGCAGCCCTTTTAGAATATAATTTTGAACATAGGCCCATTCCAACCCCATTACACAATATTGCATCCCGCCACAGCTGAAGGAAGCTGTGCCCCCCACCATACACCAAACTGCTAATAACGCCGGCCACTTTAAAAGTATTTAGTGGCTATTATACAGCGAGACTGAGCGAGTTACATAATGTCTTACTGCACACATGGCACTACATGAAATGAAAAATATAATATTTCAGTCCAAAATAGGGGAAGGGGTGAAATTATAGTCTGGAACTCAGTTTTCCAGTAACCTATAGTTGCTCATCCCTCCCTAGACTACATTTTTCTCTCTTGAGCACATCTTTTCCTAATGATGGAAGAGTCACGCAGCCGTCACTCTTTCCTTGTTGACAGAAATAATTGATGTCTTTTGAATCCTATGATACTGACAGATTTTTACAATTAAACACATGGCCCTCTGAGCAAACACAGGATTGCCTAAGAGGAGTTTGGCAAGATTACAACAAGCATGTTACTGAAAGGCTAAACACCCCCTTCCTCCCCTCTTTCTCAAGTTTTATTAGTCACAGATGATTTGATAAGTATTATGCACACAAGTAACTGCACTCTTACAAGCTTGTCTTTAGAAATTATAACGCTTTTGGTTGAGAAGCAGCAGGCTGTAAAATTGCATCCCCAAATCATAAGGGCCATGATTAAAACATATGGCACTAACCAACAACAATAGGTCTTTCTATTAACAATAATTAGAAATACAACTAATTAAGTGCCCTTAGAATAACTGAATTTCTACCTCCCTGAGGAAGAGGAATAAAAGAGAAAGACGTCAGATGTTTAAAGATAAACTTAAGCTATGGACTGCCCAGCATGTTTTAGAAATAGTATGATTCTGCATGTCATTATTTTTATTTTCCTGAGAGATTTTGTGATTGTTGATTCTTTTACATATCTTTCATATCTTAACCAATGTCAAGAAAAGGTGACTAAGAAATCTTGTTCTATAGCTATCTCAATATGAATTTGACATTTTTATTAGGCAAGTGATATTCCAAATTCTCTAATTGCTATTTCTTTCTGCATACAAAAGTAACAAGTTCATTTTTATAATTTTTACATTTTTATTTTATAAAAATACAAAGTTTTAGAGACCACAGAAACATTTTTTTAATTAAAATCACCTACAACCACCACATACATACTCATTATTAACATTTTGGTATATTTTCTTTTTATTTTTTCTATGTATAAAGATTTGTTAATGACTTAACACAATGCTATACAAACAGTTTGGAATCCTGCTTATATCACTGAGTATGTTTAATATTTTCAATTATCATTAAATTTCCTTTAAAAAATTGAAGAAAATTAAAACCATTTATCTGTTGATCTGTGGATGGTTTTTAGGGATTTTTTAAAACTTTATTGAAGCTACATATTATACTGGAATGAAATGTATAGATTTATCATCTTGGTTGAGATCTCTTAATTTTTAGGATGGATTCTGAAAAGTGGATCAACATTTATAAACATTTTTTTTTCTCAGTACCAGGGATTTACCCAGGGATGCTCTACCATTGAGCTACATTCCCAGCCCTTTTTATTTCTTGTTAAGTTGCTGAAGTTGGCCTCTAACGTGAGATCCTACCACTTCAGCCTCCAGAGTAGCTGGGCTTACAGGCATGCACCACCACGCCCAGCTATTTATACATTTTCTTAAGATTCTGTGTGATGCTACAAAAATGCTTTCCAGTATTAAGCATTATCTTGCTTATAACTTGAAAATGTGATGTATCCAAATATACCTTGTTTTAACCAGCATTTCTTTATTGATTATAATGTTAATCACTATTTTTTCATATTCATTATTTGCATAATTTACTGAGTATGATCTACTCATGTCTATTGCCTATTTTTTCCTACAGTGAATTATTACTTTTTTTGTTAATTTCCAATAAGACTTTCATTAGAAACAGCACTAGTCTGTAAAATTTATATACCATGTGTTGCTTCCCCAGATTTTCTCTTCTGGTACATTTTGTATCTGCTATTCAGATCAACTTGGTCATTTTGGCATCCTGACAGCCAACATCTTTTGTGGTTGTTCCATTTTCTTGCAGAAAATAACCTCTCCTCAGATGAGAATTGCCCTGGCAGAAGTGTAGGCAGCAACCTCCAAGACAAGAGTAGAACATTCCTCTGTGTTTCCACCGTCACTCCATTTATCCAGTAGGCCAGGTGGACCCATCTCAAGGAATGGGGGAGCTGCGGGTGTTTGGGGTTGGGCTCACTGAACAGAGGTAGTAGTAGCCCCAGCAGCAGCTTTGCTCTGATGAGGTTGAACAGACAGAAATTGTTTCCTACCTCCTGAGAGTATTTTAACCTTTTGCACCGCCTTGGTCCCTGCTGTACCCCCACCTTGCCTTGATTCTGGGAAACGCTGGTACCCTTTTCCTTCAGATAGAGTCTACATCTGTTCCTTCTCCCCCAAAACCTTCACTAACCTAATCCTTGTGACTCTTGAATCCTTTGGTCCACCAGATTAACACCCATCCATTTCATTCACTCATTCATTCTCAAACATTTAATTATTAATGTTAGGTAATCCACCACTATACATGTTTGTCTGAAGACACGGTATAGAACAAATTACTTTATTCTCAGTCACCTGGGGGCACAAATCACTCTTTTTTTAGTACCAGGGATTGAACGCAGAGGTGCTTAACCACTGAGCCACATCCCAGTCCTTTTTGTTTTTTCTTTTGAGACAAGGTCTGGCTAAGTTGGTTAGGGCCTCACTAAGATGCTGAGACTGACTTTGAACTTGAGATCCTCCTGCCTCAGCCTCCTGAGTCTCTGGGATTACAGCCTCCCAAGTGACTGGGATTTGTAGCCACTGCACCTGGACACAAATCACTTCAGCCATCCTAGTAGCAACTGAATGAAAGATGCGAACTGTGCAGTTAGGTTTAAAAAAGAAGAAGAAGACAATAGCTAAGACCCAAAAATCTCAAGAGAGAATGAGAAACAGGGTGGATATTTTCAGGCATACAGAAACACAGAAGTGATGTGTCTGGTATCCTCATTTTAACGTCCTGTGGACCATTTGTAGATTTCATCATTTCTACCAGTAACTGCTGGCTTGTGGGCCATCAACTGTGACACACTGACGCCGATAGCACTAATTGCAACATGGGAGGGAAATCTTCTCAGTCACCCACAGCCAGTCCTTGTAAAGCTTTTTCATATCCAGCAGTCCCAAAGGGATCTGATTCTCCCTATCTAATGCTTAGATATTTTACATAAATTTTTGAATTGTATTTTTCATGGATTTGCACAAACAAACATGATTATTAAGCAAGCAAAACTGCAAAAGGCATTTTAAATGAATAATTTTTAGAATATAATCATATGCCAATTAGTTGATATAATTGCATTATGGTATCTATAAAAGCAACTGTAATCAGTCATCTCAAAACTATCCATAAATTATGCAGTAAAAAATGAACTCAAGAAAGTAATAGCTCTACATATCCAAAATACAGAAAAACTAAACATTTCTTTCAAAGCTGAAATATTTTATCTAAGCATATTAACATGTTATCTACTTTTAGACTTCAGAGTATAAGCATTTATTCATTTATGAAAGTCCACTAAGTGACAGGTACTGTTTTAATAACTGAGAATATTGTAAGAACAAAACAGATGATGTCCTTGCTTTTCTGTAGTGGAACAGACATAAAATATGTCAGGAGGTGATCAATCTTATAATGAAATAGAAAACAAGGTAAAGAAAAAGACAAGGGTAGCCAGGAGTAGTGACCCATGCCTGTAATCCCACCAGCTCCGGAGGCTAAGGCAGGAGGATCCCGAGTTCAAAACCAGCCTCAGCAACTCAGTGAGACTGTACGAAATTTAGCAAGACCCTGTCTCTCAACTCAATTAAAATATAGAAAGGACTGGGGATGTGGCTCAGTGGTTAAGCATCCCTAGACCAATCCCTTGTGCCCTTCCCTCAAAAAAAAAAAAAAAAAAAAAAGACACACATCTGTAATCCCAGCAACTCTGGAGACTGAGGCAGGGAGATCACAAGTTCAAGGCTAACCTCAGCACTTTAGCAAGACCATCTCAAAAAAATAAATAAATAAAAAGGATTGGGGATGTGTGTAACTCAGTAGTAGAGCACATCTGGGTTCAATTCCCAGTGCAAAATAAAAAAGACAAGGATTCCAGGGTGGGGAGATTACTGAGAAGGCTTCTCTGATAAAGCGGCACTGAAGCAGAAGAAAAAGAACAAGGCTTGCAGATGTCTAGGGAACGAGCATCCATGCAGAGCAGCCAGGAAGCACAATGGTTGTGAGGTAGGGATGTGTGTGATGTCTTCAAGGAAGAGTGAGGCACAGAGGTGAACAGAGCAGGGTGAGCAGTGACAAAAAGTGGAGGCAGGGCCTGGCAGAGCAAGTCCCTAAGGGGAAAGGAGTGTGGATTTAATGTGAATGGACAGGGAAGACTTTGGGCAGAAGAGCAACATGATCTGCCTATTGTTTTATAAGGACCATACTGACTGCTACATAGAAAACCGAATATGGCAGCAAAGGTGAGAGCATGAAAACAGGAAGTGGTGGTCGAAGCAAGGATGGAGTGATAGGCACAGAGGCATTGAAAGTGATTGGATTCCGCCTGTATCTAAGCATGAACCATCCACGGAAACCAAATATTCAAGAAGCCTTGTTCTGCAAGGGCATTAGTTTGTCCCTGACAATATAAAGTTGGTAGGGAGATGAATTAGTGATGGCATCAGTTGGTCCCAAGTAGTTACAATACTGTTACAGTTTTAAACTTCAGCTAAACCACGTTCTCTTTGTTTGTGTTTATGAAATGTTAAGTTTGAGCTCTTGCAATCCCAACCTATAGGATGCCGTCCTACTACCATGACACCAGTTCGTGTACCACACACATTCCCATGTCAAAATTAAAGATAAATTTTCTTGCTCATCAGGTTGTGCCTTGGCCTTCGCCTAAACAAACACACAAGCCATTGACCTTTTTAGTTCACTGACTGCAGTGCTGGTTGAAATCACATATTATACCTCTATTCTGAAAATCATGTAGCCTCAGACTCTATTGGTTACATATTAGCACTCTGCATTTTCCAAGTCAAATGTTTCCACAAAGATTTGTTTGGTTTTACACCCTCCCAGTTTCGTTTAGATTTTGAGAGTGATGTTTGTTGTATGGGCAAATGTTTCCCATTAAAACAGAAGAATAGAAATAGAAAGACTGTTTTCTTTAATGATAGTAAGAATAGTAAAACTTCCCAGGGTGAGCGCCGCTCGGATCCCTGCCAGTGTGCTCTCTAATCGTTTAGGCTCTCCAGAGAGTTATGGAAGTGTTTTCTTGGCAAACATTTGCTAATAGCCAAGGCGTTTGGAAAACATTTTCATCTCCCTGCATCATTTTTCATTTTCCAGTAGAAAGGTCATCCTATGAACACAGGCTAAACTGTGGATGGTATCGTTTTCCACACTCGCACTATCTGTTGCATTCAAGGTACACTTTAAAACTCATGCCTTAGGCTAGTTTGTAAGGCAATCAAGACACCTTCCCCGACGCCCTAGGTGAAGTAACAGCATCTCTCAGCTTCCGATGAGCTCAGGACACTCGCAGGAGTCAGAACTTCCCTATAAGAAAAAAGTAGAAGCAGGGAAGGCATATATATATGTGTGTATATATCTACATGCATATGTATTTTTTTCCTAGTGGAACAATCTACTAGATTTTCATTTTGACTCTGATTTATAGACCCTACCCACAGACACATAAAACTGGAATTTATTCTGAAGAATTGATTTAGGCAATTACAGAGGCTGAGAAGTCCTGCAGTCTGCTATCTGCAAACCTGAAGCCCAGGAAGGCTAGTAGAGCAGCTTCAGTTCAAGCCCGAGGGCAGAGGAAGCAGGAGAGCATGAGATAAACCCCCATTCAAATATCAAGGTCTGAGAACAGGAGAAAGCAAATTTATGCTTTCTCTGCCTTTTTATTCTTTTCTGGCTGTTAGGGTTGGATGGTTCCCAACCAAACTGGTGAGAGTGATTTGTTTTTGTTTTCGTTTTTATTTTTGTTTTGAGACAGGGTCTCACCAAGTGTTCCAGGCTGAATTCAAACTTGTGTTACTCCTGCCTCAGCTTCCCCAAAGAGCTGGGATTACAGGCCTGCTTCACCATGCCACCGGATTCAAATGCAGATCTCCCCCAGATGCACCCTCATGCACATATCCAGAAGAAATGTTTTTACTAGCTATCTTGGCATCCCTTAGCCTAATCAAAATGCCACCTAAAATTAACCATAGATCAATGAGCTCTGGTAGCATTTTTGTATGCTACTAACTTCTTCAACTTGTATGCTACAAAAGCTTCTTGCTTTTAGTAAAAGCAGTAGGAGAAAAAAAAATGTATTTCTGAAGCCTTTTCTGTATTCTTATTCCAGCCAAAACAGCTTTTCCTGCAGTGGTGCATCAATACAGTTTCTGCATAAAGTATTGTTTTCATTATGGAAATCTATGCGCTGATGGTATGTTTTTCTCCTTTGGTACATCTTTCCTTTATTTCACTAGTTCTCAACCCTATCAGAGCAACACACCCTTTTATTGTTGCACTGTCCCCTTTATTATCTCAAAATTAAATTCATTCATAATATCTAAAATGGATAATAACTGGATGGGGTGGTACATGCCTGTAATGCCAGGGACTTAAGAGACTGAGGCAGGAGGGTCGATATTTGAGACCAGCCTCAGCAATTTAGCAAGATCTTGTTTCAAAATAAAAAATAAAAAGGACTAAGAGGTGGCTCAGTGAAAAAGCATCCCTGAGTACAATCCCTAGTGTAAAAAAAAAACCGAAATATGTATATATATATATTATATAGTATTATAATATATTATAATAAATAAGGGAGATGCAAGAAAAAGCAAATTATAATAATATAGAATAGCTCTCGATATGTAAATCTCAAAAAACCACATTATATATAATAAAGGGGTCAGATGTTAATATTATCTTTAATAATTGTTTTTATGTGAAAAGTGTAACAATTTTCACCTACTTGTTACACAGTGATAATTATTGCTTCTCAAATTTTGATGTGCATACATTTCATCTGTGAATCTTGTTGAAATGTGATTTCTGATTTCAAAGGTCTGGGGTGGGCCACTTCTAGCAATCATGTTTAATTCTGTTGATCTGGTCCATGAACCACATTTTAATTTTTAAAATTTATTTATTCAATTTTTATTATTATTACTTTGCCAAGCAGGCCTAAGAAATGTTAGACAAGCACTCACCACTGAGCTCAGCCCCATGGACCACATTTCAAATATGGAGGGTCAACATCATTTCTTTATGTGACAGTTTCAACTGTAGACTGATAAAAATGCTGCTGTTGGCGATATGATTTTTTTAAAGTTTCAAATCGACTCCAGTTTAGTTTTGCTGCTAAGTGAGGTATGAACATTTGTGATTGTTGAACGAATGAGAATTCATGCTAATTTTAGAACAAAATTCCAAAGTAAAATTTTTCCCAATTTGTAATTCAGTTACATTTCCCCTCCCCCCAAAATGTAGTGTGTATAAGAAATGTGTAAAGAATATTTTTAGATTTATACATAAAGCAGAGGAGTTAGAGAATTAGTAGGTTTAGTAAGTGTGTTGTTGTTGTTTTGGGGTTTTTTTTGCACCAGGGATTGAACCAGGGTGCTTAACCATTGAGCCACATCCCCAGCCCTTGTTTAAATTGTATTTAGAGACAGGGTCTCTAAATTGCTTAGGGCCTCACTAGGGTGCTGAGGCTGGCTTTTAACTCATGATCCACCTGCCTTAGCCTCCCAAGCCTCTGGGATTTCGGGCGTGTGCCCCTGCATCGGCCCTAATTAGTAGGTTTTTGATGAGAGATAATTCTTCATTCTCTTAGACGATTCCACACTTAGCAGGACTTCTAGTTTCTCCAGCCACCCAATCACTATGATGACCAAAAATGCACCCCCTCCATTTCCAACATGTTCCACGGGGACAGGGGGCAGTGTCTTCCGCTGATCACCACTACTTAAGTGAAACACGGACATTGCTTCTGATATTTAATTAAAGCAAAATCCAGCATAAGTTCAGACACCGAAAGCCTCATTTTTGCCTCCAACTACATGGCAAGCATCTTACACTGTGCAGTCTGTTTTAACACTTGTTTCTTAAATTCTTCTCCCATTTGATTTATGCATCTTCCAAAATTGTTTGCTATAGTTGGTTCCCATATTGTTTTCCTTGTATTATTTATATCATTTTTACTTTACCATGAAAAGCTTAAAGGAAAATGTCTGTGTCCATCAAAATGTTTCATTAAAACTTAATTTCTTTCTTATGGTTAAAATAAAAGTAATGAAAGTTTAATATTGTCTCCCTACTCTGCAGGGAATTGTGAGATCTGCTCTTTTCTTTAAGTTGTACAGTTAATATTCACTGCTAGAAGTTCTGATTTTACAGAATTCTAATCAGTGAGTATTTTGCATAAGTCCTATCTTTTAGCTCCCATAAAATAATTTCTATTTGGTTGTGGTGGTACACACCTACAATCCTAACAACTCAGGAAGCTGAGTTAAGAGGATTACAAATTCAAGGTCTGCCTTGGCAACTTAGTGAAATCCTATCTCAAAAAATAAAAAGGTCTGGGATGTAGTTCAGTAGCAAAGCACCCCTGGGCTTAATCCCTAGGTCCAATAATAATAATTATTATTATCATTATAACTTCTAAAAATAATTTATTTAGATTTGAACCCTATGAAAATAGGTTGACTTAATAAATGATATGTACAAATCAAGAAATATTTTCTCATAAGTTTGCTTACAAATATAAAATTTAGGCTTTGGGTGTGGCTCAGTGGTAAAATGCTTGCTTAAGACGTGCAAGACCCTAGGTTTGATCCTCACTGCTACAAAACCAAACAAAAATGAACCAAAAAAACCCAAATCTAAAGCTTTAAAATAATCTATTAGGCTAGCATTTAAGAAAAATGAACTTTCTCAGTGAATGTCAAAGCACAATTCAGGTTTGATAGTTGTAAATGAAAGATACATTCTTCTTTTAAATTTTTTTTTCTTTTGGGTTTTATGTCCATACAATTCAGCTGGATGCACACCCTTTAGAGCACATGGATAATAAGCAATGTAAATTTGCATAGCTTTGCACAAATTACATTTGTATCAATAAAATTTTGCATATAACTATGGAAGACAACAATGAATGAGTAGGTCTGTTCAAGGAAATAAAATGAATAGAAAGGCTAGATCTTCTTTTTTCTTTTTGTGGAACTGAGGATGGAACGCAGGGCCTTACACATGCTGGGGAAGTGCATTACTCCTGAGCTACACCCCTATCCTGGAAGACCAAATCGTGAACACTCTAAATTAAATTGTTTACTTGTGGGGAGTGTGTGCACCAAAGCGAGTGGATGAGAGTAATGGAAAGAAAGATAAAGAAGTAACAATTGTTTGGGGAGTGATTATAAATTACTTGGCCACCTAGAGACTCTGGATATTGTCTAAACTGGCCCACAAGTAGGACAGCATAACAGCGTCCCTTCTGTGTCTCATTCTGGTAAAGGGGATACATCTAACGAAGTCTTATTTTTTCTAGTGTGTAACCTCCTTGCAGTGAGGAATTCTGCCTTTTGGGATTTAATTCCGACTCACAGGGAAGAAATGGTTGGTTAAGATATGAATGAAAAGAATCTTGGTAGAAAATGTCTATTTTTTTTCCCTCAATATTTATAGCAGTCAAAAGTCAAGGACAAAACACACATGCTTGAGAGGATAAATGACTGGTGCAGGTACATTTGGAAAGCTGCTGGGATGAGTGGCAAAGTGGCTTAACGTTAGGTGTTACTGCTCCAGTGTGGAACTATTTCCATGCAAAGACAAACTGTGTTGGTGGTGGTGTCTGAGGCCTCTGAGTGCTAGCAGGCTACGGTACTCTTGGTCAAGTGATCCAGATGTTGAACAAAGTTGCTCCAGGGGAGACTGTGCCCAGTTATCTTCCTTACTCTTACAGGGTAAGGACCCGTCATGGAACCCAGGCAGTTGCCATCCTCAGTGCTTTCAATCATGCTGGAGATTTCAGACACGCCACTCAGAGCAGCAGGCATGAGTTTATTAGAAGGAAAAGGCATGAGTTTATGATTAGGAAAAAGCGGGGGGGAAATGACACCATCGAGGGAGAGAGTCATCTCAGAGAGAAGAGGGACTATGTGTCCCTCCTGCCTTCCAGTTTTCTTGGAGATCCCAAGGAAGTTTCCAGAGAGTCCCACTTAGTCCACCTCTTGACTTTTGATTGACAGCAGGATTGTGTCAGAATTTCAAATCCCCACTGCTCATGGTCTTACCCCATGGGAAGGAGATTTGACACGCTAAAGATCCAAGGCAACTCTGGTCACTTTGGCCCATGCTGACTGGTTCTAATTATCATCTCCCTGAAATCTGGAATCTGGTCTGTGTAAAGGTCATAACCCCCACTACCACCACTCCTTCACAGAAACGTGTGTTCTTATTGATATTTCAGGCCTGCATTTCTCTTCAGGTAGCAGGTTGTTTGCTGAGGAATGTAGCATATCCTATTGACTTAAGCCAGCAGGGCTGCAGGTAAATTGCTTTTTAAAAGAAAGCACGTGGGGGTCGGCACAGTGGGTCCAGTTTATGGATTAGCTCCTTAACCCTGTGTTCCCACCACTCACGTCTGTGTGTTACTTATTACTTACCCTTGCTTTTCTTTAAAAAACAAAATCAGGGAAACAGGGAAGAAGGATCTGGGCAAGATAGGCTAATATAAAAGAGGGAGAGGACTCGGCTAAACTTCATGACAAAGATCTAGGAGAGAATGAGGAGGAGAGAGCAAAGTCCTAGTGAGGCAGAGGGAAGGTATTAGAGGGTTGGGATCTTGTGGGGCTGCTCCAAAGGGCTTGAGCTGCCGGTGCTGAGCTATGAATTGGATCCCAGTTTATGGTGGTTGTGATGTATAAGGGTTAAATCAAAACTCTCAAGACTGAGAGCTTTCTGAAATTCAAGAGTTTATTGAGCCATTCTAGATGCTAGCCAAAAAAAGACCTCGGACAAGTTCCTACAACTTCCAGAGCAAGGTTAGATAGCAGTTGGAAAATGTCTGGTAAACCGGTGCTAAGAGTATTGTTTTATGATGGAAGTTTGGGGAAGGAAGGCATCCGTTATTTACACTGAACCCTCCCATGGTGAATATAGATAAGAGGTTCAGATCACTCCAAGTGGGGAAAGCTCTGGGTTAGGAGGGCAGTCCCCAAGAAGTGACTGTTGCTGCTCAGTTGGTTGGAGTTGCATGTCCCCAGAGAGGGGAGCTCCACTCAGAACCAGTGTCACCCTTGGCCTAAATGATAGAAAAGAATTTCCACGTGTACTAGTCAGAGACACAGGCAGATTTATTTAGAAAAACAGGTACACACTCAAGGGAGAATGTGGGCCATCTTCAGAGGGAAAGAGCACTGGTTGACCTGGGGTGCTAACAATTTAGAGGGACAGTAGCTAGGGGACTGAACTAGAAGTAGAGTCAGGGCAGAGTTAAGGGATTTTGTACTCATTTTCCCTAGACTTGCCTTATGTATCATATTCTTTTCTGCAGGACCAGGAATTGAATCAAAGGGCCCTTAACCACTGAGCCACATCCCCAACCCTCTTTATTTTTATTTTTTTTTATTTTGAGACAGGATCTCACTATGTTGCTTACAGCCTTACTACATTGCTGAGGAGGCTGACTTTGAACCTGTGATCCTCCTGCCTCAGCTTCCCAGGCTGCTAGAATTACAGACCTGCACCCTTGAACCTGGCTATGTATCATATTTCACTGTGTAATTGTGGCAGATTCTGTGCCAAACATTTTTGCAAAATAATGGAGTGCAACCGTTATGTGAAGCTATAAAAAAAAAATAAACTTCACTCACTTAAAACTCTCTGCTGCTGTTTCCATGCTCTTTAGTGAACATAATCACTTTTAGCTTGAAACCCGCAGAATAGTTTTTGTACTCACCCATAAACAGAAAGAAATGCATTGCCTGTTAATGCGTCACTGGCAGAGAGCTGGGCAGTTTAGCCGGCTTAGGAAGGTGCCAGTTACCTTATCACGTGACTCACTCACAGCAGCCTCACTGCCTGTTCCCCTGGTGACTTTGGCTCTTCATTCAATTGAGTGGCAACACCATTAGTGCTCCAGGGCTCTCAACAACCCCCACAAGTTGGTTTTTGTAAATACACTGACAATGCAGGTGTGCAGAAGAGTTCTAGGCTTGAGGATTACAGTGAGACCATCTCACATCCGCACACCACTGGTGAACACAGTGCTGCTGTGTTTACCTTTTAAGCATTTGGAGGAACAGAATCATACTGTGTGACAATTATGTGATGAAAGGTTAGAAGCCAGTTTTTGGACTGAAAAAAGCAGGATGTGACAATAATGTGGTAACAATGAGTCTATGGTTCTGTGAAAAAGGGAAGGCTCATACATGGTTGGTGCGGCTACAAGTTGGAGCAACCACTCTGGACAGCAGTATAAAGATTCTTCAAAAAACAGAATGGAACCACCATTTGACTCAGTTATCACACTCCTTGGCATATATCCAAAGGATTTAAAATCAGCATACTACAGTGACGCACCCGCATCAATTGTTTATAGCAGCACAATTCACAATAGCTAAGCTATGGAACCAACCTAGATGCCCATCAACAGATGAATGGATAAAGAAATTGTGCTATATATGCACAATGGAATATTACTCAGCCATAAATAAGAATGACTTTATGACATTTGTCAGCAAATGATCTGGAGACTATCATACTAAGTGAAATAATCCAATCCCAAAAATACAAAGGTTGGATGTTTTTGCTGATTTGTGCAAAATAAACCATAATAAAGGGGAGGGAGAGAGAGAAAGAAGGGAAGTTCAATAGATTAGTCAAAGGGGAATGAAAGAAAAGGAGAGGAAATAGGAATAGGAAAGAGATTGATAATATAATTTTCCTGTGCACATATGAAAATACCTAAGTGAATCCCACCATTATGTCCACTCATAAGAATGGGGTCCCAATTAGAATAAGATGTATTCCATGCTTGTATAATATTATCAAATGGATTCTACTGTCATGTGTAACTAAGAAGAGCTAATTAAAAAAATAAACTACTGTCAGGGCATCACCAGTGTGCTGAGGCCACAGTAGGTCCAGGTTTGGCCCTCAGGTCTGGGAAATGAGTTCACACTAACGAAAGCACAAATACATTGAGGACCATTCAGACAAAGAAATGAGAGGTTGATTTGTAAGCCAACTGTAAACCATTCTATTCTCCATGGGACACTACCTGAGAAAAATAAGATTATAAGGTTGTTAGGTAGCCAAGGGAGGCAAATGATACTCAAAGAATCATCAAAGTCTGACCTCTCTAAAACCTCTGCCAAGGGACCACATTACTCTAGTGGGAGAGTCCAAGCGTCCTGCCCTCCCTTTTCCTGAAGTTGCAAGGATACATCATGTAGGTTAATCCTTAAAGTATGGTCTGGGGAGCTCTGAAACCCTTCTGGATTAAAAAAAAAAAAAAAAACCCGGGGGTGGGGGTGGGGAACTGGGTTGCTCAGAGTTGTTTGTTTTGCATTTCACAAGTTCATGGGTGTTTCCTGCATTCCAACAGTTTGTGGGTGCTTCTCTTGAGATTCAGTGTATCTTTCTTTTTCTGTTCCCCAAACTCCAATCTCAAGCAGTATGCAGTGGTGCCCGTGGGCTCATGATGGAATTTGAACTAAGTTTTCACATACCTTCATGATGTAAGAGTCTTGTTCTTTTTGGCCTACAGCTTATTAACTTTTTATCTATCTATCGTCTATCTATCTATCTATCTATCTATCTATCTATCTATCTATCATCTGTCTGTCTTGTGATACTGGAGATTGGACCCAGGGGTATGCCTCCACTGGACCACTTTTCTGGTCCTTTTCATTTTTTATTTTTGGACAGGGTCTTGCTAAGTTGCCCAAGCTGGCTTCAGACTTGTGGTTCTCCTTCCCAGTCTCTCAAGTTGATGGAGTTACAGGCGTGTGTATCCCTGGCCTAGAGTTTACTAATTTACTAATCTTCATCTCTCCTCCCTTCTTTCTTCTGGCCCTTGTAATTAAATTTAGGACATCACAAAATTTGTCTCTTATCATGAATGTCAAAAATTTCATTAAAATGACTATTTGTCATTGTTGGATTATGATTTTTTGACCATGATTGTGCAAACTGAGTCACACAGAGCCCCAAAATTTATTAGGGTTTCATAGTTTTGCTGAAAAAATTACTACAGTGGGAATTCCATGCAGAGGGAAGACATGACTTAGTCGTGTGTGTGTGTGTGTGTGTGTGTGTGTGTGTTCCAATTTCAAGAGAAATTAGTAAGACTCTTCAGTGGTAACAGGGGATTTCACCCCTAAAAGGATTATTCCTCTACTTATTGAAAAAAATATTTCCTTGTAATTTGGAGGTGTTTGAAAGAACACAGAAAAGTAAGCCATTTTGGAAAAGAAAAAATAAAATGCAAATAAATTTTTTTAAAAGTACCTTACTGGGAGTTTGAAAACACAGCACAATAAAAAATTTTAAAAAGTAAAAAAATTAAAAAATTAAAAATTAAAAAATTAAAAAATCTTTTTTTTTCAAATTTATTAAATTGTTTTGCTTATAATGATAATACCTATGTTAGTGAGCATGGGAGAAGCAGGTGGTCATTCTTAGGGAGGTCTTAAACTCTTCCCAGGATAATTTGGCAATATACGACAATACATTAATTTTTTTGTTACTATTTGACCTAAAAATCCTAATGTAATCCCAGTCACTAGGGAGGCTGAGGCAGAATCTCAAGTTCTAGGCCAGCCTTAGCAACTTAGCAAGACTCTTTCTAAAAACAAAATATATAAAGGACTGGGGGTGTAGCTCAGTGGTAAAGTGCACCTGGGTTTAATCCCCAGTGTTGCAAAATAAAATATACTATGATGGATCTGTCCTGTCCCTGTGTGTTCCTAAGAAGAAAAGGCTGTATGGGGACCAAAGTCCTACCCAGGTCAGGTGTCAAAAGCCAGCTCCTGATCTTCAGGAGGTGCAGGGGACTTGGGGGAGGGGCTGTTGGGGGAGGTGAGAAAGTTCCCAGCCTGTGGGGTTGGTGGCAACACCTCACTTTGACAGAAACTGGGCAGCTATGTTGACAGAGCCTCAGGCTGACAGAGACTTGGAGAATCCCCAATAGACATATGTTGGAGGAGAGGTATAATGATTTTACTTAGGGTTCACATTCATTCAATGCCAGTAGGTGATTGAGCTGACATTATCTCTTCTTATATTATTTGGAGCCATTGAAGAGAGGGTTGTGTCAAGTAGGGAATGCCTTGACCACAGATGGCTGACTTAGTTGGTGGCTACTGCAGGACACTAACAAGAACCACTGGGCACTGACTTGGCATTCACATGGCTCTCTGGTGCAGGTGATAGGAGGTATCTGCCCTGGCGGAGTCCAAGTCCTCTTGATCTTGGCTGCTCCTAGTAGTGATTAGTTCTGTCTATACCTCAGCCTTCCTTGACTTCCTCTGACCTGGTTTCAAGAAAAGTTACTCTACAAGTATCTATGCAACACATTTTTGTTTTATTTTTACAATTAATCTTGTAACTTTTAACGTTAAAGCCCAAAATTCTCTCACCTGTTTTCTTTTTCCTGGTTCTATTTTGCCCACATTCCCTCACTGGATGAGCTGGGGAAAGGAAAGCACCCAGTGGACAGTTGAGATTCCATGAGATATGAGTGAAGCTGGGAGATTCTGTGCGGCTCTCCTTCTCCACCTCCTCTTCCTCCTTTTTTGAGGTGCTGGGAGTCAAACCCAGGGCCTTGTTCATGCTCGGCAAGAACTGTACCACTGAGCTACATCCCCAGTCCTACGTGCCTCTTTATACATTTTTTTTTTTAAATATTGGGGATCAAACCCAGAGTGCTTTACCGCTGATCTCCTTTCCCAACTCCTTTCATTTTTCATTTTGAGACAGGGTCTTGCTAAGTTGCTGAGGCTGGCCTGGAATTTTCTATCCTCCTGCCTCAGCCTCTTGAGTCTCTGGGATTACAGGCATGCCACTTGCACCTGGCAACAATAAATTTCTAACCAACAGGAAACATGTAGCTTTTAGGATTTTTTATTCCCAGTCCTTTCTATCGCTTTCCCTTTCCTTTTCCTTTTCCTTTGCCCCTTCCCTTCTCTTTCCTTTCCTTTCCCTTTTCCTTTTCCCTTTCCTTTCCTTTCCTTTTCTTTCTCCTTCCTTCCTTCCTCACTTCCTTCCTTCCTTCCTTCCTTCCTCCTTCCTCTCTTTTTTTCACTTCTTATTTTTCTATAGTTTTGTCAAATACTGCTTAGACATGTAGCTGGTCACTGATTGACTGTGGTTGCCCCGATCTTTATACAAACAAGGGCCCCCAGACCAACCTAAACTGCAAATTTGAACATGCCTTAGGAGGTCCCAGGACCAGATATGTTTTAATGAGGTTGAGGAGACCCCTGTGGGGAGGACTCCCAAGTAAGGAGAGCCAGGGCCAGCGGTTTGGTCCAAAGATAATGGGCCAGACCGTACTGTGACCATCTGCCAAGGACCGGCAGCAGGGGACAATAATCAGTTGAGCTGTCGGAGGAAGGCACGCAGTACAAGGTGGCTAGAGGTAGCTGGAGGAAATGAACATGGGAGCCATACTGGGGAGGAGCAGATCATCAGACTCTGAGGGAACCATTCCCCTGAACTTCAACTTGGCTCAGAGTCCTGCAATTCTGCAGGCAGAGAGAAAGAAATGGTGTGGCCTCGAAATACAGCATTGTCATAGGTTCAGAAAACCATCTAAAGAGAACACTATAAACTTCCAAAGATGTATTCCTACATCATTCCTCTTGAGAAAATACAACAGAAAGGTAGCACCTTCCCCAAGTGTTAGGAGTGCCTACTGCATACAAACACCACCTTAAGATTACAGAGAACCTACTGATTGCTCATTCCAAAGTTACTTTAATGTGAGTACTTAAACAGAAGCATTTTGTTCACAAGAAGTACGCAGAAATAGCTGTGAATCTCTCTTCTAAGGAAATAAAGCTCAAGGTTTGCCTAACTGAAATAATTATGTTTTTCAAAGATGTAGTTAAATCTATGTTGTAAATACTTCTTTTACTTGACAAACTTGTATGTGCTCTTTGAAATGTCTTTAAAAACAAAACAAGCAAAACCTAATATCTTCTCTAACCAGGGATTGACAAGAAAAACTTGGGCAGATTTTTTGAGGATTTTTATTGTCTTTACTGTTATCATAGATTAAACATGCAAAATTAATTCTTTCCAGTGGGCTTAGCTGGCCATAAGCCTAGGTTTGTAGTACTTTAATAATGCTAGGCTTTATTAAGTTATTTTTTAGTAGTATCTTGTGATAATAGTGTTTGTTTTCATCACTATCTTTTCTGATTTGTGAATATCACATCTGTATATCAGCAAACAATCCCCAGGCATCAGCTCGAGCCAACTCGAACCCTGCTGTGGACATTAAAAGTTCATGTTGGGCTAGGAGTGTAGCTCAGCCATAGAGAACTTGCCTAGCATATATGGAGGCTCTGGGTTGGATTCCCAATACCACCAGACAAAAACTAAAAATTAAAAAAAAGAAGCCATGATTTATCATCAGCCTTCACAACCCACACAATTGTTCTTATAATGTTTTCTGCTTTTTTGTTTTGTCTTCCTCTTTCCTTCCTTCCTTCCCTCATTCATTCCTTCCTTCCTTCCTTCCTTCCTTCCTTCCTTCCTTCCTTTCTCTTTCCTTCCTCTCTCCCTCTTTCTTCCCTCCTCCCTCCTTCCTCCTTCCTTCCCTCCTTCCTTCCCTCCTTCCTCCCTTCCTTCCTTCCTTCCTCTTTCTCTTTCCTTCCTCTCTCCCTCTTTTCTTCCCTCCTCCCTCCTTCCTCCTTCCCTCCCTCTTTTCTCCCTCCCTCCCTCCCTTCCTTTCTTTCTTTCTTTCTTTCATTTCTCTTTTCTTTCTTTCTCTCTCTCTCTTTTTTTTTCTTTCTTCTTTTTCTTACATTGAGGAAGAAAGAAAAAAATGTGAAGTGTACCTGGCCTGAAAGGATATCTTCTGGGGATTGCAAACGATGCTACAATGTGCATGGCCTGGCCTCTCCAGCACAGAGCATGGTTCTACTTCGATGTTCATGAAATGCATTATTAGGAAACATAAGATAATAAAACATGAAGTAAGGCAATAGAGGAGGAACTTGGCTTTTACTTTGCTGTTGGTAGAGACATTTCCTTTCAATTGTGGAATAATCTTGAAAAATAGGAGTTGTTAAATCAGACTAAGTAATTTTTAAGCAAGAGAGAGATTTGTATTCATCCCTTTGGAAATGCATAAATAAAATTTATGGAAGATAGAAAGGAATGGAAAAGATCCATATATGATTTTAGGATTTTTTTTTTTTTTTTTTTTTTTTTTTTTTTTTTTACAGCTATGATCAATTTAGTTTCAAGAAAACCCAAGAGTAAATATTTGGAATTTGTGTCCAAATGTGTGTTTGTGTAGATGGTAAGTGTGGTTCCATAAGTCTTATGATTTGTTTGCCCCTGTGCACATGCCCACATACTCAGCTTTGTAGAAGTGCCTTTACCAAAGGTGTCACAGACTTCCTGTGTCCACTATTGCGTTTCTCTTTCCTGCCACTCACTAAACATCTATTTTCAAAATGGATTTTTTCAAAACTTCTTCCCCCACCCTTAAAGGAAATAGACAATTCACTTGACACATAACACCTCTTACTCCAAGTTTATGAGAACAGAGGTCAGGATTCTGACCTATCACCACATTTGACAAGTTGTCAGGCTTTGGTATAGAGTAGAACAGAAGAGGCATAAAAAGGAAGCAAAGTGGTGTGTTGCTATTTTACATTGTCATTGAGGCTATGAGAGGTGGAGAAGCAAGCACTTCTGTGAAAAGAGAATTGGGATAAAATGTAAGTTCACTCTGTTTTTAAAGTGAATATTTAAAACACCACAAAGCATATTTTTGTCCTCAAAGAATGTAAAGGGATAGAATCTTCAGAAAAGGACTGTGTTTGCACTAGGCAGAGAGTTGGGAATAACATTTTGTAAGAAAGTCAAATTTCAGCCAAGTGTTTAATTCTATCAGCCAGAGGCCAAAACTATAAAAATTAAAAGAAACCCTTTCTTCAGGATTAGATTGAAGGTTTTTTTTATTATGGATCCTAGCTCTTAGCCAACTGTTTCTTTTCATTTTACTCTAAGCTCTATAATACAATTAGATGCTTCCACTCAATTGTCCCACTTTTCTTTCTGCAAAAAACCTAGGGAAGTTAAGGATATAGCTCAATGGTAGAGTGTATGTTAGCATGCACAAGGCCCTGGGCTGGATCCCCAGCAACACCTGCACACACACAAAAGAAATAAAAACAACCAAAACAAAAAATCCACAAACAAAACAAAACCAACAATCCCTGCCACTGTATTAGCATACTGGTAAATAACCAAAAGGGGAAAAATAGCATGTATAGCATAACCACAATACACTAGATGCTGTTTTGTTACTTATATCCTGAATGATTTTAAACTTAACATTACATCATTATAGTACGTGAAACTTGTAGAGCTTGAACATTTATGCTGAGTCTATGCCAAATTTATCTCAGTTTAAAGAACCAAGTAATGTTGTTGAGGACCCACAATAAACAGCTGAATTTTTGATCCATTAACACTCGAGAGGTGAACTGAAAATGTGCCTTCTTTCCATATTCCAACTTCCTGGACACCGTGTCTCCCTTTAGTATTATCACTTCAACTTGGAACAACTGGACTAATCTAAGTAATGACTCATCCGTCACTAGATGGAGTTAAAACATTTCTGTCCTCTGTTACCAGGGGGGAATGTTCTAGAAGGTCATCCTTTCTCCCACTCAAGTATGTGTGGGAGTATTAAACCCCAAATAGAGCCGTGCTAAACTCTTTTTTCCCATATTTTGTTTTTCTCTAAACAAACTTTATCTGCGGCCTTGTAGCTGACATTCAGTTCCAGGAAACACACAGCTGACAATGTCATTCCCCTTGAATTGCACATAATATAAAAACAGGGTTTAAGTAAATATTTGAATTAGGACAATTAGAAAAATTTAACTTCAGAGTAACCTTTCCTAACATGTATCGATCACTTCTTTTTAGGGTTTCTTTCTTAGTGGATTAAATATGCCATACCTGCACCACTTAAGAAGCTAGTTCAAGGTAAAAATACAACATAGGAGCAGAGGACGATTGAAAACTCAGAATTTGTAGGATGGAACTCAAATTAGGAGGTTAAGCTCTGCTGTAGATCAAAGAAAAGCTGTTCTATAAATAGCAGTATAGCAACACCTAGTGCTAAACACAGATATAGCAGAAAGACTTATTAAAGGTTAGGTTCATGTGGCAGTTACATGGCTCTTTTTCTTGGTATCTTAACTATGGAATTCTTAGAAATGACAGGCTTGGATTGACTGATCTTTGATGCCTCTTCCGGCTGGCTCTGTCTGTGATGCTGTAGTTGGGTCATTACTGTGTGCTCTTCCTGGTTATCACCCCACACTCGTCTTAATGAACTTGTCCATTAGATACAGTGGCCTTGCCTGGGTCCAGCTTTTATTGTGATCTCAATCAGCTTTGTGTGCATGATGAAGAAGAAATGGAAGGGCTTTTCCAGTGGGAAAATGTGATATGTAAGTTGCACAATTGTCAATTTCTCCAATCGTGCCTCTCTGAGAAAAATCAAAACAAGGGCAGAATATCCGGAATGTTGGAAAGAAAAGCCGTGAGCCTTTGTTGCAAAAATGATACCCTTGATCTGCCATCAGCAGGTGATGTTTATAGTAAGTTCCCCAGCTTCTTATATAGGAAGGATGCACTTAGTTTATCAATGTTCCTATTTCAGAAAAGATCAAGATATCATCTGTATGGAAATGCAGAAGCACAAATTTGCATACACAAATTTCCCCCCAAGTGAAAAATTTTAATACCTTTGTTATTTCTTTCCTGTTCAACAGACTTAGAGGCAAAATATTTATCATCTATGGAAAGTAGTCAGATGAAATGGATAAAACTTTTGAACATGTAAAGACATAAAACTACCGGCTACCAGGCACAGTGGCACACGCCAAAGCAGGATGATCACAAGTTCAAGGCCAGCCTGGGCAATTTAGCAAGACCCTGTCTCAAAATAAAAATAAAAAAGGGGCTGGGGGAATAACTCAGTGGTAGAGCATCTTTGGGTTCAATCCTCAGTCCCCAGTACCACAGAATAAATGACACATACACACACACACTCACAAGCAAAGGCGTTGCAGGTGGAGTGAAAGATCCACCCAGTTAGATCTTCATGAACATAGACTGATGTAAAAATCAGCATCTCCAGTAGATTAAAAAGTCAGAGTTTTCTCCCAGAAGCGGAAGCTCTTGCTTGACTCCCAGGAGGTTAGCCTGTGACCTTGTGTCTTCCTCTATTTGAGACATAGTCATGTGGCAAAGTGTCATGTGCTGAAGTTCCTGCCAAGATAATCCCAGCCGTGGGTCACTTGAGTGCACCTCTCCCACATGGCTACATATGATGCACATGTACTTACAGCATACCTTAGCTACCAGGAAGACCTTCCTAGTGTTTAGGGGTGGATTTTCAGGAAGAAGGGGACTAGTGTAAGCAACCAAAATATCACATGCTTCTCAGGGAAGGCCCAAGGAACCAGCATTCACAGCAAATGGCCTGTACGCATCAGTGATTACGATGAGCAGAGGTCTCGTGGACTCATTCACTTGTTGGTTAGCTCATTCATTTGGTGATACTTCCTAAGTGCACTACAGGTCAGGCACTGGTTTTGGTTCTGGGATACTGTGGTGAATAAAATGAAGTCCTGCCATTCATAAAGTTTTCATTCTAATTGGGAAGACAACATAGTAAACAAGCAAGTCAAGAACTATGAGAGTAAAACCGGGTGGAAATAAGGTCTGGAAGAATAGCACAACTAGATAGAGAGAGAGTGTGCGCTCCATGAAGGTCTGCAAGGAGGGGCCCTTTGAGCAGATGAAGTGAACCAAACCATTTGCACCACCCCAGCTTACTTTGTTTTCCCATTTGTGTTGAAATACATAGAAAATTGAGGCTTTTGATATTTTTTACCACTGCTTGGGAAACAGAGAAAGGACTCTGTATCCTGATGAATCAGAATTGACTTCAGAGCCCTGTCCTACAATCTCAGCCAGGGGATGGAGATTTGCCCCTTAGCTGTCTACCATGTGAGGTCCGAGATGAATTCTCATCTCCACCAAGAATTCCATGCCTCCCATGTCATCTGTTCCTTCCCTTCCCAGATTTTCATCCCTTTTCAAGAAGCCTGGAAAGAGGAGTGATTCTGGTTCCTTCATTCCTTGGCCGTCTTGGTGTCTGCTGTTTGTTAACAAGTTTTAATTAGTTTATGGCACAGACAACAGGAGCTGGGCTGAGTTCACCAAATTGTTACTCACAGGCTGCTAATCATTTAGCTGGTAGCTGTTGGCTCCCAGTTACTGTCTTTTTGCACTCTACTGGGGCCAAAGCAAGGTCTCCTTAGAGGAACACTGGGTGAAATTGCTCCAGCAAGAATTCACTTGGGCTGGGCACGGTGGGGCACGCCTATAATCCCTGTGGCAGGAGAATTGCAAGTTCAAAGCCAACCTTAGCAATTTAGGGAGGTCCTAAGCCATTTTGTGAGAACCTGTCTAAATTTTTAAAAAATAATAAAAAAGGGCTGGGGCTGGGGCTCAGTGGTTGAGCACCCCTAGGTTCAATCCCTGGTACCAAAAAGAAAAAGAATGCAGTTGGTCAAATTACAGTGTGCAGTGCTTATGATGTACCCATTGCTTATACCAGAGAGAGGGGACATTCATTGATATGATCTCAACCTTCAAGCAGACCACATTCTAATGGATAAGGGCTTCTTATGGACAGGCAATCTGGCAACAGAAGTAATTTTGCCCCTTTGGGGTTTAAGTCATGGAAACTTAGAGATTAAAGGAGTCTTAGAAATTATCCAATGCAGTCTCTACATTTACAAAGGACACCAAGATAACAAGAGGTTTTAATTTTCTCAAGGTCACTCAGCCCTTTCAGTTACACCAGGCTGCTCCCCATCTTATTTAGGAATCTTGCATACAACAAGCATTCCAGTCCATCCTCACACCAAGGCTGGGAGCCCTTCATGAAGCACTGAAAGCCAAAATTATCCACAGCAATGATCTAGGTAGAGATTCAGGAATTTTTGTGTCAATGCACAGAAACAAAATTTTAGCTCTTTCTTTTGGGCAAGGAGTCTTTTTGTCAGTCTTTGTTTTGTTAAAAAAAAAAAAAAAAAAAAAAAAAAAAAAAAAAAAAACGAAATAGCAACAGCAGTTCTGAGAAGGTTTTTTTTGTGTATATGCAACACCACCCCTATTTTTATTAGTCCTTGAAGTGAGTACACCCTAACTGCTTTGGTATGCTTCAAGGTAAACATTTCCAATTTTAAAAAATACAATTTTTAAAAGTACACCTATATACTGACCTAGTGGAGAAAAATGGAAATTACAATCCAGAGTCAAGCATTCCTAGGTCCAAAGCCAGGACTCACCCCTTATTGGTTATGTTATTTTTGGTGTTTGACATTGCTGAAATTCAGTTTTATCATCTGTAAAATAGAAATAATAATAACAACTGTCAACTGTTAAGGGTGTTCACAACCCATCTCCACCATTTCTGTTTCTTTTTGCCTTTTACCTGGGTATTACGAGTAAAAAAGTTCGCCAAGTGTCACACAATACAATTTGATTCTTTTTCAAAAATGTTAAGAGAAAGAACTAAATGAACATACATTTTCTGGTTAAGAGGACCTCTAGGTTTCTCCCTAAAAACAATTTTTAATACAAGCATAATCTGAGAACATTTCAGGATCTTTCAAGTTTCTTTTTCTCCTGATTTTTTTCCCCTCTATTTTCTTTCTGTCCTTCCTGCAAATATCTTTTGTGAACTATACATGAGTGGCCTACAGTTTCCATCGCTCCTCTGTCCCCAGATCAACTCTGTCCAGGCCCAGGCTTTGGATCTGTGAGTGACGCAGGAAGCTGATTTTGGCTCCAGGAATGTTTTCCTCTCCGTTCTGACTCCTCTCCTTCTTGTCCTTCTTTCCTCTCCATCTTTTCTCCACCTCTCTTCCCCAGACACCCCTACTGTGTCTCTCTTCCTGTTTGCTTAGTTTCTTTCCCTCTCGTTGGTGGCCAAAGCGCCAATCAATCACAGCTGCTGTCACAATCACAGTTCTATCTGTAGCTCTTCTATCTCCATGATAAAACAGGATAGGAGCGGCCTTGCCAAAAGACAGACCCTCTCCACAGTAGCCCGTGGGCGGCTGCCTGGTGCAGAGTCTGCCAATGAGAACATTCCCCGGCAGCTGCGGGGCCTGGAGACCGAGCGGAGCGAACCGAAGGCGACTGCACAAGTTTGCCGGTGACACAATTAAGTTGTTTTGCTCTGCAAAAACATGGGAAAATCCTGATAAATTCCAGATGATTTCAAAACACACTTGAGGGTCAGATATGCAAAAGGCAGATACAATCTGAATTAGGTAAGTACAAGTTGATGCACAAATCTCTATTTAGTTCCAAACATCTTGCAGATTGGAAGACTTTAAATTTGACAATTCCCAGTTAGGGAATGATAAAAATTGAACTTTGCTCTCCTTAAACTCCAAGCCATTATGAGAAGAGAGGGTTCACTCAAAGTTGAAGTTGAACAGCTTAGTGAAAAGCAGAGGGAAATGTGCATTATGGATGAGCATTGGGAAGGCTTTAAAGCAGTTGAGAAACTGGACTATTGAGAAAGATACAAACATACATTTAAAAATTGTATCTGCGGGCTGGGGATATAGCTCAGTTGGTGCTTGCTTTGCATGCACAAGGCCCTGGGTTCAACCGCTGGTACCACAAAAAAAAAAAAAAAAAAAAAAAAAAAAAAATTGTGTCTGCATGTGTGGTACACCTTCATAATAGATTCTAGAACACCTATCCCGAGATCCTATCCTAAGAATACAGGCTCTGTCTTGGTGCTGAAGAGCAGGGCAACGAAGACCAGATTTAGCTTTGCATCCCCTGCACCGTGACCCACAGTCATCAATATCATCGGGGTTATTGAACTAGCATGGCCCCACACGCGAGTTAAACTTGGGATTTTCATTTTATCATTTTATGCAGTTAATATGGGGGGGGGGAATCAAACATCCCCAGTTCCTCTTCTCTCAACTTTTAAACTGAAATTTTCAAACCTACAGAAAAGCTGGAAAAAAGCATAAAGAACATTACTATCACCGTGTCACCTAGTTTCACCAGTAGGCATGCTCTTATAAATAAAATACCATTTGCATTCCCAAGATACTTAACACAGATACAGTAATATTATCTAATACCAACGTCATACTTAAAATTCCCAATTGTCCCAGTAACCTTTTTACTATCTTTGATGACTTGAATAGTTTTGAAGTGTGCAGGCCAGTGCTTTGTAAAATGTTCGTATCATCAGAATGCGTCTAATTGTTTCTTTCTGATTAGATTCACGATAAATGCTACCCAGGTGGTAGTATGTACTTGCATTGTGTCGTATCAGGAAGGAATGATGTCAGTTAGTCCTTGCTGTTCCTGTTGTAAAGTTTGATTGCTAAGTTAAGGTGGTAACCGACATCTTGCTACATTGTAATTTCCCCCCTTTCATCCAGGGATTTAACATTCAACAATGATCTTTGCCTGAATCAATTACTGCACTTGTGTTAGCAGAATGTTAATTTTTCTATTTTTTCATTGTTTTTTTATATATCAGATAGGATTTTCAGTCTCCTGACACCAAAGTTCGTGTGCTCTCCACTACATGAACTACCTTTCTAATATGTAAATGATGAAGCTACTCATCTGAAACTGCTAGGAATATACAACATTATAATTCCATCTCTCTTTGAGAGCTCCATTTTCTTTCATCTTGGCAAAAAAATGAATCCCTTCTGTAGCTTTGAAACTTTTAAAACCCCCAACATTAGAGCTCCCACAGAGCTGTTACTTTTAGGAATGTATTTGAAAGAGGTATAGGATGTCTAAATCATACTCCCTCCTTTAGCATCCCTGACTTTCGCCCAGCTCTTCCACGGTCCAGATTTGCTTGTTTGATTGGTTGACAGATAGCAAGTGTGTGTGTATAATCAAAACATCAGTTCATGTTTTTTCATTTGTGTGTTTTGGTTTTAGTGGTAAAGTTGGATTGAAGGATTTGGTGGAGTGACCTCCATTTTCCCTGAGCCAAGATCTTAGGGTCCCTGTGCCGGAGAGGAAGTAAGATCTATGAAGACCTGGACTCCATCACCTCCAAGAAGAACAGACCTACCTTCCAGTAAGCTAGTGCCACTTGGGACTGCTAGAGGGAGCAGACCTTCCAGTTGCATAGGCTGCTAGCTCACTGGGTATGCACAGAAGGGTAGATTAAGAGAAAGCATCAGGGGGCTGGGGATATAGCTCAGTTGGTAGAGCCCTGGGGCCCTGGGTTCAATCCCCAGCACTGCAAAAAAAAAAAAAAAAAAAAAGGAAGCACCAGACAAGAGTGGGGTTCCATGTTCCTTCTGTTCCCACTGAAGTGTCCAAACTTGTGTGGACTGGATTTTCCTGTGGGGAAAGCACAGAGCCCTAGTTCTACCCCTGTCCCTTCTCTTCGTTATATTAAGACCTGTTTAAATCACTAATAAATTCAGGTTTACAAGTTGCACTGAGATTATCGGGGTTAGCCTATGTTAGTGCTTGTGTTACAAACACTTCAAAAGTTCTCCAAAATTAAAACAAAAAAGTCTTTTTGTTTGCCATCCTTGTACTGTTTAACACAAGTATTTCAACAGTCTTTATTTTCCAAACATGCAAACAGGAGAGAGTGATCTGACCCACAGTATATTGACATACCATGTAGCTATAACCTTGAGATAAGAAGTAAAGGAAAAAGTCAAAACAGCTCAAACCAAATACTAACACAAACAAGTCTGTCTTCACTCCAGACCCTTCCTCAGCACCAAGGGAACAAATTGGCATTTGCACTGGCAATGGTGGGCACAAATGGATCCACAATTGCTCAGCTCTGTAGGGCCCCTAATGCATAGCTGGAAAGTCTATAATGTTTTAATTACTCAATTAAATATTTATTACCATATGTTATCTACTCTGTGCCTAACATGGTTCAGGTGTTGGGGGTGTCTTATATATTTACATGATGCATAAGACTCACAAGGTGAGTCTGCCATTACGGAATGTATCCAGTGCTGTTAGGAAAACAAAATAAAACAAGAATATAACCCATAGTGTTGACAGGAGATGGGAAATAGCAACTATCCCAGAAAGCCTGAGCTGGTTTCCTGGATTCCAAATATCCAGGAATGCAATTGCTTGAAAATCTGGGTCACCTTGTGGAATGGTTATTAAAGATAGAAAGACAAAAAGAAAAAGCCGAGAATCAGAGAGATGCTTGCTTCCCTCCTCACAGCACATAGGAAGGTCCTTTGGGAGTTTTTACCAAGTTGATCAGGAAGAGTCAAATCTAATGTTTGTAAGATCATGGATAAAAGACACAATAATGACCATGCTTTGTTCCATGCCAAAAAAGCTCTAAAGACAGTAACTTCCTGGATGTCCTTGCTGTGCTGAGCTCAGTGCTAAGCATTTACAAATAATAGCTCATTTAGTCTCCCCATCCGACCACTTGTGAGATAAACACTAATCTTATTCCCATTTCTCATATGAAGAAACAGACTCAGCATAGTTAAGGAATTTGCCTTTCCGCAAGGACACAAACCCACTGGAGAGTGGAACCAGAATCAGATCCCAGCTCCCTCTGACTCAAAATCTACTCTCTACATTTCCATGCATATAATTATCTTTCATGATTTTATTAAAAGATATTATTATTGAATAGAAAAATTATTCAGATAGCTTCGTAAAGTGTTCTTTGTCTTCAAGATATTATCTTGGAAGAGACATTCAAACACATCCCATCAGTCAAAATCAAATACGCATTTTCTCAAATGCATGAAATAAGAGATGAACTTTTGCAATTGCTTAAATGTACATAAGCCCAACATCTCAAATTAGAATTGTAATTTAAAAATGGATGGAGATCAGTGCTTTATTCAACCGATAAATTACTTCTCAAAGTTTATTTTACAACTGCATACTTCCATTTTGCACTTTACTTAAAAATAGAATTAATAATAAAATAACCAAGGAGAAGCCAGTTTAGTGAAAACAATGCAGAACTTCATAGTGAAACTTAGGCCTATTTGGAGATGAAGTCATATAAAAATATTTATTAAAAATTAAAAAATAGGGGCTGGGGTTGTAACTCATTGGTAGAGCACTTGCCTAGCATGTGTGAGGCACTGGGTTCGAGTCTCAGCACTGCATACAAATGAATAAAAGAGGTTTGACATCTAAAAAATATATTTTTTTAAAATTTGAAAATAATTGTAGTGATGTTAAACTTTGAGAGTGATGAAAGTCTTGTTTTGGTTTTAAATCATTTAAATTAAATGCAATGAAAAGTGGTCTGAGTGCTTCTTTTTACTTTGTTTTGTGGGAAATTGTGCTGGGAATGTGGATCTATTGTGCACAAAGGATGTTGGCTTTATGCTGGAACCACCAGGCAGGTTGAGTTGAGAAACAATTAGCTCAGTCAGCAAGCCTTTGAATCTGATTAAGCCAGGAAGTGGTCACTCCCCAGGACAGGGCAGAAGGGAATCAAGGCAACCACTCCAAAACAAGGAATGGTTTTTCACTCTCTCTCTCAGAAGTAAACCAGTATTAGAAAAGATTGGGTCTAATTTATATCAAGGATTATATGACAACATTCCACCTCTGGTGAAACGAATCTTATCTTGTTTCCAAGTGGATCAACAGTCCCCATGTGTCTTGGCTACTGTCTCTAAGAAACTTCTGTTTATTGGAGTCTGTCATATGCTCATGTTTTGGTAACAAAATATCTTTGAGACCAAAGACCCAAGTCACAGAGCAAAATGAAGGCCCTATACCAGACTGCTGGTCGGACTCTCATCACTCTGGGGAGTCTCAGCATCTTCTCTGGAGTTATTGCTTTTTTCCCTGTCTTTTCTTACAAGCTCTGGTTCACTGGATGGAGTGTCCATATTGCTTGTCCCATCTGGAATGGAGCTTTGGTAGGAGCATATTTTATTAAATATTTTGAGAGAATAAAGGGAGGTGGGAGGGAAAGGACAAACAGAATAATATGTCGTTTAACATTTTTCTAACAATACAAAGAAGTCACAATTCTACAGAAAAGCAGAATTCGCCTTAGTACATGGATTTCTATTAGTTTTATTTTAAATAGAGGAATTTTGTTTTTATATTGTTTTATTATGTATAGATGTATATCATGTGAATTATAATGAAAGGTTCAAGAAATTCTTAAAAAGTTAATTTTATTTTAATCTTCTTATCTTGATATTCTGAGAAATTAAAACGCATCTTTTTCAAATTCAATTTACAGATTAGGAAAAGGCATAAGCCATCATACAATTCAAAAATGTAGAATAAAGTAAAATAATTTTCAAATTAATGCTTTCCTTAGAAATACTAAGGTAGGCCTACAAGACCCCAAAATATCCAAACCCAAAAACTCTGTTCTCCTGACTTTTTCTTTGCATTCAACTGTTTGAACTGAAAATAATTCAAGAAGTGGGGTTTTGGGGGCTTGGCTGTAGCTCAGTGGTAGAGCACTTGTCTAGCACATGTGAGGCACTGGGTTCCATCCTCAGCACCACATAAAAAAGAAATAAATAAAATAAATGTATTGTGTTCATCTACGACTAAAAAACATGTTTTAAGAAAAGAAGTGGGGTGTTGAACTTTACTGATTTCATATTTTTCTGGGAAAGTACACATGCACCTAGTCAAGGGTCTGCACTAAGTAGATGCTCATTGAACAATCTCACAGATAAATCGGTCCCTGAGCCACAAAATGAGCACACCTGTCCTTGGGAGGAAAGGGCTTCCATGGCAGCATGACTTAACAGGAGTGGTGAGGGTCCCTGTCTTAACAAATCCTTCTCTCCTTACTTCCCATGAGAAATCTTCTCATTATCAAATATTCTTATTTCCCACCAGATATTGGAGAATTCCATTCTGAAGTTGTTTTGATCTTCAGGAAATTTCTATTAAAATATAGCTACTTTTGGGTGGGCTAACATCTTAAATCTTCAAATAATTGACTAGGATGCCACCTAAAAGCATAACCCCTAGAAATGTAATACTGAACTTATTTATGAAATAAATATTTATTGAGGAACTACAGCGTTCTTGGGATTCAATGGAAGATACTACCAAGTCTTCATCTTAAATAGGAACTCTGCCTTTAATGGTGTGTGGACAGAGGAAACAGTGGGTGGGAGGGAAATTGAAGTCGTTGAGTGATGTTTTTCTTTCTTCTTTTCTTTTTAAATACATTTTTTTAGATCTACCTCCCTCAACTAGACCTTCCCTTCCTTTCCCCGACACCTACCCCAAACCACACTTTCATTCAAAGAGATGTTTACTGAACTTTTGCTAAATACAGCAATGACAATTACATTTATTCAAGCAGCAAATATTTTTGTTGGTGATCCAGAGTTAGAAAAATACTTTACATCAGGACCTGGAATATACGTAAATATACTTGCATCTTCCTCTCTGGATGAATATCTATATACTCATATCAATATGTATAACAAAACTGTCACAAAATAATACTTTGTCCTTTAG
Organism: Sciurus carolinensis; assembly: GCF_902686445.1. NCBI lineage: Eukaryota > Metazoa > Chordata > Mammalia > Rodentia > Sciuridae > Sciurus > Sciurus carolinensis. Next base: position 42,566,350 of record NC_062221.1, read on the forward strand.
ATGAAATGTATTCTGGTATTTTCTATTCCACTTAACTATTTTATTTTACATTTCTTCCCCTTTTGTGTGTGGTACTAGGGATTGAATCTGGAGATACTATACCACTGAGCTACATCCCCAGCCCTTTTTATTTTTTGCATTTTGAGACAGGGTCTCCCTAATTTGCCCAGGCTGGCCTCAAACTTGTATCCTACTGCCTCAGCCTCCCAAGCTGCTGGGATTACAGGTGTGGACCACCACACCCAGCTCCATTTAATTATTTTAGGATTCCCATCCCACAGCCGATCCCCTAAATTTAACAAAACCACCAATGTAGTCCAACCTTCCATCCTTTTCTTATAGTTCTTTGCCTATTCCTGAAGAGTCTCTTGTGATAGATTCAACAAATATTGGTAGATTCTGATGAAGATTATAAACACTGAATGTAGACCGGTTCAGGGTCAAACGTCTCTTTTACCGATAGGCCCAGGGAAATAATATGAAGTGTCTCCAGCAGGCAGCTAGTTGGTGGCTGTTCGATTTCAGGAGCAGCAGCCTGAAGAGGTACAGTGAGAGACATTAATGTTGGTACGTGATCAAACACAGGACCCTCTGTCGGCCACTTCCTCCTTACCTTGACCTGTAATAAGGAGAATTTCACAGGTGAGAGGAAGGCCTGTGGGAAACTGTCTAACCCCAAGGTGTTCCATGAGAAGCAACACAAATTGAACAGTGTGTCATGAAGAGCTGTGCCAATTTTAAAGCTCTACTCAAATGCTAGTTAATACCATGCCTTTCGCTTGTGCCCTGCTCTTTGTCCAAACTCTTTGTTCTTAATCCCTAGCCACCCGCCTCACTGTCCTATCCTGTTTCCTGATGACCTGCTGAGTCTCCCACCCTCACCTCCTGGACCTCATCACACACCACTCACTCTTTTCTTCTTTTCCTTCTCTCTCTCTCTCTCTGGAACTGGAGATTGAACCCAGGGGGGTACTCTACCACTGAGCTACATCTCAGACCTTTTTATTTTTATTGTGAGTTAGGGTCTCAATAAATTGCCAGGAATTTGCAATCCTCCTGCCTCAACTTCCAGGATAGCTCGGATTACAGATGTGCACCACTGTACCTGGTTTATTGTTTGTTTTTCCCCTCCCTGACAAATGAATCAATACTTACAAGATAGGGGGTATATATATGTGTATATATATATATATATATATATAATATATATTATTTTAGGATATATATATCTATGTATATTACCATATATATATATACTATATATATACCATATATATATACTATATATATATATCTGTATGTATATTACCATATATATATATATATACTCTATCTCTAGAACCTGAAAACCTGGGTTTTCAATCCATATTATTTGATTACTACTGTTGAGTAAGTGCATGAATCCTATGCCCTCCATTCTGGTGGTACAGAATATCTTTCACAGTCAATCTCTGACTAGGTTGCAAGGACTGAAGTTCAAGCCGGTATTTATACTAAGGCAGGAAAAAAATCCTCATGAGAAGAAATGCAAAGAAAATGCTCACTCTTTCAATGATGTCTAAATCTGGAACAAGGTGATTTTCCCCACTTCTGAATTTTCCTGTTGAGCCACAGTTCTATCTGATCAGGGTCAACTTCAAAAGTTCTCTGCCTCACCCCACAACCTCCCTTGCCAATCACTTAACTTGCCTCCAAAGCATGTCTTCCTCTGGTGAAAAGATAATTTGTATAATTCAGTCACATTGACATTTCCTTTTGCTAATGACTCCATATTTCTTTTGAAACTATATGGTAGATTTTTGCATGTGATACAGTACCCAGTATTTGTTCAACACCTTTTATTCAAGACTTTCTAAGTACTCCACAAACATTGGCCTTCAGACTCTAACTCCATTCTGACAGCCACATGACACGTACTTTTCCCAGAATTTCTGAGCTAGGTTATTTAAAGGCATCGGCAGCTGGTAAATATACAGAGAGGAGATCTTAGTGCCTTAAGGACTGAGCCCTCGCTAATCCTGGACAATGTGGCTTGCAGCTGAAGCTCTGCCGAAGAGACTGAAGTACGGTGACTTTGATCGCAGGACCCAGTGATTTGGCCAAGTGGAAAGTGCACTCAGAACACTGCTGAGAAGCAGGAATTGGGGAGAAAGCTCAGGGCTGCGCTTAGTCACACAGACCTCGGTTTCCTCAACGGTCAAAGGAGGGGCTTGATTCCCCATGGCTCCTGTCTCTTACATCTTCAACAAGTGCAACTCCCAACTTCTGGGTGGTGTCAAAGAAATGCCAGAGCTGAACAACAGATAAAGAAATAAAAACAGTATTTTAAAAAATACTATTGAGATAGAGAAAAAGAGACCTCAGTATAGAACTGGGTTCAATTCCTAATATAGTATGGACAAATGGGAATTTGTAGCCCCAAATCAGGGTAAGGATCAGTGGATAGAAAATGATCAAGAGGAAACATGGGTGATAAAGGGAATTCTGGCTAAAATGACCTATCTGGATCCTGCTGCAGGTGAACAGACACCACCTGGGGGAGGGTGGAGGATGAGGAAGCCATCAGATTTTGCGTGAGGCTGGGGTTTTCTTGCCAAACCGACTTGGCAGAGTTTTTGTTAAAACAGGATTTTATAAGGAAGGGCACAGGGGCCAAGGAGAAGGTTCAGGAGCCTGACTAAAGTTCAGTCAAGCAAAGAATCTTTGTCAGTGGTCAATTTTCCACTAAGATAGCCTAAGCTTCTTTTCAGTCAGCATGTCTAACTACTAATTAATCATCTTGTCACCAAAACCAATTCTTTCTTCTCCTACTTCTCTTTCATTGTCTTGGAAACACAGTTTCAAACCCTGGAGTGATTTTCGACTCAATACTTTCCTCTAAATTAGCTCCTCTTAAACTGTAATGGACATACAAATCACTAGAGGATTGTGTGGAGATTCAGATTCTGATTCAAAAGGGTTGTGTGAGGCCTGAGGGTTTGCAAGTCTAAGGAGTTCCAGGGATGTCCACACTGCTGGTCCCAGGAAGGCACTTGGGCAGCAATGTCCAAAACTAGCCCAGTTCCAGCCCTACTCCAGTTAGCTGCCCTGTGGCCTTGATTTTTCCTCTGAGGCATATTCCTATACATTCCTTCTCCCTGTGACTATTTCCCACCCCTTATCACTTCCTACTGCTACTCAGATGTGGTATCTAGATAACTTCAATAACCAAACTGTGCCAATCCATCCTTTAGTGGATTATAAACCCAATCTATTGAAGAGCTAACAGCATTTACAACAAATAGAATAGAACAGAGAATAGTAGAGTGTATCGTATAGAGTAAAGGTTAAGTGCTATTTTTGTTAGATATAAAAAGATTTATAAGTAGGTCATGGTACAATATATTACTGTGAGCAGAGTTAAAAAAAAAAAAAAAAAAGAAAGAAAGAAAAAGAAAGCCTGAAGAACCGGGGTCCTGCAGAGGCCTCTGGACCTCGCTGCATTCTAACAGGCATGCATGCTGCATCTGGCTCATCTTTCTAAACCTTTCTGGAAGTCAAGCTAGCTCTTTCTTCAACATCCTCTGGCATTGCTTTATTATCCTCAAACAAAATCCGGACACACTACCCTGACTTTTGAGGTCTCCCTACCCTGGTGTCACATGACTTCGAACCCTGATCTTCTCTTCTCCACAGGGAGTGGGCCTGGGCTCCTCCCTCCCTGTTCCTTAAGCAGGATGCCACTCCCTTACCTGCCCACATGCTGCTCCCATGGCCAGGACTGCCTGCCCTCCCTCTGTCACCTCCAGAGATCATGGGTGTCCTTCAAACTTGCTTCACATCCTGCTGCCTCTGCTGCCTTCATCATTGATTTTTTTCCCCCTGAAAGTGGTAACTTATCACCCAGGCTCTTTGGTGTAGAAAGCACCCATTCCTCTTGCCTAATTTTCTGGACATTCTTATGTGTGCATTATTTTCATACCTGGGCTGTAAATTCTAATGAGAGTTGGAATTGTGACTTATGCAACTATGATTCAGTGGTCTTACTCATTTTATCTAGCCTCCCTGTACTTCATTTGAAAAGTGGAGAGAATATGTCTGATAGGATCATTATGAGGATTAAGCAAGTTAACCCTTGTCAAGTTGTTTAGCATAGTGTCTGCTATATATTAAGCACTCTGTGAATGATAATTATCATTATTTTATCTGCATTGGACCCATCTCATCCGTGTTTATAGTAGACCACAATAGATGCTTAAGTGAGTAAATTATCCCATATTAATATGATGCCTTTAAAAGTTTCTATTTTTGTTGTGACTGCTCCCAACTTCCTTCAATTCATCTGCTTCTGGGAACTGCATCCTTTACTTAAGCAATTTAAAGATTTAGTGGGAGGACTCACGATTACCATGCAATCAAAATGTTAGCAGCAATGGTTGCAAAACCTTAGTAATATTGGTGGAAGTGCCCTGAAAGTAAGTCAATGGCGTGTCAAGAACAGCCCAGGGAGGATGTGCTTTCCCCGCTCACTGCCACCCACCCTGTCCACTCGGTCCTTCCCCATTCTTGCACCGCTCAGCCCGATTTTTCATCTCCCAGACATTCTCTCTCTCGCCTCTCCCTTGACTTGTCTTGCCTACTATCAAGTCTTATCAAATCTCTTCCTTTTTTTTTTTTTCATTTCCCCCCATGCCTATCTAAAAAGAAAATTTGCATAAAAGAAATGGAAGAAAGAAAAGGGGACAGCTGTGACTCCTGGGGGAGAATACCGGGCAAGGCTCTCCCTGGAGGGGGTCAGTGACGATGGGAGTGCTCTGCTCTTGAGTCACCATGACATCCACCATCCCACTCGCAGGGTGGATTTAACTGCATTCATACTCAACTGACTCCATGAAAAATCTTTTTCAAAGTTTTGTGTAAACAAAGCAAAATTCAAGCTGGCAGCTATCACAGACGGTAACAGGCAACTGTACCTCTGCAGCATTTTTCAACCTTTGAAGGGAAAGAAACAGTTCATGCCAAAGTAATTAAGGCAACCTGGAATCTAAGCATCTGATAATGTCAGTTATCTTCTCCTAGTTAAGCCAGCAGAGGGGGGTGAGCCCAGCTCCTTTGCTTTTATCTTGCTTCCACATTTCTCTCTCTGATTAATGGCACTGGAGTGATGTGTCAATTGAGGGCCAGGCCTCTGAAAGCTTAGCCTTACCCCAGGCTTGCCCCCCGGCATCAGTTACAGTTGCTCTTATTAATTCTCCTGTTTTGTACTATTTATGCCGGCTCCATCTCCATAGGGTCCCTTGGAAACTTTCCTTTTGCAGAATCAAGCCAGGAAGCTCTTCTGACTACAGATGGTTCTGTTTTTATCCAGGAGAGTTATATGGTATGGCTGTGCCAAGTCTGGAATTTCAGGCCCAGCTAAATGAGAAGTTTTGTGAGAGTGAATATGTGTGTGTGGTGTGTGTGTGTGTATGTGTGTGTGTTTCACTCTCTCTGATCTCTAAATCCAACATTCAAAATACAATATGCCAGAAAATTAAAAAGCTAAGTCTCAAAATGATAACTATGTCAAAGCTACAAAAGCTGCGCACCACAAAGTCATATTGGTAAAAATGCTGATTTCCCCCCTTGAACTTGTCAGTTCCATATGTATAGTCATGTTTACTTCTCTGTAAAAACCAAAATTTTCCTGGGCACAGTGGTGCATGCCTGTAATCCCACTGGCTCAGAAGACTGAGGCAGGAGGATTGCAAGTTCAAAGTCAGCCTCAGTAAAAGCAAGGTGCTAAGCAACTTGGTGAGACCCTGTCTGTAAATAAAATACAAAATAGGGCTGGGGATGTGGTTCAGTGGACAAGTGCTCTGGAGTTCAAACCCTGGTACCCTCCTCCCCCCAAAAAAACCCCAAATTTTGCTATTTTTACATCTTTTCACATTCAACATCTTATTTTGGGCACATTTCTTCCTGGTTTTCTCTCTTGACCTCAAAGCATTCCTTGGTCAAAGCCAAATGATTTATATGGACTGGGAATAAGCAATTCGTAATCTCAATGAGCACAAAAGTCTCCTGCATCAGACCTGGTGCTGAATCAAAGATGAGCTCAGAGATTTTTTTTTCTTTCGTTATCTATTGCTCAATTCTGGTGGCCACATTCTCTCCTTTCTTAACCATGTCCCTTCTGTACATTGGGCCTTTCTCCCTCAATGGCAATTAGAAAGAAAAACTCTCTTTTGAAAAGCTGAACACAACTGCACCCAGAACAATAAACGCCACATCACATATTCATTCCAGTGGTGGTCATCTTTGTCATTGGAGAAAGAGAGATCATGTATTTGTATCCCATCAGCAGGCCGAGGCCTCAGAATCTCGAAAAAAACAAGTGGTTTAAAGAGAATGTCACTGCTGGGAGGGATTTCAGGGCTCTGTGACAGGTCTCCACTCTGGGCCTACCCATGTGCAATTTTAGCAATTTGTGAGAAAGATGATGAAAAAGAGCCAATTATTCAAAATAAAACATATGGCCAGGGGTATAAAACCAAGCTTTTACTACAGTGACACAGTATCGGAGATTTTAACTGTGATGGCAAAGGCAAGACAGAGAATCAAAAAGCGAGCTGGTGTGAATCATGCCTTTATGACACTAATGGCTTATTTTCTTCATTGTCATCCCAGTTTCTGCCTCAGATGAAGAGGAGATCAGAGCCATAAATCCATTTAGCCATTTGCTGTTCCTTCTAGTTGGTGATAAAGTTGTCAAACTGTGAGACAGATTGAACGCTTTCCAGGGGTACCTTCTATTGTGGATGTTACTTGTCCAATGTTCTTTTCACAGGCTATCACAGCTGGAGTGCTTGTACTGTTGGCTTACAAAGAGTGGACCCAGAGATACCTGGTAAATACGTAGACGCTAAGTAGGACAGCAGAGTGGGCTTGAAGGTCAGGACACCACCAATTTAGGATGGAACGTAGAGAATACGATTTCCACTTATAAAGGAATTTGATCTAATTATGGCCTTGCTATGATGGATTTCGGCAATAAACTTTATGCTTTAAATTAATATTTTTTTAAATATGATTTCTACTCCAAACAATTTCTACAATGCCCTGTGATTATTACTGTCTTTGGGGGAGGATAGAGTCAATTGATGTTAGAGCTCCTGAATTTCATTTTGAAAGATTAGAGCTACAGGCACCCCTGCTTTTAATAATTTTTAATTTGTCTTGGTTTGTGTGTGTGTGTGTGTGTGTGTGTATGTGTGTGTGTGTGTGATGCCACGGATTGAATTTAGAGTTTCTCTCATGCTAGGCAAATGCTCTACCACCAAGCCATACCCTCTGCCCTAAAAATAATGTTCTTTTTAGTGTCAGTTTCTGAATTGGAGGTCTCCTCATCTCTGTGTTACCTCTCTGAAAAAGGATAAAAAAAAATCAGTATCTTGCCGTTCAACAGCGTAGAGCCAGGTAATCCCAGTGTGTTAGAAAGACTACCTTATCCAATTATAGACTTTATTCCTATGGCTAAGGATGTGCTTTTCAAACATTAATGTATGTGTGAATCAGTGGGAGATCTGGTTAAAGTGCAGACTCTGATTCCATAGATCTGGGTAAAGGCTGAGAGTCTTACTTTTCTGACAGGTTTACCAAGGATGTCAATGCTGTTGGATTGTGGATCATACTCCAAGTAGCAAGTTCCTAGAGAAGGGATTCTATTTTCTCAACTTTGTTTTTCTCATCCCAGACTGGTTCTATTTTTTTCTTTTTTCTTTTTTTTTCTTTTGAAACCAAGGATTGACCCAGGGGTGTTTAACCACTGAGTCACATTCCCAGCCCTTTTTGTATTTTTATCTTGAGACAGAGCCTTGCTAAATTGCTGAGGCTGGCTTTGAATTCACCATCCTCTTGCCTCAATCTCCCAAACTGCTGGGATTACAGACGTGCCCTACCACACCTGGCTCCCCGGTTCTCTATGCATGATAGGAGATAAATGAATGTTTGTTGAATTGAATTGATTTCATTTTTGCCTCAGTTGACTGACATGTTTCTCTCCCAAAGTGTAGATTGGAGGCAAAATGTGAGAGCCTAAAGAGAAAGTTGAAATTGGATGTGGTGGCACATACTTGTAATCCCAACTACTGGGGAAGCCGAAGCAGAAGGAAGGATCACAAGTTCAAGGCCAACGTCAGCAACTTAGTGAGGCTTGTCTCAAGATAAAATATATTTTAGAAAGAGGATTAGGTAGAGTGCCCCTGGGTTCATTCGTCACTACCAAAGGAAAAACACAAAACAAAACAAAACAAAACAAAACAAAATTGTGATGCAAGTCTCCCTCCTTTTCCAGTAGGAGAGATTAATACCTAGTAACTCCCTCTTCAGGCTGCTAAGAAATTTTTGAAATAGCTTGTCCTCATATTAACACTTTGTTTTTGTTTTATTTTCAGTGGGAAGCTAGCTTCACCTTTGTGATTCTGAGCATTATGGGATGTCCACTTCATTTTGCAATAGCCTTGGAATCTGCTCTCCTTGGCCCATATTGCTTCTACTCATTTTCAGGGATCGCAGGGACCAATTATCTTGGTTACGCCATTGCCTTTCCTTTTCCGTATGCAAAATTCCCATCGGTTTGCGTGGACCCCCTTCACTATGAAGAGTACCACCTGACGCTTCAAGCCCTTGATCTGTGTCTGAGCTTTGCTCTGCTCTGTGCATCTCTGATGGTGTTCATCAAACTTTCTGCAAGACTAATCCAGCATGGACACATAAATGTAAGTTTCAGCAAAGGGGAAGCTGGTGTTTATATTCAATCCTGAATGGTAAAACAAATGGTCAGATATAGAAATACTTAATCTCTCCTTTGCCAGCATATACTATAGAACCACGTTATCCAGTGTCTGGCACATGATAGGTGCTCAATAATTATTTTTGAGTAAATAAATGGAAATATGTTGGTGTAATACTAAGAGTACAGCTATAAGTAGTACTAGCCAATTTTTGCCTCAACCTATATTAAATAATTGTTCCTGAAAACAAGATATGGGTACACACTTTACTACTTTTATTTTACATAGTACTGAAAATTCCAGCCAAAGCAATTAGGCAAGAAAAAGAAAAAGAAAAATAGTCATCCAATCAGAAAAGAAGAAGCAAAGTTGTCTGTTTGAAGATAATGTGATATTATTGTGCAAAACATTAAAGACTCCACCAAAAAACTGTTCGAGTTAATAAACAAAGGCAATATACTTACGGAATACAATATAAACATACAAAAATCAATTGCTTTAAAGAGTAGGCATGGGTCCACTATATGACCCAGCCATGCCATTCCTCAGTATTTTCTTAAAGAATTAAAGTCATCACACTCTAGTGATCCATGCATACTTCATGTTTATAGCAGCACAATTCACAATAGCCAAACTATGGAACCAGCATACAAGTGTCCATCAATGGATGAACAGATAAAGAAATGCGGTATATACACACAGTGGAATTTTATTCAGTCATAAAGAAAAACAAAATTATGTCATTTGGAGAAAAGTGGATGGAACTTGAGACCCTTAAGCGAAATAAACCAAAGTCAGAAGGTCAAGATTTGAAGGTTTTCTCTCACATGTGAAAGTTAGAGAGGAAAAAGAAAAGAAGGGTGTGTGTTTGTGGAGAGTGGGGTGATGGCATGAAAAGCAAAGGGAGATCATAGAATAGAGGAAGGGGACAAGCAGGAAGGGAAAAGTCTTGGGAGGGATATTGGCCAAGTTATAGTGCTACATTGGGTGCTTGTACTAACATGTAATAACAAATCCCACCATTCTGTACAACCATAATGCACCAATAAAAAAGAAAAAAAATCAGTTGCTTTATTCTTTGGTGGTGCTAAAGATTAAAACCCCAAACCCTGATCATGCTAGGCAAGTGCTCTACCCCTGAGCAATGTCCTTAGCCCAAATTATATTTTTAGACTCAGACAGCAGGCAATCCAAAAAGAAAAGCAACCCCATTTATAGAAGCATCAATAAGGATAAATTCAACAAAGGATGTAAAATATCTGTATGCTGAAAAATATAAAACACTGGTGGAAGAAATTGAAGACACAAATGGAAAGATATCTCATATTGATGGAATAGAGGAATTAATATTGCTAAAATGTTCATTCTGCTCAAAGCAAACTGTAGATTCACTGCAATCCTATCAAAATTCCAATGGCATTTTGCCCAGAAATAGAAAAAGCAATCCTAAAATTCATATAGATCCATGAAAGACCATGGAGAGCTAAAGTAATGAGAAAGAACAAAGGTAGAATCATCACACTTCTGATTTTGAACTGTTTTACAAAGCTACAGGTATTGAAATACTGTGGTTCTGTCAAAAACAGCCAACAGACCAAGGAAACAGAAATGAACATACATACATGGCCAACTAACATTTGATAAGAGTACTAGGAACACCCAATGGGAAAGTATAGTCTCTTCAACAAATGGTGTTGAGAAAACTGGACAGCCATAAGCAACAGAATGAAATTGAGCCCTTATCTTACAACATGCACAAAAATTAACTTGAAAAGGATTAAAGACTTAAACGTAAGACCAGAAGCTATAAAACTATTAGAAGAGAACATAGAGAAAAAGCTCTTTAACATTGACCTAGGTAATGATTCTTCCAATAACCACACTAAAAGCTCAATCAACAAAAGCAAAGCTGAGCAAGTGAGACTACATCAAACTGAAAAGCTGTTACAGAGCAAAAGAAACAGTCAACAAAATGAAAAGGCAGCCTGTAGAATGGGAGAAAATATTTACAAAGCATATATCTGATAAGGAGATAATATCCAAAACATGTAAGGAACTCGTGCAACTTAATAACAACCAAACCAACCAAACAAGAAAATGACCATGGTCCAACAATCCCACTTGTGGGTATATATTTGAAGGAAATAAAAGCATGTAGAAAGTATATCTGCATTCTAATGTTCATTGCAGCTTTGTTCATAATAGCCAAGACATGGAAACAACCAGTATGAATTGATAAAGAAAATGTGTTGTATATAAGCAGTGAAATGTTACTCATTCTTAAAAAAGAATGGAATTCTGCCATTTACAACAACATGATGAAACTCGAATCATGGTAAGTGAATTAAATCAGACACAAAAAGACAAATACTGTATGACCTCACTTTTATGTGGAATCTGAACGAATCAAACTCGCAGAAATAGCGAGTTGCATGATTTTTGCCAGGGATTGGAAGTTGGGGGAAATGGAGAGATTTTGGTCAGACCAAAAACTTTCAGTGATAAGATGAGTAAGTAGGGGATCTAATGTCCAACATTGTGACTATAGCTAACAATCCCATATTGTATACATGAAATTTGGCAAGAGTAAATCTTAATTCTCAAAACATACACACAAACACACACACACACATTGACCTTGTGAGGTGATAGATGTGTAATCTAACTTGATTTCAAATCACCACACAGTATACCTCACATTAGTAAAATACAATTTTCCTTGTCATTTATTCCTCAAGAAACTGGAAAAAAAATAAAGTAAGGCACATTGAACTTTTTTTAAGCAATGAAGATTCATCCCCTTATTTGTTCTAAGTTTAAGGGATCATAAGAAAAAAAATTTCCCCCAGAATATTGTATGTTAAGATAAACTAACCTTGAATTTTAAACCTAAACTTTTACATGATGCTTTGCCATGTTATTTTGCAGTTTACAATGTTGAATTAAAGCCAATAGTTTGCCTTCTTTTATCCAATTAAATTTTACACTATAAAATTTCTGATAGAGGGCTGGGGATACAGATCCCTAATACAGCATTTGCCTGGCATGTATGAGGCCCAGGGTTCAATCCCCAGCACCTTACAGACATAAATACTAAGAATTTTGTGTGGAAATTGATTATAGCAACATCCTTAATGTTTTAAAATAATAGTGAAATACAGATACCTTAATTTAGCTCTATTCCATAAACTTCAAAATGTATATATACTCTGTGGCTAGATGATGCATTGAAGAAATTCTGTCCTTGAACCCCATAGAGAGGTTTATGTACCCAAACATCAAGTTTATCTTTCTTTTTCCAGGAGTGCTAACAGCACACTAATGGTATGGTCACAACAGAGTGGTCACTCTATGTTGGTGTGTTTCCAATTTTATAGGTAATATACTGAGTCTAAAGAGCTTACACAACCTGCCCCAAGTCCCACAGCTAAGAAGTAATAGGAACAGATTCGGAACCCAGAGCTACTTCTCCTGATCAGGCCAGGTTCATCCTGGTCCTCTTTGTCATCTGCCCTGCAACCTCTTCCCTTCTGCTAGCCCTGACCCTTGGGAAAACTGAAGCAGTATCTCTGTTGGAACAGCACAAGTGACTTGTGATTCTGAATTCTTAGGACTGTTGTGGATGCTGATCCTTTGTGGGTTGAACAGCTTCCTTTAGATGTTTCCCATTGCAAACCCTTGTGCTGGCTTTGTGATTCAGATCAGTATCATATTAGCATAAAGTGAATTGGGGCAATGTTAGCCAGTGTTTTTCCAGGTCAATCCTATCCACCTCAGTCAGCAAAGCTGGAATATAAGAACTTGGCACCCTTCATGCCTTTTGTGGTCGATCCTGTCCTCTTCAACTACTTAAGTCTGCAAAGGAAATCCTGTACATTCTTAGGAACAGAGTTGATTTTATAAGGAAGACCTGCCAAGAATTGAAACAAGCCAACCAAAATTGCCTCCCCCATTGTACTACCAGGGAATCTGGAAGTTTAGTATTTGAGATCGTCCCCTAGGGTGAACATCTCACACTTTCTAGAACGCTTTGCTAAAAGGTATATATGCCTAGGAGAACCACGCATTGAAGTATTGGTAGTCATAAGCCCCCAACATGGGATAGTTTACTAGACATCTGGTTGTCACCTTATGCATGACACTAACACCTATGCTTAACAGGGGATGGCGGCAGGAAGAAAGGAAGGAGAAATATAACTACATATACATACATATATATGCAGAACCTGGTAAATCAGGTCCAGAGACTGAACAAGGAGTCCAGTTGAAGTGATTGGGAAAACAGAAGATGAACTGATAAGAGATGAGTGGGGATCATAGGCAAATTTCTCCAACTTGGAAATTCTGCCTTTGCAAATATTGCTCAGGACAACTTGGTGTGTGACTTCTCAACCAGGTATATGGCCCAACACAACTGTAATGTATTTCTCAAAGTAGACCAACGACATCAGAATCACCCATGTTCTTGTTAGACCAGATTTTTGGGTCCCACCAGAGGTTTACTATGTCGGACACTCTGGGGATGGAGGCACAGAAGGTAGATTTTTAAAAATTGGTTCTTTTTAGGTATACAGGACAGTAGAATTCATTTTGACCTAATTATTTTTAACACACACCTGGATAAATACTGAATGTCATGGAAATTTAAGAATCAGAATTATACTTCTTTTTCTTAAAAAGTTATCTTCCTTATGTAAGATTCTTTTAGTGTCACTTATAGACAGAGTCTCAGTTTCCCTGGCTGCATAAAATGCAACACTAATTTGGGCAAAAGTTCTAGATAAATTTAATAAGCAGAGTTTCCTTGGTGAGCCTTTTTTGGATGACTTGACATGGCTTAATCTATAATGGCGACAGATCATGTTTCATTAGTGAGGATGAATGGCTGACATAATAAGACATGATGTTCTCTATTAATAAATACACCCCTGCCCTGAGTCCATGGGGTATACACACAGTCTAAGCTAACCTTTGCTACCAGGTAGAAATCTCAGCTATCTTGGGCACAATTTCCAGCAGCGAAATAAGTGTACCATTTATCAAAATATCAGAAAATCCACACCTTCTTAGATTCTAACGATAATCAACCCACATACGGCTAGGTTGTAAGACTCCCCATATACTAAAGGTGATAAGCAAATATTTTTAAAAACTTAAACTATAATAAATATTCTAAAGCATGCTGCTGCTTCACCTCCCTTCTCTCTCTCACTGACAATGCTTTTAAATTTTTCATTTTTAGGACTAGGGTGGTAGCTCAGTGGTAGAGCTCTTACCTAAAATGTCCTGGGTTCAATTCCCAACACCACAAAAACAAAACAAAACAAAAAACCACTTTAAATCTATTTTAAAAAATTGCATTTTAAGTGTCGCTCTGAAAATGAATATCCTTTGATGAAATCATAGCATGTATATTAGGAAATTCAAGTGTCATAAGATTTGTAAAAAAGAAAAAAGTAATAGTTGAAGGAAAGATTTGGGGAAATGGTATTTTTGTGTTGTAATGAATTATAGAGCAGAGTCCATTTTGTAAGATCCATATGTAACCATCAATATTATGATGAAAAATATTCACTTCTAAGAGGTTTTTTCCTCTGTAAGTTCAAAAACATGTCTCCAGAATGAATCAAGCACCCCCTAAGGAATCAGCACAGCTACTATTTCTTTGCTGCCTGTGCTTTAGTAGAATCAAGGTCATCTTGTTACAGGTCACACAGTGAAAGGTGTGCCACTGTTCAGTCGATTGGTCCCCAACCCAAACCACAGTGAGAATGCCTGAAAGAGATGAGAAGGATTTGATGACTTTGATAAGCACAAAGGTGTGTGCCAGCCCTCCAACTGTCAGGGGGCTCCCAGGAAGGAGAGGGGCCAGGGGAAAGACTCAGGGCCACCTGCTAAAGAAGGTCAGTGCAGGATTCCAAAGAGACCTGTGGGCTCCAGGACTCAGCAGAGGGCCAAACAAACACAACATGGAAACAAAAACACAAAGCACGGCCAAAACTGTCCACGTTCTTAGTTCTGTAATGATAAAGTAACGGGAAAAGAAAGAATGGGGACAGCAGATACACTGTGGCTGTACCCTGCAGCTACTCTGCTCCTCCTACATGGAATGCCTCCTTTTATTTTCCTTTCATTATTTGTTGTTGTGTTTTGTAGTTTTATTTTTGGTTTTTTTTTTTTTTTTTAATGGGAAGGAAAATATTTTTCCCTTTGTCATGTGATGCAGTGGTTTGACTTCTTTCAATGAATTGAGAGATGTTCCAAATGTTTTGTTCCCATAAAAGATGTAAGTAAGGCCTTTAAATGTAATTTTAAAACATGTGGGCAAATACTGATCAGTAGACAACCCTGTCGCTCCAAACAGAAGACAAATTAGCAGCAGGCTGGCCCCAGATCCTCCAGTGGACTTCTGCTGCATCATTAACAGGATGTTAAATAGACTTTAAAACAAATTCATCTCTGATTTTTGTCCTAAAGTTCTAGTGAGGCCTCAGGTGGGGCCATAGTAGATTTTTCTGATATTTCTTGGAACTACGCCCCCTGGGTGGATCCGAGAAGGACTCATGGAATTATAGAACAGGACAGTAAGAATCCATCATATTTCTTTCTCATAAATTCTATTATGTGGTCTCCTCAAATTTGTTACTAAAGCAATCAGAATATAGAAGAAATAATCACAAATGCAGGGCATTGCTTCTTGTTTCCTCTTTATTTCCTCTGCAATAGCAGTGATATGGAGCTGGGTCATAGCAGTCATTAAGTGCTGCCTTCTAGGTGGCTGCTATTCGTCAGTCCTTTACCCCCTTTGCCACTCATAACTCTCCAAAGCTCATTATGCCCATTTCACAGATGGAGCCATTGAGATAGCCATGTCATGCCAACGATTCGGTCTCAGGTCTTGCAGAGTGTGGGGAGGAGGCTCTTGGCCAGTGAGTCTCATCACCTCTGGGGATGTATCACCAGGCTCACTGACTCTGGGCTACCTCATAGAGTCATGTTTCTCTCGATTCTCTTGGACAGTCTTTCTCATGCTTCTCACAGTCAAAAATTAACCTTCATGTGTTAGAAATGGAAGCTATTTTTCCAGTATATTTGCATTCCACTGAATCAGTTGGACCACACCAAGGGCGATAGCAACTGACTGCGAGAGGAAATGAGACTGAAGTGTTTGTTGTAACATATTTAAATAAGTTAGATAGAGAGAGTGGTGGGTGGGGAGAGGCTGGTATCCTGAGAACTGCTTTTTGTCAATTTTTACCTTATAAATTATCATGAGCTTCAACATATTCCTTCTGATGTGTAGTCAATTTCATCTTTTAATACCAGATATCCTAGTACACTTGTTTTTTTCTTGCTTCCTAATCATAATCTAAAATGTTATTATTAATGAACGGATGTTGAACAGATAGTATATATATTTTTTTAAAATAAGGAATATGTTTGAAAAAAGAACAAATTTTTGTTTTGTTTTGTTACTGGAGATTGATCCCAGAGGCATATACCACTGAGCCACATCCCCAGCCCTTTTTCTTTTTTTCTTTTGAGACAGCGTCTCACAAAGTTGCTTGGGGCCTCGCTAAATTGCTGAGGCTGACCTGGAACTTGTGATCCTCTTGCCTCAGCCTCCTGAGTTGTGGGATTACTGGTGTAATCCAAATTTTTGTTTTATAAGGGAGCAGAATTGTGAGGAAAAAACAGAAGCCTCCATTCTCTATAATTACAAGAAAATTGCAAAGAAATTTGCTCGTATGATGAAAGTTTCTGAATGATTATAATAGGGCTAATATAGGAGTACAATACCATTTAGAAGGTAACAATGTTGATTTGATATTTTAAACTTTTTTAATTAAAGAGGAGAATATGTTATGGCTACTACTGGATGCTTGGGTTCACTCCCCATGTGAGTGGCAGGAGAAAAATAGAGGAAGTAATTAGGGTGAAAACCAGCAGTGTGGGCATGAGGAACGCACAGGGATGCTCCTCTGGAGACTGACCTGCAGACCCCACAGGGATGGTGCATGGGCAGGCAGCAGTTCATCCCCACTCACATCCCTCCAGCAGGGCTTGGAAAACCTCACCTCTAAGACGCAGCTTGGGCCAGACAGCCTCCAAGGACCTTTCCAGATCTCAGTCTGTGAATTTGAAATAAAATTTCCTTCCATTTGAGAAGATTAGCATTCAGAGGGGAAGACTACAGAAGTAGGTGCTAAAGGAGATGTTGAAAGCATGGAATGACTGACTTCACCTGTCCAAAGCCAGGCTGCCGTGTCCTTGGGGACACGCCCTCGCTGCATTACTGTTGGATGCAATGTGCGCTGGGAGTATTGCAGATGTGAGGTAGCATCCCACTCAGTGGCGATTCCCAGACCCGCTGAAGCACTTCAGAGCAGCTTGCCCAATATTCAATCTGACATACCATACTACCCAGAATTATCTTGTTGGCTATCTTTGAAAACAACAACTTTCCATTATATCATTGAAAGGTATGGGATTTAGTTGCAAATAATATTGCTTTTAAATGTTTTTTTCTCTCTTACATCATATAATAAACCTGGTATCATAACTGAAAAGGAAAGCTGCCCCTTAAAGCCATGAATTACAAAGTGCTGGACCACAAGCAGTGCCTCTTTGACGAGAGCATCTTCTGCTCCCTGGAATGTGAATTTCTCCTGCGATAGGTGAAGGAGTACGCACCCAAAGCTCTCAATTCAATACCCACTACTCATACTCACTTCTCAACATTTGCTGAGCATATACTATATGCCACATATCATGCATATGATCTTTAGATAGCCAATCCCAATGAACCCTCTTCCTTCTGCATCTTATTTGACCTCTCCACAGCCTTTGAACTGTTGACCACTTTCTGCATGGAATCCCCTCCCACTTTGACTTCCATGTACCACTCTTTGATTCTCCTCTTCTTCCATGTCTCTTCAGTCTCCTCTGAGAGCTCCTTTTACTCTACTCACCTCTTAAAAGCTGGTGGCCTCAGTTATCCTCTTTGGGCTGATGCTTCATGTATCCATATCTGTGACTGAGTTCCTTCTCCTGCTCTCACGAGCCTTACATCTGTCTACTTTCTGAACACTTCCAGGTGTCCTGCAAACATATACAGTACTCAAGATGTTCATGAGAAAACCGATCATCTGTTCCTCAACAACTGCTCCTCTTCCTGCATCTCTAGCTCAGTTCCCAGCATTCATGACCAGTCAGAGACCTGGAGTCATCCTAGACTCCCCACACCTTCCTCAGTCACCAAATCTGACAATTGCAACTCTGAAGGACCACTCGACAGTGTCCACCTCCCTCTGTACTGACTGTGATGGCTCTGGCTCTGCCCTCCTTGCTTTACTCAGACTTCTTTGTCACCAGTCTTGTCTGTCAAGAAGCGTTCTTCACAAAGGAAGGAAGGAAGAAAGGAAAGGAATGGAAGGAAGGAAGGAAATCCCAAGAGTAAAGCTTTTGCAAAAGCCAAAGAAGAAGTGTCCTCCAAATAGGTTCTAGAATGAGCTCTCTCAAGTTCAAATCGGCCCTTATTACTCCCTGACTAAATCCCTTTTGGACTTCACACTCAGGATGCAGCCGAACCTCCTTCCAGTGACATTCAGATGTATCCAGCTCCTCTCCTAGACTGTGAGTTCCTCCAAAGCAGGGACTGTCTATGTTACTTCCTCTATGTGACCTTTTTCCTTTCCACCATCTCTGAACAAAGGAGACCATTTTTTCCTCTGTGTCTACGTGGCATTCTGTGAAGGACCCCCAAACTGCAATCTTACCATTTTCTGGTGTGTTGCTTCCAGATAGATTCTAAACCTTTCCAGGGTGAAGACCATGACAATTCAATTCTGATTCTCACTCCCAGCATAAGATCTGATATTTAAAAACTATAATATCTTGCTAACTTCATTAAATGAGCTAATGCTTCTCTATTGTTTTTTTTTTTTTTTTTTTCAATCTGGCCCTTCAATTTCTCTAAAAAAATTGAGAACTCAGAGGTCTTATAAATAATACAGTTGGCCTACTTTGTTCATGGTTCCAAAAATCTAAGATTCAACCAACCTAATATCAAAACATTTGGAAAAAAATTACAGATGTACAATGGCATTTTATATCAGGGGCTTGAGCATCCAAAGACTTTGGTGTCCAAGGGGAGTCCTGGAATCCATCCCAAGACACCAAGGGACAACAGTATATTGAAAACTTCAGAAAAATGTCTAAGCAAGATTTAATGACAAAGATTTTCATCAATTCAGCATTACATAACTGAAAGCCAAGGCCTTCGCATTTCACAACTCTCGGGCCATCAATTTCCTTAAAGTCTTTGTAAATGGCACCACAACAATATGAAGGATGGCCCCTAGAGTTATACAATATGACGCTCTTCTGGTTGGTCAGGAAACCTTGGCTTAATACTAACAAGCTGAGCTGTTCACATCCTCCATTTTCAGGACCTCCATTTTCTCATCTATAAAACAACATGAACTAGATCATTCTGTGGTTTAAAACCCTTTTCATACTAATAAAAAAAATCTCACAAAACTCCTTCAGTATTGAAAAATAAATAGTATAATAAACAAATTCACCAAATAATAATAATAATATTAATGTCATTTTATTATGGTTTAAATTTGTTTTTAAAGATTATATTACAAAGTTTAATTTAATATAATCTTTATAATCACCATAATATCATCGAGCAAGTTTTTACTTTTCCCATTTGACAAAGTGGCATTCTACTTTATTAATGTTAAATCTAGTGCTTAAGAAAACATGATTTTTGGACAAATTTTATAAGTGACATATATTGTTTTTGTCTAGAGCCCAAAGTAGACTAAAATTTAGAATATTTAACTATGTGTTTTACTCACATCAACTGAAGTTTCTTATGTAATTTAAAGTTTGATTAAATATTTATATTAGAAATTTTTAATAAATAAACAAATAAGGGCTGGGCATGATGTTGAATGCCCATAATCCCAGCTTCTCGGGAGATTGAGGCAGGAGAATTATGAGTTTGAAGACAGACAGGGCAACATAGCAAGACCCTATTCCAAATAACTAAATAAATAGGAATAGGAGAGAAAATATTGAGTTAATATTTGTGAGCTCTTCTATGCAAATAACATATTTTGACATTGCTAGACTTCACTGAATGAAAAATTAAACCGTACATGATCTTCGATATTTTTTTTTCTTTTGAACACAGTAATATAGGCTACATTCTGACTTACTGCACGGGAATGCTGAGCAGATGAATGCAACTTAGGGACCTGGTGAAGACAATCTTGAGGCATGTTAGCAAAATTATCATCAGTTTCATGCTTCTCGTTACTGGGATTTCAACAACAGTGTTCTTTACACCATGTGTTTTCCCAAAGACAATTGTGGTTCTATAAATTAAGTGATGTCAACAATTAAAATTAATTTAAAACAGTCATAGCACAAAGCTATGTTCAGATGAGAGATAAACCAACACTCCCCAGATAATTTTAATCAAAAGGGAAAACAAACTATTTTATTGTGAATGTTTTAAAAGGAATTGAAGTAGACATTCTAAAGTTTTTTCAAAAATAATTTTAATATATATTTTTATTTTAGTTGTCAATGGATCTTTAATTTAATTTATTTATTTATATGCAGTGCTGAAGATGAAACCCAGGGCCTCACACATGCCAAGCAAGCTCTGCCACGGAGCCACAATCCCAGCCCCAACATCCTAAAGCTTTTTAAATGATGCAATAGCTTCTTTGTGAAGGTCTTCCCAGTCTCCCAGGAATATGGGACTTCCACCAGTTAGGAAGTGCTGATCAGGTGCTCTCGGAGGACCCTTGCAGAGCAGATGCTCTGTGTTCTAGAGAACTGGCTTTGCTCTCCAGCAGCAGGGATTCCTACAGACCCAGGGTGGAGTACAGTGCTACCTAGCTGGTTATTATTTTCATGGGAGGCAGACCTAGTGGGAGATGCATGGGGATAGAGGAATATAATATTTACTATTTGGGACAATCCCAACAAATTTCATTTTCTGAGTACCTACTATGTACCAGGTACTATTTTCAGGACCAGGGGTTGGCAAACTATAGTCCATGAGCCAAAAGGGCAAACTGCCTCTTTTTATATGAACCTAAAGCTAAGAATAATTTTTATTTATATTTTCAAATGGTTGGGAAAAAATCCAAATTTCATGACACTTGAAAATTATATCATACTCAAATTCCAGTGTCCATAAATAAAGTCCTACTGGAACAGAGCCATGCTCCCTTGTTTACACATTGTCTGTGGCTACGCTCACACTGCAATGGCAGAGCTGAGTAGTTATGACAGAGATCACAGAGCCCATAAAACCTGAAATATTTATTATCTGGCCCCTTACAGAAAAATTTGCTTATCCTCTTCTAATCATTTGATGTGCATCCATAAAGAAAAACAGACAAAAAGTAGGAGGGACAGAGAATCAATAATAGTTTTAAAGCTAGTATGTTATTTATAAATACAAATATATTAGCTAGCAAATTAAAAATAAAAAGGTGCCTGAGAAAGGTGAGACCAGGAGCATGGGGGTCAAAAGAACAGTAGGTTCAATATTAAATGTCATTTTTATGTCTTCCTAGCCATAGCTAGACTCTTGCTTAAACCTATAGCAGGCATATTTCAAGTCTAAAACCAATTTGCATGTCATGGGGAATTTACTATGGTCAGAGAATACAAGAATCTCCAGGAAGGAATACAGAGAATAAGTAGATTTGAATTTCCATGCCAAGAAGCAGTGGTTTGTTGAAGAGGATCTGTTTTGCCATTGTTTTTGATACATGAAGAACCTAATACACACTTCTGAAGGGAGACAGTTTGAGGTTTAATTGTCTCCTCTGTCATTTACCATCTGAGTAACAAATCAGATAAACCTCTCTGAGCCTAAGATTCCTCACTGGTAAAATGGAGAGCACCCCTACCTCACATGTTGCAAAAATGAAATGAGATCATTTTTAGAAAGAGTCGGACACAGAGCACCGCACTGGATAGGTGCTCAAGAAATGTTGACTTCCTTCCCCTCACTTCTAATTGAATTTAAATTCTTGGTGGCCAATAAAAAATTTCAGAAAGTGCCCTTGAACTTTCTGTTAATTTTTGAAAGCCCCAAACGAATCCAAACCAGACAAAACAAAAAGCAAATTACAAAAAGCAATGTTCAACAGAGGTTCCCCACAAAAGTATGACTCTTCCTGCTTTATGCTTATGCCAGTTATTTTATTACACATATATTTCTTTTTTATACCTTCCTGACACCCCTTCCACACGACCACCGGTTTTGCTCTCTTTGTTGATTCCTCTTAAATCCTTAAGTGGCACCATGATGCCGTTATTTGAGTCATCCCTCAGTGGGCTCCTGTGACATAAAAAAGGCTAAATTAAATGTCAGAAGGGACACTCTACTTTCTTTGATAAACTGTAGATATAAACACTTCTTTCCTTATTTTTTTCTTCCTAGGGTCAAAAGAATGGACAATAAATTTGGAGCCGCGTTCCTCTGAAATTTGCCTTATTTGTGCTTATTATTTTGAAATACTTACAAAATAATTTTGATCTTTTCAAACATGTTTCCTCTGTTTTTATGAAATAAAAATTGAAGTGATTATAAAGCTTGACCCTTTTTAATTATTAACATTTTAAAATTTAGATATGATATAAAATTGAAATTATATCGTTGTCATAATAAAAATGTTAAGATCTAGGATATAAATTTGCAATGAGTGAATATTTTATTTATATTTTTTCTTGTTGCCTGTGTGGTATTTTCTTAAACCGTAATTCCACGTAACCTAAATGAAGGAAACATTTTTCTCAGCTTTTCTTCATTGCCATTACCAAAGTGACTGTAACTCTTCAAAGCACAATTAAAACACTAAATGTGATCCTACTGAGAAGGGTCTCCTGCTGGGGGGGGGGGGACACGACCCTCCCCCCTAGCCTCCTTATCTCTTGTCTTTGGTACTCATTAACAAATAGTTAGGAAGGACCTTACATACCTATTCGGTCAACTTCTCATCAAATGTCCCAGATCTATGTGC
This sequence comes from Sciurus carolinensis, assembly GCF_902686445.1. Lineage (NCBI taxonomy): Eukaryota > Metazoa > Chordata > Mammalia > Rodentia > Sciuridae > Sciurus > Sciurus carolinensis. The sequence continues at coordinate 42,589,169 of NC_062221.1, forward strand.
CCCTTACAGTATAATCCTTCCCAAGAGGTAGCCCCATTCAGTTACTGAGTGGCTCTAAATGTAGGAGGTTTTTCTTAGTTGGATGGGAGATCTGCTTCTTACATTCTATCTGTCTTGGTCTTTCATTGGTAGGTCTTTATAGTGTGGTGCAGTGGACTTCAAATTATAAACCCTAGACCAGCAGCCTCAGCATCATCTGGGAACTTGTAAGAACTGGAAATGGGTTAGATCTCATCAATTCATCCCAGGAAACCTTCTTACAAGTGATTCTGATGCACAATTCAGTCTGAGACACAGCGACGTAATGTGGCAGAAAATGGGGAGGGCTCTGGAATAAAAAACACCTGGATGCAGATTCCTACCCTCTATCATTTTAAGCCTGCTTCCTCCTGGTCAAATGGAGCTAGTGGGAATCATTAATTCATAGACTTGTTGAGAGAACTCAGTAATGCACATAGCAGAAAGTGCAAGACAACCTGAATACTCAAAAATAGAGTCAGATGTTATAGATGCATTTAACACCATTTATTATTGGATGTCTTTGACTATCAGTCAATATGGAGTCCACTCATTTGAGAATGGACAAGTTTAGAATAAACATTTTAGATAATGATTTAAACATAAGACTATTAAATGCCTTCATTTTACAGATGCAAAATCTGATGTCAAGAGACACTAAGTAATTTCTTCAAAGACATGTAGCTCAATGGTTGGTGTCTGGAAATCCTGCACATGCTTCCCAGTCCCTGGCTCTTCAGTTGACCCATGTTTATCTGTCACTTAATGGAGTAACAAGAATCTAATCCTGGGCCTGGCAATTACACAAGTAAGGACTTCAAACTTGTCAGCATAATGTCTGAAAAGTTTTAAGTTTTAATATTATTTCAGCATCTTCACTTAGTATTGGGCACCCCAATTGTTTACTTACTTATGTTTTATTTTCTTGTTAATATCCTACTTTGTGCTAGTATTTCAGGTGATACTTGGAAATTTCATCAAGAGTCTGAGTTCTGATCATTATGGCACATACTTCTGGTCATAAGGCCAGTGAAGTCCAATAGTTACTTCCCAGAACAATTGCAAAAAGCTCTTGGAAAAATGTGCACAATTCTGAGAATACCAAATGGATACCTAATGTTTGTGGTTGCAAATGAAATCGTGTAATATAGTATGCTTTAGGTTAACTGGAATCCCATGTATAAAGTTAAAAACTATATTCCGATACCAAGACATAGGCAAGGTTATTTCAAGCTCTTCCAGTCACAAAGAAATGAGGGGACATTTGCTATGCCTTTGCCTGGGAGAACTAAATGGTTAATTCTCCCCATTGTGGGCCAAAATAGTCAGCTTTACAGACTGGAAGGGATAAGGCACCTTTATACAGCCTATTTCCAGTTTCGTGTGGCTGTTTATGTTACTGAACTAGCGACAGGGGTTGAGGCAGGAAAATGGGTTGGGTTACTTAAAACTCCTTGAATGTGGATACATCAGCTTGTGGGAAGGAAACTATTTAAAATGGGGCTTAGGAAAAGGGGGGGAAATGCTCTTTCCCCATATGAGATTCTTCCACGATGCTGTCATGCAATCTTGAAAACCTCCATAGAACAGTAGGTCACTCTCATTGGATATATGCAAATTATCTGAGACCAGTGGTTTCCTGGCAGAGAAAAACTTATAATAACAGAGCAAGAATGCAATTTGAGCCCTTGCTCTCTGAAATCCCTGAAAGAACAGAGTCGTTCTTGACAGGGCAATTTCAGCCCTTGACATTCCAGGAAATAGCTTCATAATGTCATTTGGGCTAGGGTTGTAACCAATCCTAAGACGTGGAGACACAGATGCAGTACATAAGATTTAAAATATTAGTGTGGCGACCACTATCCGTTTTCACACGGAATTTAACAACAGAAACCACCACCAGAACAAAAACCAAGCAAGGCATCTTAATTAAATTTAACATTGTCACTAGTAATTATACACCATGTAGGAAAAGGAAGGATTTCTGCCAAGAAATTGCAGACACATCCTGAAGACTATTTCCTTTCCATTTCCTAGGTACTGGGTCCCTGCCATATCCAGGATGTGACACCCAAACAAGACTGTATTTTGATCATTAATATATATGCAGAGTTAACCCTACCCCAGGGCCTCAAAGGCCTTTATGAGACATGCTGGCCTTTACATTTCAATGTGTTTCATTTTCTCTGGGTGCAGTACAACTGAAAAAGGTTACAAGAGTCAGGTTAAAAGTCAGGAAATGGATCAGGGCCCCACACTATGACTCATTTTCTTGCAATGCAATGAAGCAATGACATTTCCTCGAGGAAAACTGATTAGAGATGACAGGCAGCCACAGTTAGCCCCAGTGTTTGCAGTGGAAGGCGTCAGCCCTGCCTGCCTCCAGTTCCTGCCTCTTCCGTTCTGTTCCTTGGTTGGAGCTTCTCAGAGGTCTGGGGGGGCAGAGAGGGGCAGGGAGAAATACAGAGAGAGAGAGAGAGACCCAGTCTACTTCCATATTTTAAACAGTTCTGTATATTTAAAAATGAAGGTGTGCTAAAACTTAGTGACCAAAATTAAAAACTGTGGAATATTTTCATCATGTAAAAAGTTGCATCTATCTTTTCCTAACTCATACAACATCACATAACCAGTGGCAGATGACCTTGTAATGAGTCATCAGTTTAGGTGAATGATGAACAAGTCCTCTGCTTTCAATGTGAGGTATCTGTATGACTGCAGGGATATCATCTTTGCAGATATCTATAGAAGAGTAAATTTGAAAATTTGCCTGATTGTAAGTCCTGAGCCAAATGAGCCTTCTAGATGGATAACCCCAAGCAGATGGGGAACTTTTTTTTTTTTTTAACAAAAATATGTTGCCAATGAGTCAATCCCACCTGTGCAGGGCACATGGCTTGGGTGAACAGGAGCTCCCTGGGCTAAGTTCCAGCCTGAACAGGTGATTTTGTGCACATTGCATAATGGCAGTGGCCCTACTGGCCTCCATATGCAGACAGACTTGCTCTTATGACCAATTTAGAGACCTGAATTAAGGGCTCTGGCCATACACTGAGACCGCACATTAAACTGCCCTTGCTTCTCCATCTCTGGCCTGGCGACTGGATTTGGATGATTGGGCTTCTGCCCTGTATCTCTATTCATGTCTGGATGGCTGGTGGATGCTGCCCAGAACTGCCTGTCTATTCCCTTTACCATCCCCTTCTAGGGACTTCAGGAATGCTTCATAAGCAAGGGACTGAAGTGCCAGCCTTGGAGCTTTGTTAGTTTTCTTCTACTTGTCTTCTTACTTTGATCCTCCTGGGATCTACAGAATTCACGTAGCAATGACTGCAGATAGGACAGAAAGGAACAGCTCCTTGACACGCTTCTTTGTCTATTTCAAAACAAAATTAGTACTAAGTCATCACTTTTACTTTCAGGGGGGAAGTAAACAGGGGTGAGGTATTCCTATTGAAAAAAAAGAAAGAAAGAAAAGAAAAATCAAACATTATGACTGCAAAAACATAAATTTCTAGCATCTATGATGGATTTATGCATAGAAACAATGTTTCAAGATATTGTGCCAAACAGATTTAAGTTCTCTTTGGCAGTCCAATGGCTAAATGCCAGCATTTACAATCTGGGGTGCTTCTGTGAATGATTACACAGTAACTGCATGGACCTTGCTGAGACAAACATGTTATCTGCAGAAAAAGTAACAAATATTTGAAAGGCTAGGCCATTTCCCCAGGATGAGTCAAAACACAAGCCTCGCTCTTCTTTCCTTCATTATTTTGAGAGTGTTTCCTTTAATGCTGGGAGGCTTTGTAAATGAATCATTGTTTTGCAGACCTGTCAAAGGCATCAGTAGTTATGTATAAGTTTAGCAGCATACCAAGCCTAGGAAGATGTATAGAACTTGAAGTTACAGGCGAGAATATAACATCTCCAAAATTACTGAGGTTTTACTACTTTGCCAAATTTGCATTCTGACACTATCCAATCACTCCCTTTCAAAGTATTCATTATTTCCTATAGTTAAGCCTATGGGGGGGAGGAGTTTATTTTACACTTGGAGAATTTGTCCACAAAATCTGGAGCCTGTATTTTTTACCACTTGAATAGCCCTTCCGCTTGCCCATACATGTTGGAAAGGTTGTTTAACTTAAATACACAGATCAGACTTGTTTAAGACTACCCTTTCACCTTGCTCTAGGCAAGGAGAAAGATCAAAGCTTCCTGTATTTTTCAAGGATGACCCCTTCTTTGTTCTGAGCACCTCTCACATCTCCTGTTTGCAGAAGCTCCTACAAAGACCTGCTTGTCTTTCCATTCTATAAATCTTCTTATGAGATCAGGACCCTCATTGCCCATTTCCCACTCTACAAGAGGGAACTTACCTAAGTGGATACATTCTTTACTTTGTCGTGGTTCTTTAAAAAGATAGTATCAATTTAAAAGAAAATTTAAAAAAATTTATAGAATTAAAACAAATAGTTTTAGTAGAAAGAGTTGTCAGAATTAGTAGGTGAAAGAAGGTATTTGTAATGGTTGTGCTATAAGAAGACAGAATTAGAATAATGAAAAAACTTCTGTTACAATTTTACCTTGAAAAAATCAAGTGACCAAAATATTTTATGTATTTCATTTTTACTTTAAAATGACCCCAATTTACTTATTTATTCATGAACTCCTTTCAAATTGATGTAGGATACAAAATAAATGATGATACATTTCACTTTAAGAATATATTAATATTATTAATAGATATTAATAGGGTACCCAAGAATTGGGAACTAGTTCTCCCAGTTCACAAGATAGAGATGATACAGAAAACAAACACCCAAACAAAGTTTTAACAGGCAAAGAACTGAAAATCAGATTATTTTACCTTTTTTGGGGGGAGGGGGTCTTTGTTTTCTCACACAAGCAAAGGAGTCAAAAGGAATGGTCATGGCTAAATTTCTAGAACTAAAAGAAATGCCAGAGTGAGAAGTGAATTTAAAGTGTGCAAGCCCTCCCATGCTTGGTTTGTTAGATTTCATGAGGAAGAGAAACTCAAAATTAAATTATGGCTTCAGATAGGGAGATGGATGCTATCAGAGACAAAGAACAACAGGAGGGAAATATGGAGTTTGTCCATAAATAGGAGACAATGCCTAAATGGAGTGGGCGGGAGGGAGCCCAAGCATGGTCTGTAAAGCAAGATTGGGCTGAGTGCACGGCAAAGCTAGGATCCATCAATCAACAAGGATTTTATTCTACTCAGGTTACCTCATTTGTTGAGGGACTCTTAAAGGGGGGCGCCTGAGATAACATGACCAAGGATTATATGCTGTGCTAAGTATAGTAGTTTGCAAAAATAACCCAGCATCGAGCTCTACGAGACTTAGTGAAGGAAGGGCATCGGTAACTAGAGAGGGCTTAGTAAATATTTGAAGAATGCTCTGAGGTTCAGCTTAAACAGTGGGTCCTGGCAGAGGATTGTGAAGAAATAGCACATTCAGGCAGCCAGGGAGTGGTCATCAAAATGGCATTATTCTCTTTGAGCAGACTGTGTGACCCACACTTGAGGGGAGACTACAAAACTGTTGCAAAAATCACTTTGGCAACAAAACAAGGAATATTCTACAGATGTCCTCAAGGTGTAATGATGCTTTGGTGTAGTAGGAAGATTTCACACATGAGTCATTTCTCCCAGAGAAAGAAATGTGAAGGAAGCATATGCTGATCTAGAAGGCTGTGTTCTCTGACACAGTAAAACTAGGTGAAGCCCTGTACATTGCCCTTTTTGCCTTGCCTGCCAGGAAACTAGTTAAACTAAAAATGTCTAGCCCTGTCGTTTACTTGTAATCCCCACTTTATCTTTTGCTCCTATCTTTACAATTGTGTTATTTTTGTATCTTTAGTTACAGGTCATCTCATGTATTCACCTATTTTAAGATATTTATTGAGCACTTACTTTGCATCAGGCAAATAGATTCCTTTTATAGGGCAGGAGAAATGTGGCTCTGTACTGGCAGGCAGGAGACCCAAGCTTAATATCAGCTCTGTCTTTGACTTGAGTTGTGTTTAGGTCTTAGGGCTTTATGTTTATACTTGGGATATAGTTCAGGCATTTTCCAGATGAACAGGGCTCTGGGGTATATAGCTGGTTTTCCTAATAACTCACTCTGTCTTCATCTTGTTTAAGAATGGATTTTTCCTCTGAGGGTCTTTGATCCTCCAGCTGTAGACATTCTGGCACCAGGGAGCCTTAAAGGTCAAGGATCGAAGACACACAGAGGTCGAGGAAATCAGGGGACCTCTCAGCAACCGCTGAGAACCTGTGGGGGTAAGCACTGTTGCTCCCAAGATGGATGGATGATGTCATTCATGGTATAAATAAGTATGCACTTACTAGGCTCTGACTGGGATCCAACAGGTGTGTTCTGGGACACTGCGGTTAGAAATGACCCTCAGAGGAAAAACAGCCATTATACTGTGCTTCCTTTAATATGTGAGGTCTCCTTTTTGATTTCAGGCTCCCAAAGATTAAGCACCATGAGATTCAAAGGCAAAAGCATGAATGTAAGTCTCAGTTTCCTCATCTGTAGAACAAAAGACCTGGACCCGCTCATCCTCCAGCCCCTTCTGGCTCTAGTTGCTTGTGATTCTGTGACTGTACTTGGCAGCCTTTTGGCTCCCCCACTCCATACAGGTAATTATCCTTATCAGTTCCTTCAAGGACAGCAGAAAGCAAGATGCAGGCACACACAGTGGGAGCTCTTGTACAAGGGTAATACTGAAGGACAAGATGGGGACCTACTAAGGACATCAAATTATATCAAAGACTTGCCAGCTATGGTTCTTTCTTTTCAGGATAAATCACTTCCTTTATAGCATATCCAAATTCAAGACAAACTGTGTTTACACCATTCCAATATATATGCATATATGGACCCAGATTCACACACCAGCTCGCACAGTGATGTGTATGTATAAGCGTGAAAGTTATCTGAATAATAGTTTATGAGTATTTTTATTTCCCACTGGTGACTGATACATAAAAAAAGTATCTGAGAAATGAAGATACAATTCCTGCTCCAAAGAGTTCATAATTTAGTGGAAGTACTTAAAAACACTACCACCTTTGTGTACAAAACATTTTTTAAAAGATTCAGTGCTATTTAAAATATGTACAGATGAAAAACCACAAACTTATTTACAGTGAAATATTAATATTAGATACCACCCACATGCCAAGTATACCTAAGGTGGCAAAGATCCTGATGCTCCACATCCATATGATCTTCAAAATAATATTCATTCATTCATTCTGCTGTTAGTGCTTATCATGTGGAAGACACTGTGAGAGGCACTTTGGAGGACAGAGGCATGATTAAGACATAGTTTCTGTCTTCAAGGATCTTAAAATTCAATGGGAGAGAGGAAATAAGTGACAAAGCAGAGGGGAAAGAAGTACCAGTAACGGGCCATAGAGAACAGTCAGTGGACAGTAATGATGCGCTGGCATTGGGAAAGGCTTCACCATGGAGTGGCACTTAAGCAAGACCTGTAAAGATGAATAGCATTTAATGCTGGAAACAAAGGGATGGCCATTTCAGAAAGAGATCGGTGAAAATGAAAAGCACAGAGGCATGGAAATTGATGCTCTGGGAATAGCAAGCAGGCTGGCGTGACTGGAGCCAGAACTCCAAAAGGGCAAGGGGGATGGAGCCAGGAGGTCGGGATGGAGTCAGTACAGAGAGGGCCTCCAAGGCTATACTAAATACACCAACTCTTTTCAACTAACAGTAGGATGCCAGTAGAGGTTTAGGAGGATAAGAAAAAGAAATGGAAGCTGTATATTCAGTATCAAACATGTTACTTCTGCAATGAATGACTGCTAAGTGGTAATCAAGTAGGGTAATGGGTCTCAAAATTAGGACACCAAGATTTAGGGTAAGATGAGGTCTTGTGTGCAGATGTATTGATAAACTGCAATTAGCTAACTCCAACTCACTCTTTGTTTCTCAAAATGAACATTTCCCACTTTGATTGACCCAAGACTCTCTGCTGTGTACTCTCGGAGATCCCCGCACTTTTCCTTCATACCCCTTAATAGATTTTGAGAATGGAGGAAGGAGGGACTCAATAGAAGGATAAGAGGGGTGGGAGGGGTGGGGGGGGGAGAAGAAAACTAACAGAATGAATCAAAAGCTATTACCCTAGGTAAATGTATGATTACACAAATGGTATGCCTCTACTTTATGTACAAACAGAGAAACAAGATGTATCCCATTTGTTTACAATAAAAATGAATTAAAAAATAGATTTTGTAACTGTATACTTAACTGCATTTGATGAATGTGGGACCTGCAATGGTCCATAAACTCTGTGAGAATAGGGATCATGTTTCTGTTTTGCCCACCAATATTCTGTAGGCTACCCACTATGCCTGACCCAGATTGGGACAAATATTTGATGAATGAATAAATGAATGAATGAATGAAAGAAATATGGGAATGGACACACTATGTTGGAGAATAACAATGAGAAATAATACTTGAAACTTTGTAAGTATTTGTGATGACTTTAAAACATGGATGTGAAATTCTTTGACATTGCTATCATCAAAAGTTGAAATCTGGGGCTGGAGTTGTGGCTCAGTGGTAGAGCACTTGCCTAGCATATGTGAAGCACTGGGTTCAACTCTCAACAACACATATAAATAAATGAATAAAATAAAGGTCCATCAACAACTAAACAACTAAACACACACACACACATACACACACACACACATACATGTGTGTGTGTATATATATATATAAATATATATATAAATATATAAATATACATATATATGTATATATATATATTTATATTTATATATGTTGAAATCTTTATCCTTGGTCCTTGAATATGGGCAACCTTGCAATGAATAATGAATAATGATGGTATATGGTTTCCAAAACTAGATTCGAACTGCTTTGATCTCTGGGAATGTTTGCTGTACAAGAAGCAAGTTACCATATGAGGAGTCTGACCACTCTAAGATCACCACCCTGGAGAGGTCACCATGCTGAAGATGCCATGTATAGGCTCTCTAGTTGACAGAGTCACAAAATAGGAGTAGAGTTGCCTTGAACTTTCCGACTATCTCATCTGCTGGCTGAGCACCTTTGGGTATTCTCAGTAATTGCCCCAAGAAGCAAATGAAGGACACAGCTAAGACCTGCCTCAATATCTGATCCACAGAATTTGTTGGTACAGTAAAATAATTATTTTATGCTAGTGAATTAGGCATAATTTGTTAGATAGCAATGGCAGCTTGAACATCAACTAAAGACTCAATAGAACATTCCCCAATAGCGCCTCAGCTGAGGAAACAGATTCAAAGATATTAGTTAATCCTTCCATGGTTTTACATCCCAAGCCATAAAGCAAGCTTTCATAAACAGTCTTTCGACACTCAGCCTACTGCCCTTTTCTAAAACGTGATATTGCGTTAGGAAAATTTCTGCATAATTATATTCAGGGTCCAAAGACCGACTCTTTGTCATGCCACACTTTTATCCTATTGGTCCATTTACTCCCATTGATAATTAAATGGATTAGCCAAACTCCTTGACATATAAACAAAAAGTGAACTGTAGCTTTAGATGTGCAGAGCTTACAAATGCTGTAGATGATTTGGACATTTGAATGCAACTAGTTCCCAATTAGAGGAAGAAACATGTTCAAATATATAAAACAATGTAACATTTCTTTTTAGGTTTGTGCCATTTGAATTCACAGCTTCCTAGGATTTGCAAGTTGTCAGTTCCAAACTCACTGAAAGATCTTCTCTGCTGAAAGAAAAATGCTGCCTCTATTAATATCAACTTTTCCTCCTCAGAACACTCACTTGCTGGTGATTTATTATGGACAAGCTTCTTCCTACTCCTTTTGAAAGCTAGATTTTTTTTTTTTTAATTCTGCAAGTAGAAGAACAATCCCTCATCTATTGCCCCAGAGCAATTTAGTTAAGGCTAATCTTTAGGAGAGAGTTTGGGTATTTACAACTCACAAATTGATGCTGCCTGATACCATGCAAAAGAGAAAAGAGTCTTGCTGCTGTGTCTGATGTCAATTGGGAACTAATCCAAAAACAAATAAGGAAGTCTACTGCATACAGCGTGTGTGGGAAAAGATCCCTTTAGATCTCGGAACCTTCCAATTACATTATAAAAATAGAAAATTTTTCCTTTTAAAAATCAGATATTATCTTTTTGTTTGTGACAATGTGTTTTTTAAAAAAATTCGTTTGAGGAAAACAACTAATTAATCCAATGCCTGTGCTCTCCATAACTGTATCTCAAAGAAAACTATGAACCCTGATGATTCAAAAGCTAATGTTTATCTTATTGCAACATTTTTGCTATTTGTACAAAAAACTCCATTAACAATTTCAAGAAAGACAAATGTTCCATTCAATTCTAATCTGGATTTCTTTCTTGTCATCACAGATTCACAGATTTTAACAAATGTGAAGTCAGTTCTTTAAAATCCCACCAGAGATGTGGAAGGTACTATGGAGAGTGTGCATACCTGGCCATATTGATGTTATGTATTGGGGCTTTTTCAGTTGCAAATGGTCAAACATCTAACTCAAGCCAGTTTTAATAAAGAGGGACTTCTTGTCTTGTATAAGGGAAAAGTACAGACTTAGATCTTGCAAGCTTCAGACAGCTAGAAGCACATTGGGACCATGCTTCTGGCTCCCCTTCTCTCTCTCAGCCTTGTTTTCATCGGTGTGGACCTCTTTTGCAGGCAAACTCAATCCATGCTTGGAAAGGTGGGCAGCTCTGAGCTTACATTGAGCCAACTTCCAAACCCAGCAGAGAATTCTGGAACTCTCCAGATACAATATTCAGGTAGATTCTGTTTGGTTCACAGCTCAGCAATACTGACCACATGTTTTGTAATTTATCAAGAGCTGTAGTTAGATCTTAGTATAATTTATTTTTGCATAAAACTCTTGTTCTAAAGGAAGCATACAAGATGGCATGCCAAGTTATACAGTGAAACCTTCCAGAAACTCTGCCTGCTCTTCAGTTATTTTTCCATATATAGATTACTTTCTTTTCAGTCCCAAACTTATCCAAAGCCCTAACTATACACTTGCTCATTCATTTTCTTGCCATAATCTTCCTGCCTTCCAATCCCACTTCTTTACCAAAATGGCTTTCCAGAGGAAGATCACTTGTCACCTCAACAGCCAATCCAATGGCTTCTTTTTGGTGCTACTCCTATGACCTCTGGGCAGCATGTGATACCGTGAACTGTTCCCATTTCCTAGAGTCTCTTGCCAGAGTTTGATTCCTTTTTGTCTCTGATAAAGTCTTCTCCATTTTTGTTACCAGCTTCTGTCTGACCAACATACTCCCTAAATGCAAGTCTTCTCCAAGTTCATCTTCAGTCTTTCCTTCTAACTTTGTGTTCTCTGTTTAAGCAACCCCATCCAGTTTCATGGCTTCATCTGTCACCTATTGGATATTGATTTAAGAATCAGTAAGTCCAGTTTTGTCTTGTTTTTAGGTTCTAGGCAGTTTTGAGTCTCTGTTCCTCTATATTGTCTACATTCCTCGGATGTCCTTTCATTACCTTAAACTCACTTTTAGGAGCAAATTTATTAATTTCTCCCATGTAGTCCTTGGTGCTCTGTGAGGTATCACTGCCACTCTTCTGGTCATGCAGGATAGAATAAAATGGGATAATTATCACAATTCACTCTCACCTCATATCCATTTGGACCTCCAAAGCCCCAGCCTCCACTCTTCTATCTTTACTGCCACGGTCCTCCTTTAGACCACCTATTCTTCCCTATTCCAATAGTTTCTGATTTATTTTATCTAGACCATCTTACTGAAAAATATGTTCAATACTCAAAATATTGTTCATTCTATGCCATATTATAAGTCTAAAATACTTAATTTTCAAAGCTTCCTATGTTAGTCAGCTTTTCATTGCTGTGACCAAAATAGCTGACAAGAACAACTTAGAGGAGAAGTTTATTTGGGGCTTATGGTTTCAGAGGGTCTGTTCATGGTCTTTACTGACTCTGTTGCTCTGGGTCTCAGGTGAGGCAAAACATTGTGGTGGAAGGACAGAGGAAAGCTGCTCAGCTCATGAAAACCAAGAAGCAGAGAGAGAAAAGCAAGAGAGAAAGACAACCTGAGGATCCAGGGACAAAATAGAATCCTCAAGGACTCACCCCAAGTGAAATACATCCCCAACCATGCCCACCTACCTATTGTTACCACCCACTATTTCATTTAAATTATTAATCCATCAAGAGGATTAATCCACTGATGAGATTATAGCTCTAGTAAAATGATCTTATCACCTCTGAACATTGCTGCATTGCCTAACACATGAGCTTTTTGGGGAACATTCTTATATCCAAAGCATTACACTTTCTGTTACTAAACACAACCTATCTTTCTAGCCCCATTCCCTACATGTTCATTTTAGGAACTTTTTGGTTGAACCAAGCCACCATTCTTTCATCCCACTGCCCTATTACTCCTGTAGCTTAAAATGTTTTTGCCTCACTTATCAGTACCCTACTCATCCTTTGAGATCCACCTGGAGTAGACAACCATGCAGCTTGTCAAATCTTTCTGGTTCTCTTCCTTCTAAACACATGGTAGATTGCACGTTTCTTACCTTTCTGGATTCAGCAGTCATATGGCTTTAGTCAATGAAATAGAAGTACAAGTGGTATATGTCACCGTGAGGCAGAAACTTTAAGATATTTTGTGAGATTGACTATTTTCTTTTCACTTTTTCTCTGCTAAAGTGATTAGCAGTGCTCCAGATAATGTTGCTCTGACATCTAAAGATGACAAGGACCAGAGCCACCACTCAGATCATGATGGACATGTAGCATAAGTGAGACATAAACAAAGGCTGTGTTTGTGTAATAAAAAGTCTGACTTCACTTTTTGATGTTGGACGACTGATGTCTTTTAAGCCTTGTTCCTCCCTCTTCCCTTCTGCCCCACATCTGAACAAGTTGATAGACTATCTTGATGCTCCCTCCTTTGTTGATAATGGGAGATTCAAACTATGCAAGCCCTTCTGCACAGATGGCCACTCACCCTGGTCCCACCCCTAACCCCTCAGGCCAGCATCCTTTTCTTGCTGTTTCAAGTCGTTTTCAGCCCAGCTAGAGAGGTCTGCCTTTCTTTCCCAGAAAGTCTTCCTGTGTAATAAACCTTCTCGTACCCTTCTGGAATGTGTGTGACGTCTTTAGTCTTAACATCTGTTTGAACCAAGCTTTGGGTGGGGAGCTATCTACTTCTGAGAAATGGCCATGATAATTTGTGGTTTCAGGGTGTTTGCTACGTTGGAAGAGGAGATGATTGGAGTGTCAGAAAAGTTTTATTTCTTGGTCTGCATGTTCATTACGTTGGAGTTATTCACTTTGTGAAAATTAATCATTATTACACTTATGATTTATGAATTTTATTATTCATGTGTCATACTTTAGTAAAAATATTATTTAAAAAACTTTGAGTATCCTTAAATAATCTCAACTCTATCTTCTTTATCACTATCTTGAACATACTTATTGAGTGCATACCTATGTGGTGGGATGGGGTTAGTGATAAACACAAAAACAGATGCTCTTTAAAAAGCTGATTATAGGGGCTAAGAACTTACTCAGTGGTAGATCGATTGCATAGCATGCATGAGATCCTGGGTTCAATCTCCAGTACTGCAAAATAATAATAATAATAATTTGAAAATAATTTTTAAAAGCTAATTATAAAGTGCTGGGCTCAGTGGTGCAAGCCTATAATCCCAGTGACTCAGGAGGCTGAGGCAGGATCATAAACTGGAGGCCAGCCAGGAATACTTAGCAAGACCCTGGCTTAAAAGAAAAACAAAAAAAGGATTGGGATGTAGCTTGGTGGTAAAGCACCCCTGGGTTCATTCTCCAATACCAAAACAAACAAATCTAGTGATAAAGACAGGCAGAATGATATAAATACCAAATAAAACACAGATAATATCCCCTTATAATTGTGAAGGAGAAAAACATGTAAATCTCCTTTGAGAAGGTGGCAATTTTCAATAATGTGCAGACAAGGTGAGATTATGCTGTATAACCACTATGCTGATTTTGATTGCCATTACCATCGGTAAGTTGTACCTGTCTTTGAACTTCATATGAGTAAAATTCTGTAGCATATATTATTTAGTGTCTGGTTTTTCTCATCAACATTACATTTATGAGACTCATCTACAGTGCTACAACACCTGTAGCACCTTTTTTCCTCCCTCGTAGATCATTGTATGACTTTATCATGGTTCAGTTCTCCATATTCTTATTGATGTACAATTGGATTGTCTTCAGTTTGGAGTTATTTCAAATAAGGCTGCTTTGAACATGTCTGTTCTTAACACATGAATTTGCTTACATTAGCTGTTCACCTAGAAGAGAAATCACCTGACTGAGGAGATGTGTATGTGCTGCTTTAGGAGAAAATGCCAAAATGTTCTCTAAAGGGCTGGTACATATCACTCTATCTTTGCCAGGCCTTTGGATTGTCAGTCTTTTTAATTTTAGTCATTTTGGTGAGGGTATAGTAAAATCACTTTTGTATTTCCCAAATGACTATTAATGTTTATGTGCCATTTGGACACCTTTTTGAAACTTTCCTGTTAAAGAATTTTGCACACTTTTCTATTGGATTGTACTTTTCTTATTTATTTATAGAACTTCTTTAAGCATCCTGGCCACAAGTCCTTTGTGAGTTCTATGCATTGCAAATGTATTCTCTCATTTTGAGGCGTGTCTTTTTTAGTCTTTTAATGGTCTCTTTTGATGACAGAAGCTATTAATTTTATTGAAGTCCAATAGGTCAATCTTTTCCTTTATTAGTTGTATTTTTGGTGTCCCTTTGAAGAAATATGTTTTTGCTCCCAAGTCTCAAGATATTTCCCCATGTTCTATTCTAGAATTTTATGATATTTCTTTTTATATTCAGTTCTATAATCCATCTAAAATTGCTTTGATAATGTAGTGTGAGACAGGCCAAGATTAATTTTTTAATACATGTATTTCTAATATAGATATACATTGAATTTCTGTGTAATTTTTCCCATTTAACATATTAGTTATTTCTTATAGATCAACTTTTCTGACACTATTTTGTTATCCCTGGACGACCGACTTTAAGGTGGTAACCTCTACTAAAACGCTTCATGGTTCCTGAAATAATTTTGCTTGTGAGGGTTGGGGAAAGATTGATATGCCTCCTTATCACTATTCCTAGAGACTGACAAACTGGTACCTCCCCCTAACCCGTATTTTCAAGATTTTGAGGGAACAGTAATTTGTGTCCTTCAAAATAAGGAACTTCTGTCCCGGGTCCTCTCAGTCCATTAGTATACATGTACTCTTTATCATAAATACAGTTTCCATTCTCTTCCATATTAGTTTGTGAACATAGTTTTTGTTTTTTTCTCAAGGTTATGAGTTCCAATAATTCTACATGGAACAAGTGGCCCACAAATAATGGACCACAGCCTATTCATGAAGGGAAAATGCTTCTATTTCACCCAGTGCGAATCCATAAAAGTAGCTAAACGCAGCTGGTAGTAGGGCCAAGGACCTGGATCTGGATAAAATCGCCCAAGTTCATTCCAGTTCTTTCTCCTTTGAACAAGGTGACGATAGGCAATTGCCTAAACCATCCTAAGCCTTAGTTGCATTCATTAGCTCCCACAGAATAAGAATAAACCATCATAAAGGCTTTGTATTAATATTATCAGGATTTTTGAATAAGTTATTATGTGTAAAATGTCTCACAGCCTCTCACATGGACAACACTTAATCATCATCATCTATTACTATTCCTGTTTTTAATGCAATAGCCCAACTACCTAATCCATATTCAAGGAGACCACCATAAAACAAAATAAAAGAACTGCTACTAGGAGGTGAAAATGCTGGTTTTTATTTTTGTTCACGTACCCAAATGCTCCACCATGTGACCTCATGTTTCTCCCTCACAGTCCAAAGGCACACTTTGAAAAAAAGAAAACATCTTTTAATGTCAAAATTTTTCCAGAGATGGACAGAGTGAAAGAAATAGGTAATAAACCTGCCAGCTGAGAAATGAAAAAGAAATGTGTTCTGTGACTCCATTCTTCTTGGATTATTATAGTGACATGGCTTTGGGGTGTCACTTCTAAAACCACTTTTTCATTTTACTCTATTTCTCCTGGGGCTAGAAATGCCTTTCTGATTTAATAGGCCTTTAATAATACAGTAGAAAAAAAGAAGAATTGTACTTCATTAAAAATAAGTCAATATTAAGATTATAAAATCCTTTAAACTTTAATTGATA
Source organism: Sciurus carolinensis (assembly GCF_902686445.1). Taxonomy (NCBI): domain Eukaryota; kingdom Metazoa; phylum Chordata; class Mammalia; order Rodentia; family Sciuridae; genus Sciurus; species Sciurus carolinensis. Next base: position 42,605,560 of record NC_062221.1, read on the forward strand.
TATTAGCAGTGACAAAAGGCCATATTTCCGAAGCTGTGGCTGTATGCAGACATAAGATTAATGTAGCTATCAGTAGGGCTGAAGACAACTCCTCTCGTTTTTTCTTCTTCATAATTTCTGAGGATTACCATGAACTTATTTACTTCAAGTCCTTTTTCAGATAATGAAAGGACAGGCCACTTCAAATAAGAGCTCATGTCTTTTCCCTAGAAGACACTTTTTAAAAATTGCAATTATTAGCACATATTAATTGTATAAAAAATGGATTTCTTTGTGACATCTCCCTATTTGCATATAACATACTTTGTTCATATCCATCCCCCACTACTCTCTTCCCCTCTCCCATATGCTTCTGCTTTCATGTCATCGTTTTTTTTTTTTTTTCCCTTCTAGTGTCCACAAGAGAGAGGAAAAGTGTGATAATTGTTCAAGTTTGGCCTATTTCACTTAAAGTAATCATCTCCAGCTCCATCCATTTTCCTGTGAAGGACGTGATTTCATTCTTCTTTATGACTGAAGAGAACTCCATTGTGTATACATACCAAATTTTCTTTCTCCATTCATCCATCTTGGCTGATTCTATAACTTAATTATTTTGAGTTGTGTTGCCATAAACATGGATATGAAGGTCTCTCTATAGTATGTTGACTTTAATTTTTTTAGGTACATATCCAGGATTGGTATGGCTGAATCATATGGTAGTTCTATGTGTAGTTTTCTGTTTTGTTTTGTTTTGTTTTTTTGAGAAACCTCTATACTGATTTCCATAGTAGATGTACTAGTTTATATTCCTACCAATAGCATGTCAGAATTCCTTTTTCCCCATGTCCTCTTATCTTTAATTTTTTTGCTAATAGCAATTCTGATTAGGATGAGATGGAATCACAATGTTGATTTGATTTGCATTAGAATCTCTTTTTAATAAATTTGTGACTTACTTGATCTGATTGCTACCCCCATATATCAGGATTACCAATGCCTGTTTGATGAGCACATTCAAAGATGGGGCCAATAATATCTGAGCTGTGGTGTTCTTGATATATATATACATATATCTCTTCCTTCTAAATATTTTTTAAATTCTTAATTTTTTTTTGGTCATGTTGGGCTTCAGGTATACAAGGCAAGTACTGTGCCACTGAGCTGCACCCTGAGCCCTAAAACACGTATGTATAGGGTAGAGGAAGGATAAGAGTGCCTATCCATTCAGCTTTTCAGAGTCCCATGAAAGAAGAGATTCCTGTAAAACCTGGTCAAGTTCCTGTTAAACCTTGGCAAGTAGGCTTGACGTAGGAGCAACTCCTTGGCTGTTTGACTTGTGAAACAAAAACTTAAATATCAACAAGATGCTCAATAGAATGCTTCCTGAATGATGTTTAAGTCAGAGGTGCGACATCCTGCTCCACATACGGGGAACAACAAGAAAAACAGTATAAATGAGCACAGGTAGCAATTAACTTGGGTAAAAATCAACCTTATTAACAGCTGACTCATCCGGTTGCAGCCTAAGAGGCAAACCAATCCAATATGAGAGGCCTAACTCAGAGCAAAATAGCATCCCAAGATGGCTTTCTTTGAGAAAAGAGGTCATGATTCATCTAGATGGATCTATATAGATGGGGAAAAAAATCTGAGGTGCTAAGTCACTCACTGAATTCAGGAAGGACAACTGCCTCTCTGAAAGGTGACCTCTGGAAGCTGAGGTCCAATGACAGTAGGCCATCCTCCCCAAAATCTCAGCCCCACACAGGTGGGTAGGCCCCTCCCCACCTCTCAATGGAAGTATTATTGACTAAAAACTGCTTTAGTAAGGGAATGCTTTATTGTCAGTTTTTAAATTGAGGTTTCAACTGTTTGACCACTGTCTTGGAAAAGTGCTACTGTAGATTTATATGCACTTCTGTCCCACAAAATGATTCCCTTCATGCACTAGGTTACTTAAAACTTCTTTAATCAGTTTTATTTTTTAAAGTACCTTCTAATCTCTTAACAAACAAAAACCACAAACCAATACTTCTACCATCCTACAAAATAGTGGCTAATGGGTAGCTCTAGGATTATGTTTTTCTTCCAAATTAGAAAGGAAATATGGATAACATTCTTTGCTCGGGACTCGTGGGGCATTAGTACCAGAGCACTATTAGTAACATACGATTAAATTTCAGGCAAGCCACTTAACCTCTCTGCCCCTTCCTCCATCTGGAAATTCAGGAGATAAGTAGCCCACATCAACAATCTGGTTTCAAAGGCAAACTGGTTAAAAGATTGGAAAGCACTTGACAAATATTAAGTGCTCTGTAATTACTGCTTGTTGTGACAAACTATTTTCAGACCCATCGAGGATACCAAAAAAAAAAAAAAAAAAAAAAATCACCCAACTTCTAATCTAAACTGAACAGTATGATCTGGACAAAAGTACAGCAGGAAAGGAAATTAGTCTTAAGTACATCTTTGGCCACTGTGAAAAATAGTGCTTCTGGAGAGAAATTTGAAGCGAAAATTTTGATATATTGCAGTGGTTTGTGAAAGTGCAAATAATGCTACTCCAGCAACTCATTTCTTTCTTTTTCTCTATCGACTCAACACAGATCTAAAAAATTCTCTTTTGTTAAAGAAAATCTAAGACTTGAAATGGATAGTACAGCGAGGGTGGATATTTTTTCTATTAAATGTAAGGCAGAGTGGAATTATTCTCCACCTGAAGTCATGCAAATTTGAACATTGGAGGAGTCCCGTGCTCTATAAAGATTTTGGGCTTATGAAGATGTTTGAACCAACTGTAATTCTTTAGTCCACAAGGTGGTCTTGCAAAAGATGTTCTGTTCTCAATCGTTTAATTAACCATAAAATCGACAAATGGATCACCCATTACTCCTGCTGAATTGCTATGTCAGATATGGCTTTTAAAACAATAGCAAAGTAAATAACAAAGGATAATAGTCCTTACTCTTAAGAACTCTGAATCTAATTGGACAGATAAGACATTTTACACAGGACCAGATAAGAGGAACCACCAGGCTGTCACTGATGAGGGCCAAATGGCTAGTTCCAACAGTAAGCGGGAGACCAAGGGTGAAGACCACGCTGGAAGAGGGGGGCCAGGGAAGCCTCTAAGAACAACCGAAGAACAAGCACTGGGTCTTGGTGGAGGAGCAGGCGGGGTGGGGGTAGGACAGAGGGAGAGGTGAGCGGTGGATGGTGAGTAGGTGGTGAGAAGTGTTCCAGAAAAGAGGGCCAATGTGAAGATGGCTGGCTGATGCAATTAAGATGAAGATTAAAGCACCAGCAGACTACCACTGTCTCTGGTGCTCACACTTGTGTTCTCTTTCTCTTTCACACACACAAACACACACACGCAAATAAAAAGGGAGAAAGCATTCCGAGATAAGCATGTGATACTTTCAAGTATTCAACAGAATTCTGTTGTTTTTTCTTTCTGGACTGTCCCTCCCTGCTTCCCTCCCTCCCTCCCTCTTTCACCCTCTTCAAGTCTTCCTTCCTTCTTCCTTCTCTTGGTCCTAGTCTACTTAGGAATCAGAGCACTGGTCATTTCCAACTGTCCTGGTACACTACGAAAAAAATCTAGAAATTCTTGTGGCTGCTTCTGAGGAATTCCAGGACTTCTAGTTCTCAGAACCACAGGATTCTATGAACAAAGAAACTCAAAAAGCTGTTTAGTTCATGCCCCCCGACACCAGCTTGACAAGGAACCCCTGTAACAATCAACAGCCTTTCTGAACCTTTCTGGTTCAGTTCCAATATGGTTTTGATGCTGTTAGAAGAAAACACCTTTGGAAGCCTTCATTTATTATGTTCAGAAATGAGATCTAATATTCCTTGATTGTAACTGATATTTTTTGTATTGTATTAAAAGAGTTACTATATATCAATGAAGTATTTTGGTAAAATGGCGACAGCACCAGGTCGGAGACCTAATTTCTCATTCAAGAGCAGGCGGCAGGTCAGCAGAAACTATCTACAGACGTGCAGTGTCTTCTCTGATTCTTTCTTTTTTCTTTTCCTTTATCTGGTGCTGTGGATTGAACCCAGGGATGCTTTACCACTGAGCTATCTCCCCAGTTCTCTTTATTTTTTATTTTGAGACAGGGTCTCACAAAGTTGCTGAGAGTCTTGCTAAGATGAGGCTGGATTCAAACTTGTGATCCTGTCTTCTCTGATTCTGTACAGTGGGCATCCGAGAAGAACAGGAGGGAGGGAAGAAGGAAGACAGGGTCTGGCTATAAATAAAGGCTTCCCCAGGAAAGCACTCAAGAGGGGAGCTGAGGTTGCCAATGAGTCTGTCTTGGCTCTTTTGGATTTCATGTTTGTTATGCTTACAAATAGCAGCCAACTCTACCTACTGGGCTTTTAAATGAGGGGAACCGTAGTTTGGCTCTTCCAAGTTTTGACTTTCTCAGGAGTTGCAATGTGCTCTTTTCATTTCAAATAAAACAAATTATGTAGGCTTCACTGACCATATCATATTCTGTCTAACCATTCTCTCCCACCCCTCCTACACACACACCCTACCCTATGTGTATGGGAGGTTTCAATTTAGGAAATGAAGGAACTGAGACTAATTCCTAGAATAACAAAAGTCTAGAATTCAACAAACAATAGATGAGACCTTACAAAAAATGTTTTGTTATAATAATTGTGTTCTTTAAAGCAAATCTTTTTCACAAAATATATTCCTTGCTTCTTAAGTAAAGCATTTGAATCACCAAAATAGGTCACTGTGGCTTTGTTGATAGTATACAAACTGGCAGGGCTCTGGAGAAAAGTTTTGAGCAAAATACAATGTGTAGAGAAGACTTTAAAAGTTAATTTTAGCTATTTGGATTTGTGGCATTAGGAAAAACATTCTATTAAAATCTGGACTTAGGCCTGGTAATTTTGATAATCTTTGGCAAAAATAGGACATAATTATAAATTAATGTCTCTATTAATTTACTGGAATTACTTAACAGTTTAGAAAAATTCAACTCATAACTACACATGAGACTAAAACAGAAAAATTAATGGATTGCTATATTGGGTCAAACAGTACTTTTATTTTAAAATAACTTATTTTGAAGAACATTTGTTGTGATGTTACTTCTAAAGGATAAAAGTAGTCAACAAGTTCATTTCTGTATCAGTCTTTTCTTCAAGACACTTTCTTGCCCACGTATACTCATTATCTTACCACAAGAGATTGAGATTCTCCACATATCTGGAATTTTCCCTCCCTCCCTTTCTTCATTTCCTTCCTGCCTTCCTTCTTTCCTTCCTCCCTCCCTCCCTCCCTTCCTTCCTTCCTTCCTCTTCTTCCCTCTCTACCTCCCTAGCTCTGACAATCTCCCTGAAATGTCTAAAGCAAGAGGAGGTTACTGATGTCTTCCAGAACTCTAATTGCAAAAACAGCTTTATCACCTAGGCAGACAGACACTACACGAATGTTTGGTTTACTCCATATCATGTAGTTAACAAGGTTCTCATAGGTTCAAGGAAAATAGATTGTCAGAATTTACCAGGAGGACTTAACATTCTGGGGTTGGGGGCAGGACACAAACAGATCATTCTGAAGAGTCTGAAATTTTTAAAATAACCACCACTTAGACATAATCCTATGGGAAAAGGTAGAGTGGGAGTAAAAAGCAAGGAAAGAAGTGTTGTTTTGTACATTCCTTTCGGCAAGTGCAACCAATCTTAGAAGGTGGTCTCCGCGTTGTAACTGTCTTCATTTCTGACCTAACAATCCAATCCTATCATCCCCAAGGATTCAAACTATGGTAAACCTGATGAAAAGCTCCGTTCTCTGACCTGTATGCTTCAGTTGAATGCTAAGGACAGCTTTCCACCAAGTTCATCTGTAATGCAGGCACCTCTTCCATGTACCCTCCTGAGCTGCCACCAGCAAAGCATCTTTAGTGCTCACACGAGCCTGCTTCCACCTGCTTTTATTGACTGACCAATGGACTTTGTTTATGAGGAACTTATAAGACTCTGAAATGTATGGCTTTCCAGCAAATGAGACTGAAAACGAAGGGATTCTGCATCTTGAAGTTGTCTACCAGCAGCGGGGACAAGTCGGCTGTGGGCATCCACAAGTCACATGAAATCTGAAGATATCAGAGCCATCCCTTCTCCTTGTTTTGTATCAAACTGTAAGCATAAAAACTGCACAACAGATGCAGTATATTGCCAAACTAAATGAAGGCATGAGGAAGAAATTACATAGATTTAGAAATTGAGTCTTGAAAGACCAGTTCTTTGCTCAGATCCTGTGAGTTCAATTGCTTAAAAGCACACATTGTGGTTAGGGTTCTCCACCACGTGGTGTTTGAACAGTCCTCCTCTGGATATGCTAAAACACTTAAGCCTAAAGCATTAGGATGTCTTCGGAGACCATAATTTTGAGAGAACAACTTTATCTTTGTGGGAAATGTGGGACACAATACATATGTTTGTTGAGTTCCTTCTCTCTTCCTGGATGAAGGAGCTTAACAGACAGTTCTCAAGCATATTTTATGGGAAAGTAAATTACTTCATGGGAAGAATTATTGTGGCTTAGTGTGGTAAGGCTACAGGCTTAAGGAAGGTGACACTCCAGGTTCACTGGGAATTGGAAGGCAAACTGGAATGTAGTATCAAGCGTCAATAAGGTGTAACAGATACACCTTGATGTGGGACTTGAAATTTCAGACACAGGGATTTGTAGCAGTGGTAGAGAGGCAAATGGTCTGGGTGAATGAGCAAGGTGGGAGGAGAGGTCCTAGAAAGGGGTTTCCTAATCTAAGGCTGTTTTTCAGGTGGAGAAGTTTCTCTTGCACTAAAGGTTCTACCTGGTGGTAAAGTACCTGGGATGTGAGAATAGTCACATTTTCAATCTATGGGAACATGGAGATTTTCATAAACTGTATATGAGTCATCTCACCTCCACTTAAATTTCTCCAGGGACCTCCCATTTTCTTCAAATGAACTCACCGCCTGTCCTCTCCATGTCTCTGAGGCCTTGCAGTGTGGCCTCACTGGGTGGTCTCCACAACCTCCCCTCCCACGGGCTCCTTGTTCTCCTCTGTTGCTCCTCACGACCACCTCTCTTGCCAGCCTCGGGGCCTCTGTCCATCATGCTGCTTTTGCCTCAAAGCTCCCTCTTGCCCTCTTACTGAACCCACCACCATTTATAAGTGTTTAGTTAAGTTGTTTGCTCTTGGTCTGCTTCCCCTGTATAATGTAACTGTCACGAAGTCCAAGACCACGTCTCTCTTGTTCTCCACTTTACCATCAGGATTCATCACATCTGGCTTCTGATAGGTGCTACACAAAGGAATACACACAAAGCACTGAAGTCAAAGCAGTTGAAATAATTTCCACGAACTCTCCCAAATCATGAATAGCAGAACCAGGCCAAGCACTCTAGTTTCCTTAAGAATCCTGATTTGTAAAGGTGGATTCTCAGGTGAGAGTCCCTGAGATCGACACAGGAGTTGGGTTTTCAGTTAATATTTTTGCCTACGGAGAGATTATTCAAGAGAAGCATCTTTGAGAATGCAACTAGGGAAGCCAACTTTCTTATGAGTGTCAGGAGGGTAAACTGGGTCTTGTATATTGTTATCCTTTGTCCTTGACCATGTCTCACCATCTCCACAAGCCACTTCAGGATAGGCCTCTTGTCTTTTTATCTAGAGCTACTCCTCAGATCCTATGGTCCCTGGTCCTCACTCTCTGGTTTTTCTTCTTAACTTATTGCTAGCTCATGTTTTGCTCTGTCCTTGAAAAGTTCTATCCATGCACCAAGATGATTGCTTGGGGGTGGAATTACAACTTTTCATTTGCAGTGCTTATATGTGGGAGGTACAGGGATGGAGAACCAAGATGGAGGGAAGGGGTTATCTGTTAAAGGGCACTGTCATCAGCCTAGATATGAAGTCAGCCATTAGATGCTCTCTTGGTTCTGCATTAGGAAGAAAGAGGTTTTATTTATTTACTTTTTTGTTAATATTTTAAAGGAAAATTTAACCCTGGTTTTGTAACTCCCCAGAGAATCTTCAATACCACAAAGGGTGTTACAAAATTCTCAAGTCTCAAGAAGCAAAGTCACTCAAACTAATAAACATGTCACACAATACTCTGTGGGATCTGGAGAAGGGTAATATCATGAAATCAAGCAATGAACAGCTTTTAAAACTCCCCAAAGGATGGCCATCACAGGCTAAGTGAGTTGATGATGGTGTTTAGTTTTGTTTTTGTAACCTCATCTTTCCTCCAGAATCATCCTGTTTATGTTCAGAACCTCTTTTGAGGCAATAACAGCATTAATAAAAGCTGCCCTTTATTGAATACCTACTGTGTGCTAGGTTTTTTACATTATCTCTGATCTTTAAAACAACCTTAATAGGTAGACATGGTTATCAATATATATATATTTTTTTCTTTTTGTGCTGGGGATTGAACCCAGGGTGATTTTTCCTCTGAACTACATTCCATTTAATTTTTATTTTGAGACAGGGTCTTGATGAGTTTCCCAGATTGGCCTGAAGTTTGTGATCCTCCTGCTTTAGTCTCCCAATCTCCTGGGATTACAGATTTGGTCATCAGTATTTCAAGTGGGACATTTAGAATTTAGAGAAGTTAAGTAAATTGCTCAAGATTCACAAAGCAAGGAAAGTCTGCCAGACCCTCCAAGCTTGTGCCTTGGTGTTGTACTGTGGGGTGACCTAGGGGTAGATCATTAGTCCTTTCCCATACACCCCATATTCATTGACCCAAATACACTACCTAAGGATAAATGCATTTTCTATGCAAACCCCACTTCAAAATAATTCACTTCATTCCTTGCTGCCCTTCCAACAAGTTTGCTACCTCCAAGTTCATCATATATAGAAATTCTAGAAAAGATAATGCCTTGTATTATATCAAATTACACGTAAACAAAATAAAGTACCACGTAACTTGAACTTGAGTCATTGGATTCAGAGTCTAGTGTTGAAGATTTTACATCAGGACCAGCAAATTCAATATTTTAACAGTGAACTGAGTCTTTTTGCTTATTTTTAACCTAGCTCTCTGTGTATCTATAATGCTCTTAAAAGAAATAAGACTAAGTAATAACCTTTGGTGATGCTTATTGTCAATTTTTCAACATCAGAAAGCAAAATATTATCTATACTATTATGTCCAAAGAGCGTTTTTGAAACATTAACAATTTCCCTAGTATTTCCTTTTCTGCCCTACCTAACCCTTCCCTCCATGCAGACACCAGATTAGATTTTCTTCATCTCAGGAAGAAGTCAGGATAGCATCAAGCAGAGAAAAAGAACCTCTTCATATTTCTGAGCTGTTGTTTTTTAACAAATGGAAAGGGTCAGACTGGGACAAGATCTGGCAAGAAGAGTTGGAGAAGAGATGGGGACACTGGTATGGCAAGTGCCAGAGGCAGGGGACTGTGCTTCATCCAACAGGCTCAGTTCTGGGAGGCAACAAGACCTCTGAGAAGTGGCCGAGTGGTAATGGACTGGTGTCAGTCCTAGCATGGGGTGCGATTGAGCATGAATCCCCCCCACACCCAAAAAGAGCACAAGGGAGCCTTGAAATCAGGTGGGAGCACAAGGCTGGAGATGAGGAGCCTCTGTTCAGTGGCTGGCATGTAGTGGAACAGCCAAGGTGAAGGACCTCTTGACAGATGCCAATATGTGTAGACAGCACTGAGGACTGGACAAACCCAGGAAAAAGGGGAGAGGTGTAGAATGCACTGCAGGTGATGCTTCAACTGTGCCCAGAAAAATGGGGCTTGAAAGAAAAGTCAATACACTAAGTCAGAGAAAACGAAAGAAAGGGAGGTACGTCATCTTGCTCTTCTGCATCCCCCCACTCAGTACTAGGGATGGAACCCAGGAGTGCTCTACCACTGAGCTGTATCCTTTTTATTTTTTATTTTGAGACAGAGTCTTGTAAATTGCCCAGGCTGGCCTTGGACTTGCACTCCTCCTGCCTCAGCCTCCTGAGTAGATGGGATTACAGATGTGCACCAACGCACCCAGAAGTTCTTCTGCAGTTAAGGACCAAATTTCAGACCTTCTAACCTGGGATTAAAACAATAGGTGAAACCAAAGGCCTAATGTTCTCTCTGATAAGCAGATGCTAACTCACAATAAGTGGGGCTGGAGTGAGGGGGTTGGGGTGTAACTGAATTAGACAAAAGGGAATGAAGGGAAGGGAGGGAGAATGGGAATGGGAAAGACAGTAGAATGAATGGAACATTACTTTCCTATGTTCATGTGAAATTCCACATCACGTACAACCACAAGAATGGGAAGTTGTACTCCACGTATGGTTATGTCTAAATACATTCTACTGGGCTGGGGCTGTAGCCCACTGGCAGAGCACTTGCCTGGCACGTTGTGAGGCAGTGGGTTTGATCCTTATCACCACATAAAAATAAGCAAATAAAATTAAGGTATCCTGTCCATATATAACTACAAAAAAAAAACTTTTTTAAAAATACCTTCTACTATTATGTATAACTAAAGAACAAATAAAAAAAAAGTAGGTGAGATCTGTGAAACAGCATCGAAAAATGAGGAAAATGTGTCTTGATTTCTCTAAACCCCTACTTCTTTGTTTTCAAAAGGGGAATAATATAAATGTCTAAAACCCAAAATTCACATATACATAAAGAAATAGTAAAATATTTTCAAATGACAAGAAAGTAACGGCTATGGTTCAAATATTAGGTATCCCTCCAAAACACTTCTGTGTTAATGCAGGAGGCAAAATGATTATATTATTATGTAAGAATTATGTTACAGCATAATTGATGGATTAACCTATTTGATAGATTAATATTTGGGGGGAGGTACCAGGGATTGAACTCAAGGGCATTCAGCCCCTGAGGCAAATCCCCAGCCCTATTTTGTATTTTATTTAGAGACAGGGTCTCACTGAGTTGCTTAGCACCTTGCTGTTGCTGAGACTGGCTCTGAACACTTGATCCTCTTGTCAGTCTCCAGAGTCAGTGGGATTACAGGCATGTGCCACGGCACCTAGCTAGATTAATAATTTGAGTAGATTACTAGGTAGTGACTGTAGGCAGGTGGGGCATGGATGGAGGAAGTAGGTCACTGGGGAGCATGCGCTTGGGGATTATATATTTTGTCCCTAGCTCCTTTTTTCCTCTTCCTCTTCCTCCTCCTCCTCTTCCTCCCTCTCTCCCTTCTCCTTCTTGGCTGCCATGAACTAAGCAGCTTTCCTCTGCCACACTCTTGTGCCATGATGTTCTGCCTACAAGGCAGGGAACCACTGAGCCTCTGCCTCCATTTCTTTGAGGTTCATCTTCTTGCATCATGTTTCGGCCTCCTGGAGTGTGTCTCTCCCGTAGAAAGACCTCAGAGATCTTCTCTTTTTGCTCCACAAAAACCAGATATGAGGCCATCATGTTTAAACACGAATTTACTTGGGGTTACAAAAAGTAAATACATCTAGCAAGCAGCCCAAATCCCAGTAATCTGTAAGCGATGGCTCACGCTTAGAGGATCAAGGCCCACCTCACATTCATGAGCCCCAAGAAAGCAGAGGGAGCTCCCCACATCTTTTGTCTTGGCCCCAGATTCCTTTCACTTGGTAGAAGGCATGCTCAATGCCCACCACTCAAGTCACACCTGTCCATGGGAAGAATTGTATTATTTTTGATATGTTTTATTCCTAGCTGTTTTCTGTATCTAGGATTCTTTTTTCATGTTATTATTATATTTTAAAGTAATAAAACTACTTTCAAGAAGGTTTACAAATTAGAGAAGACTTTTAAAAATTGATCATACATTTTTAAACCTTCAGAACACAATATTGTGTATATTTCCTTTCAATTTCTATCTAGATTCTATCTGCCACACTCTTGTGCCATGATGTTCTGCCTATAAGGCAAAACAGTTTTAATCATGCAGTATATACATATACCTGACTTTTGTTACACTTATCACTATATCATTATCATTTTTCATAGGCTTCATTTTATTTTTTTTTTGATGATTCCTAAAGTATATTTATGCTACCACTTCTGTTAGGTGCTATTAGATTGCTTTCATTTTAAGAATGTTTTTTAAACTCATTTTTCCTGATTATATAAAATGCTAATAACAGATATTTGGAGTAAAAAGAAAATAAAAGTCATACATACAGAGAATTGTGATATGCCAATATGCAAATTCGATTTCTTTTCTTTCTTTTTCCATTTACTTATACAGCACTACGGTTTGAATATGGTTTGATTATGTGTTGGAGACTTGGTCCCCAGGGAACAGTATTAAACGATGTTGGAACCTTCCAGAAGAGGGTCCACTGAAAGGTGGTTGGATTGCTGGGGTTCCTGCCTTTATGGGGGATTGATGTCGGTCTTGCTTGTGCTCTTCTTCAAGCATCCATTTCCCTTGCCGCTTCTCTGCCATGCTGTGACACAGCTGAGAGGACCCTTTGACCAGAGGAAGAAAAGATGTGGTGGCCCAATCCTGGACTTTCAACTTCTAAAAGTATGAACTAAGCTGGGCATGATGGTGCATGCCTATAATCCCAGTGGCTGGGAAGGCTGAGGCAGGAGGATTGCAAGTTCAAAGCCAGACTTAGCAACTTATGAAGATTCTGTTTCAAAATAAAAAAATTTTAAAAAGGGCTAGGGAAGTAGTTCAGTGATAAAGTGGCCTTGGGTTAAATCCCCAGTAGCAAAAATATTAAATAAATAAATAAAAATTAAAGTGTGAACTAAATAAACCTCTCCGCTTGATAAAGTATCTAACCTAGAGTTTTTTTGTTATAGCAACAAAAGCTGACTAATACAGTTACTACCTAAGGCCATTTGACCTCACTGGGCTAATTGCTTAGCACAACATCCCAGGCTCCTCATGCACACCTTGAAGTAAATCTAAGTCTCAGTTGACAGTGGTTCTTCCACCAGGAGCCACTCTAAGGCAGCCCTATTCTGGTTTCCTCACTTTTCTTTCCTTTGTTTGGAAGAAAGAAATTCTTCCAGACCCTTAACCCTCTTCTGAGACTGGCAGAACCTCTGCAGGAATGTGTTTTTTCCAGCACTAGTTGTTCTGCCTTGACAACACGTCTTGGAGCTCCCAGTCTGCAGCACCCATAAGCCCAAATCAGGAAGTGACGTTTTCTTAGCAGCCAAAGTTTCTGAAGTGTGGAGAACAGATTGATGAGCAAACTTTCTTACATTATTTTTCACATTGCTGAGTGTTTTATAATTGCTTTACTCAGCAAGCCTGGGAAATATGTAAGTAGTCATCAGTTTTACAGATGTGGGAATTAAGGTTCAGGAAGGTTAAATGACTTGCCTTAAATAGTCACAAAATTGTACCAATAGAGAGTCAAAAGAGAAGTCTCTTTTTTATTAAAATTACACTCTTCCTGGGATAAAGATAAATGATACAGTCAAGAAGGAAGTACAAGTGTTGACCTAATAAAGGAGTGGGGGCAGAACAGCTGAAAGAAGGAAGTGAAAGGAAAGCGGAAGGGCACAGAGTGCCAACAGAGGCGGAGGTGATAGGAAAAAAAATAATTTTGCAGCTCTAACAGTCTAGAAATGCTGTGTGTGTGTGTGTGTGTGTGTGTGTGTGTGTGTGTGTGTTTAGGATATGGTGGTTGCTGATCTGATCACCTCCATTTTTGAAACACATCTGTAATCCCAGCAACATGGGACACTGAGGCAGGAGGATCACAAGTTCAAGGTCAGCCTGGGCAGCTTAGGGAGACCCTGTCTCAAGAAATGAAAGAGCTGGGGTACAGCCCAGAGGTAGAGCACCCTGGTTTAATTCCCCAGTACCACAAAACAAACAGCAAGGGTCAGCTTTAAGCAGCACAATCGGAGACAGTCAGAGACTCACATCAGATCCATGCCAGTGCACCCTGCCACCTGCAAGTTCACTGTAGCTCCTAGTGGTCCCTGCAGCCATGCCTGGGTCTTCTGCTCCCTACCGGGGCTTGGTATTACCTCAGACTGCTGGGCAGTTCCTGCCTTCCACCCATCATACTGCCGGTGCCACGCAGGCCTCAGAGCAGGAGTCAGCTTGGAAAACTACTTTGTCCTTTGCTGTCACCCCGCACACCATTAACACAGGCCGTCCGTGTGCATTCTCTGTTCAAGTCTGGGGTCCACTGAAGGAAAGGTCTCTGGAGAGACGCTTGTGGAGCTGGTATCAGCGTTGCTCCTGGGAAGACCTGAGCAGAAGGGGCAGCAGCGAGGGAGCCTTCCTTTCACTGTGTACCCCTCGTGTGTCTGTAAGTCTGGCATGTAATGTGTTTATTGCCAACAAAACTGAAAACCAAGATGAAGTCAAAGGCTCTATATAATTGTTTCTAGAATCCAAATAAAGCAAATTCCGGGTAGAGTTGCACTCATGAACACACCTCAGATCCAGACTTGGCTTTTTAAATCTCAGGACCCCTTCCCTACGCCCCACCTCCCCTTGTCAGAGTCACATTGCAATTCTTTATGGTGAGACTCACCACTCATGTGAAGAAGCCCAGGTGTCCTCACAGGGTTGACGGACCCAGCCCTGGGATTTCTAAACAATCAGAATAGTTCAGGGGACACATAACTGGAGGAGTCCAGTTCTCCAAATTCTGAACAATTTCATCTAGAAAATAATTATAGTGTTATCCAGAATAACAGTAAACCGGGGTGGCCTTTGGGGATTCAGTTCCTAATAATTTCAAGGTCCCTCTGCCAGGGCCAAGTGGAGACATGACTCCTCATTCTCTACTAATAGTGAGCTATTGTGAATCGAACTGCTATAAACATTGACGTGGATGTGTCACTGTAGTATGCTGATTTTAAGTCCTTTAGGAGTGGGGTACTTGGGTCAAATGGTGGGTCCATTTCAAGTTTTCTGAGGAATTTCCACAACATTTTTCAGAGTGGTTGTACCAATTTTCAGTCCCACTAGCAATGAATGAGTGTTCCTTTTTCCCCACATCCTCGCCAACACCTATTGTTACTTGTATTCTTGATAATTGCCATTCTGACTGGAGTGAGATGGAATTTCAGTGTAGTTTTAATTTGCATTTATCTAATTGCTAGAGATGCTGACCATTTTTTCGTGTATTAAGATAAAAAAGTCTTAAAGATTCTGTCTAATTGAAATCAGATTAAATGGAAAACTCTTCCTAATAGCTCTGACACTCTACAAAGACTTATTCTGAAATAAATCCTTAAAAGTAGACCTTAAGGGCTGGGGATATAGCTCACTTGGTTGAGTGCTTGCCTTGCAAGCACAAGGCTCTGGGTTCAAATCCCCAGTATCACAAAAAAAAAAAAAAAAAAAAGTAGGCTTTAAGGTTATTAATCCATTGTTATTGTTGTTGTTGTTATTATTATTATTATTATTATTATTATTATCTTTCTTCAACCTCCAGGCTCATGATCGTGGTCCAAGCTTTACTGGTGACAAAAACACTACCCATCACAAATTTACTCAAAGTGAGCACCCCTTTAGCTCTGGCCTCACCTTTAACTGCACCAAAAACTGGTAAACACTTAGAATTCACATGTTTATACTTAAGTCAACTTGATTTCTTTTTTCAGCTTGAATTTTTAGGTAGGAATTTCCACTGTACCCCTGTTGTCTCTGTATGTGGAATGGGATTCATAGAACATTTCCTCACCACCTCCCTTCCCATCACCCTGCAGAAGCTTCTAGCAATGACATTTTTAGATTTGTTTACTTGTTCTTATTTTTATTTTTGCATTTCTTTACATGATATATAGTGTAAACTTGGCCTATTACAGAAAATAAATATGAAAAATAATTGAAATGATAAGTGTTCTGGAGATTAGTACTGCTTAATATAAATCTTCCAAGATTTTTTCCTATGCCACTTTTAAATAAAATCGGGAATCTATTGCACAGATTATTACAGAACTGTTCCTTTTGGAGAGAATTTTCCTGAATGTCTTTCACAATGCCTAGGTGCTTGTTTTTCTTTTAACTCCAACAAAATATACATTCTATGAAATTTATACTTTTAAAGTGTAAAATTCAGTGGTTTTTACTGTGTTCACCAAGTTGTGTGACCATCACTACCATCTAATTCCAGAACATTTTTGTTATCCAAAATAATACTCATACTCATTAACAGTCACATTCTATCTCCTCCACCCCACAAAATTCAACCACTTTGTCTCTATGTTCTTGCCTGTTCTGAACATATTATATAAATCAAATCATATTATATGTGACCTTTCATGACTGACTTCTTTTACCTATCTTATTTTCAAGACTTGATGATATTTATCATTTTTCAGTACTTCATTCCTTTTTTTGACTGAATAATATTCCAATGTATAGATTAATTAGTTTATTCACTTGTATTGCTCCCAATTTTGGACCATTATGGATAACGTTGCGACAAACACTTGCATACAAGCCTGTGTGAGATATGTTTCCTTTCTCTCTCTCTCTCTCTCTCTTTGAAAGCAGGAAGTAAAACTCTTTTTTATTTACAGACTACATGATTTGTACATAGTAGACAATAAGTAGCCAACAAAAAGTATTACAAAGAATAAATAGTAAATGTATTAACATTACAGGATACAAGATCCATCCACAAAAATCAGCTGTGTTTCTGTATTCTCAGAGAATATTGGGAAAAAATTGTAAAAGGCATTTACAATAGCATCCAAAGTAAGTATCTAATAGCTAATGAAAGGCCAGACCACTATACTGAACTCTAAAACATTGCTAAGAGAAATTAGAGATCTAACTAAATATTATGTTCATTGATCGAATTACTTGATATTGTTAAAATGTTCATTCTTCCAAAATTAATGTATAAATTCACAAAATTCCTAGTCAAAATACTGAATAAATGGTAATAAAACACATCAAAATCTCTTGAATGCAAGCTTTTAGCAGAAATTGACAAGCATGTTCCAATATTTATATACATATGCAAAGGGTACAGAGTAACCAAACAATATTGACAAAGATAAACAGATGAGGAGGAATTATCTTACCTTATCAAGATTTATTACAAAACCAGAGTAATTAGAACCATGATTAATTAGAGTGACTTTAGAACAACAAATATTTCTTAGGATACAAAATAGACTAAGCTTAAGATTGAAAAATTAGTAAAGGGAATTTCATAATAATTAAAAATTTCAGCCGGGCGCAGTGGTACACACCTGTAATTCCAGCGGCTCAGGAGGCTGAGGCAGGAGGATTGCGAGTTCAAAACCAGCCTCAGCAAAAGCAAGGCACTAAGCAACTCAGTGAGACCCTGTCTCTAAATAAAATATAAAATAGGGCTGGGGATGTGGGTCAGGGGTGGAGTTCCCTGAGTTCAATCCCCAGCGCTCCCCACCACAAGAAAAAAAAAAAAAAGAAAGAAATTCCAGCCATCCACAGTGGTGCACACCTGTAATCTCAGCAACTCAGGAACCCGAGGTAGGAGGATGACAAGTTCAAGAGCAGCTTGGGCAACTTAGTGAGACCTTCAGCAACTTAGTGAGAACAATCTCTTCTATTTGATTTTGTGGACGAGTGACTCCAAGTTCAGTGCTGATAATTTCTTCCTACCTTCCCTCCTCTCGTCTCCAGCACCAAAAGTCTGCTGAACCATCGTAGTCCCTGTTCCAGACCTTTATTAACCATGACAAGGGGTTGGAAAGCTGGCCAAACATCATACTCTCTCCCACGTCCCAGGAGTTTCTCTCTCTAGGTTGCTGCCAATTTGACAGGTAGGGTCTCCCTGGCCAGCATCATGGGTAATGACCTGAGCCCATCTCCATCCCTGGAGGACACATGGAGGCACGTTGTAATTCTCTTACCATTGGCCAGTGAGCAGGAAGAATCTGAAAGCCAGAATTGTTGCTCTCTTTCTGTGACGGCATCATCAATTCCCTTCCGTCTACATTGCCATATGTGTAGACAGACACATGGCATTGTGTCAGCTCTGGGGTACAAGGCTATCTGTTTTGTTTCTTACAGGATTACTCAACTTTTCCTGTTTGATCTCCAGGATGTTGCGGTACGGTTTCAGAGGTCTCAGTCTATAGACAGCTGGTTCCATTCCTTAGGACTGGAGGTGAGGCAGAACAACATGGTGGAAGAAAGCAACTCATATAATCAGGAAGCAGAAAGACTAGGTTTCCTTTCTCTTGAGTATTTACCTAGAAACAGAATTGCTGATCATATTCTGACTCTATGTTTAACCATTTAAGAAAAAATTTCCAAAGCAGTGGCACCATTTGAGAGTCCTGCCAGCAGTGTGTCCAGGATTCCTTTCTCCATATACTTGCCAATGTGTATTATCATTTCTTTTTATTGTATTCATCAAGCAGTGGGTATGACATAGAATCCCATGTGGATTTGATTTGTACTTTCCCTGATAAGCTAATGATGAGCACCTTCACATATTGACCATTCATATCTCTCCTTTGAGAAGTATCTATTCAGATGTTGTACTTGTTTTTTAATTGAGTTATTTATCTTTTCATTGTTGATTTATAGGAGTTCTTTATATATTGTGGACACTAGACTCTTTGAAGATAGATATATCATTTTCAAATTTTTGTCTGATTCTCTCAGCTATCTTTTCACTTTCTTGATAATGTCCTTTGAAGCTCCAAAATTACTTTGATAAAGTTCAATTTGCCTACTTTTTTCTTATGCTTTGATAGCATACCTAAGAAACCATTATCTAATCAGTGGTCACAAAGATTTATACTTATGTTTTTTCTGTATTTAGTATTGTTCTGTATTTATGTATTTAGTTCTTACATTTAGTTCCTTAATCATTTTTAGTTAATTTTTATTAATGACATAAAATAGGAATCTAACTTCAGTTTTGTGCATGTAGATTTCTAGTTGTCTCAGCACCATTTACTGAAAAGTCCTTTTATTATTCTCCATTAATTTTTTTTGACATCCTAGTCAATAATTAATTGACTGTAAATATAAGGATTTATTTCTACATCTTCAGTTCTATTCCAATGATCTACCCTTATGTCAATACTCATAGGTATCCTGGGTGGGGGTGGGGGAAAGGAAAGCAGGAATTTGACAGCGATGGCATTAAACCTCTAAATCAATTTGGGGATTATTGTCATAACAATATTAGGTTTTCCTATTTAATTAAATCTTTAGTTTTTTTTTCCAGTGTTTTTTTTTATAGTTTCTAATAAGTAACTGTTGCACATTTTTCCTTCTAACTTTATTCCTGAGTATTTTATTATATTTGATGCTATTTGATGCTATTATAAATGAAATTGCTGTCTTTTCAAAAAATTTTTTTAAATGTATATTTTTAGTTGTTGATAAGCCTTTATTTTACTTATTTATATGCGGTGCTGAGAATTGAACCCAGTGTCTCACACATGCTAGGCAAGTGCTCTACTGAGCCACAATTCCAGCCCTGAAATTGCTTTCTTAAATTCATTTTCAGATTATTGATTATATATTGTATATTCAGTATACAGAAATATAATCCATTTTTGCATATTGATAGTCTATTCTGCAGTCTATCTTGCAATAGTTATGGTCTTGTTTATCAGTACCAATGCATGTTTTGTTTTGTGGCTATTATAGGATTTTCCATATAGAAGTTCATCTACAAATACAAATAACTTTATATCTTTCCTTCCAATATGGATTTCCCCCCACACCATCTTTCTCTCTTTTTCTTCCTAATTGCCCTGTAAAGGAACTTCTGAACAAAGTTGAATAAGAAGTAATAACAGCAGATAATCTTTATCTTTTTTTCTAATCCGAGGAAGAAAACTTTCAATCCTTTACCATTAAATACAATGTTAGCTGTGAGCATTTTGGATATCTTTTATCAGTTTGAGGATGTTCCCACCCATTCTCAGTTTATTGAATATTTTTAACATTAACTATGATAGATTTTTTCAATTGCTTTTTGTGATTCTATTATGATAATTGTGGGGGTTTTGTCCTTTATTCTATTAATATAGTACATTACATTATTTGATTCTCACATGTTGAGCCAAACTTCATTCCAGGGATAAAACCTATTTGATCATGGTATATCATCCTTTAAAGTGTTACTGGATTTCTTAGTATTTTGTTGAAAATCTTTCCATCTGTACACAGAAAGGAAATTGATCTTTAGTTTTCTTTCCTTGTGAGAACTTTGTCTAGTTTTAATGTAAGGGTAATATCATCCTTATAGAATAGGTTGCAAAAAGTATTCCTTCTCTCCTATTTTTTGAAAGAGTTTATAAAGAGGATTTGTGTTAATTCTTCTTTAAATATTTGGTACAATTCACCAGAGTAACCAGTTGGATCAGTGATTTTCTTTGTAGGAAATTTTATTACAAGTCTATTTAGATTTTCTATTTCTTCTTGGGTCAGTTTTGGTAGTTTGCATTTTACTTTGAATTTGCCAAGTTCATCTAGGTTATCTAATTTGTTGGTATACCAGGATTCATCATATTCCCTTATGATCATTATTTACATGTGTAATGTTAGTTGTCCCTTCTTTTCTTTTTGATTTTAGTAATTTGATTATTCTCTCTCTCTCTCTCTCTCTCTCTCTCTCTCTCTCTCTCTAGGGTGTAGACCCTAATTTTTTAAATACAGAAGATTTGTGTAACTCAGAGCTTCACATCATTCCAACTTTCTTGGTCTGATCGACAGGAATGATAGTGGAAGAAGAATCACATGACTTGTTTATTGACCTCTAAAGGAATTTTTTCCTTTTTTTTTTTTTTGGTACTTTTCCTAAGTATAGATTTTCAGTCTTTTCTAATAGAAAGGACAATGAGATGACACTCAAAGGATGACAATGAGAAACACATCTGGACCTCCAAATAGGATTCTGTAGGAAAGTAGGCTGAGGTAGAAGGTGTTCCTCTTCTGGTGTCCCTGTTGCTCCTTCCTGCTGCCAACAACAGAGATGCAATGACTCATTAAGATCCAGCCATCATATTGTGGAGGACAGATGCCTCAGTGGAACATACAGGGCAGCAGGGCAGCTAGTCATCT
Organism: Sciurus carolinensis; assembly: GCF_902686445.1. NCBI lineage: Eukaryota > Metazoa > Chordata > Mammalia > Rodentia > Sciuridae > Sciurus > Sciurus carolinensis. The sequence continues at coordinate 42,626,553 of NC_062221.1, forward strand.
ATGATCTCATGGAACCATATCATCCTACATTTTTACCTCTGGACTTCACAAAGTTTGAGTTTTTGTATCTTGTATATAAAATTTTGTCAACCTCAGGTATAAGTCACTATTAGTTTTAATGTCTTATTATAAACTGCCAAATCTAACTATAATTTAAACATATATAATTTTATGCTCTACTAGTAAAATAAAATACTTTGGAAAATGATTAAGCATTTGACTTGTGATGTTCTTAGAGAGTAATTCTACTTCCAGGAAAATTCTAAGGATGCTAAATGTGTGTGTGTGCATGTGTGTGTGTATGTGTGTTTGTGTGTGTAGCTTTAAGAACAAAGACATTTAACATCATGAGAAAAACAAAAACTACCTCAGTGTGCAATGTAGCAGAAGAGATGATAAATATGATATACCCACTTAATTTAAAAGGTTAAAGAAACTAAGAATGTTTTTACTTTAAACAGTTTTTTTGGGGGGGGGGGAATTGAACACAGGGCCCACACATGCTAGGCAAATGTTCTACCACTGAGCTACATTCCCAGGCCACAATGTAGAAGTTTTTGAAATTAAAGTAATACTCTTCCTCTTCTATGCTAATCTACACCCCTACCTGCTTCCAGTCCAGTGTGTATCTTTATATGATTTTCCTGTTGCCTATAAAACACACATAGTGGTAAATTAATATACACAAGGATCTGTAAAAATTGAGTTATAGTATATATTCAAAAAAAACCTTGATCAATAACATGGAGGAATGTTCATATTACAATAACAATTTTTACAAGTAACAAACTTGGATAAACAGCAAGATCTCAATTACATTTCAAATAGTTCTTCAAAAGACAAGTATAATAAACGTATGTAAATGAATAAATATTAAGCACTAATTGCAAGTATTAACAAATAATGTTCGCTATCAATAATAAACAATTTATTTCTCCTAGAACTCAGAGATTTCTCTCCAAGATCTTCAAAAGACTGAAAGTAAAGACCATCTCACCACATTTCGGGGGAATTATTGGAAGCCAAGGACTCATATTTGAACCACCTGTTTCCAGGTTCCATCCAAAATGACCTAGAAAATTCTTAAATATGTAAAACCCTAAATTGGTCCTGGAAGCTAGGGAAGGAAACCACACGAATGCCAGAAACTTCAAAGAATTTCTTCTAAATCCTTTGCAGTTGGGATCAGATTAAGAGAGGACATCCAGGGCCAATTGCAAGCTGCCAAAGGAGCAGCTTGACCTGGAGGGAGGAGGTCTGACGGGAGCAGGGTGGGGCCCATCTTCTTCTCACTCTTGAAAATGGCGAGAGTTTGAGGGAAGCAAGACTGGTGAGCAGTGGCCCATATTTCAAGCAGAACACTGTACATGGCAATACTCGTGTACTAGATAATTTTCCAAAGGTGTGGAGGTTCTTGCAGTGTCTGTGGCGCTGGGAGTGACAGCAAGGCCTGCGTGGCTGCCTCAGTAGCAGGCAGCTAGTGAAAACAGCAGTCTTTGATGATGTAGAGGGTACCTGGCAGGAGGCTTCAGCCTGGAGGCTCTGGTCACCAGCAACAGCTCAGAAGGCCTGGGTAGGAAGCCCACCACAGAATCTGCCCAACAGCACTGCCCTTTCACCAACTACAAAGGGAAAAAAGGACTCTTACAAAGACAAATGTGAGGTAACTACATTTTAAAAAATTGACTTCTCCTCACATAATACATAATAATTCATTTGAGATGGATCACAGATGTCAACATGAAAATTAAATCAAGAAGTTCTCTTGAGGAACCTGTGCATGGTGGCACATGCCTATAATCCCTGCCGCTCGACTCAAGAGGCTGAGGCAGGAGGTTTGCAAGTTTGAGGCTAGTCTGGGAAACTTAGTGAGACCCTGTTTCAAAATAAAAAATACCAAGGACTGGAGGCATGGCTCAGTGGTAGAGAGTCTGGTATCAGGAAACAAACAAATAAACAAACAAACAACAACCAAAAAAAAAAAAGTTTCTTAAGGAAAACATAGTGTTTTCATGGTTTTTGAGCAAAATGTCTTAAGTAGGACACCAAAGGCACGAGTCTGAAAATAAAAGGTTAAAAAACATGAACTGTATTAAAATGAAGAATTGATGTTTATCAAAAAACAATACTGGGCTGGGGTTGTAGCTCAGTGGTAGAGTGATTGCCTACCATGTGTGAGGCACCAGGTTTGACCCTCAGTACCACATAAAAATAAATAAATAAAATAAAAATAAAATAAGGATATTGGATCCATCTACAACTTTAAAAAAAAATCTGTTAAACACACACACACACACACACACACACACACACACACACTACTAAGAAAGCAATAAGGCAAGCCACATCTGGGAAGAGTTACTTGAAATAGACGTAACTGCAAAAGAACTCACATCCAGACTATATAAAGAGCCTTAAGAATAAATCATTAAGAACATAGCTGGATGATATCCCATCGTATGTATACACCACATTTTTTTTAACCATTCATCTGTTGAAGGGCACCTAGGTTTGTTCCATAGTTTAGCTATTGTGAATTGAACTGCCCTAACCAATGATGTGGCTGAGTCACTGTAGTATGCTGATTTTAAGTCCTTTGGGTACAAGCTGAGGAGTGGGATAACTGGGTCAAATGGTGGTTCCATTCCAAGCTTTCTGAGGAATCTCCACACTGCTTTCCAGAGTGGTTGCACCAATGAATGACAGTAGAGTGAAACAGACATGTACCTCATGTACATGTATGACTGCATGACCAATGTGATCCTGCAATATGTACAATCAGAAAAATGAAAATGACACTCTATTTATGTATGGTCTATCAAAATGTATAAATGCATTCTACTGTCACAACTAATTAGAACAAATAAAATAAAAACATTTTTTAAAAAAGAACATAACTGGAAACCAATTCAAAATAGGTGAAAGACTTTAACAGACTCTTTAGCAAAGTGTATAGCTGAATGACCAATAAGTATACCAACTAAATTGCCAGACCTAGGAAGAGACAGAGATGAGAATACCAAGTGTTGGTAAAGATAGCCTACAATTGAAATTCTCAAAAATTGTTGGTAGTAGTGTAGTCCCTTACAGACACCAAAACAAGTTATATTTCTACTAAAATGGAGTGGGGGTTAGGAGGAAGATGAAATTGCCTTTCCAGGATTGCACTTGGCCCTGAAACCTTGAGGTTAAGGAACTAATGACTTATCTTTTTTCACATTGAAGGAATATTTAAAAATATTCCTCCCCAAAAGAGTGAATAGATAATGGCAGGATGTGTATTGAAGGACAACTAGTAGATCCTACTCTATCCTCACAGGATAACATATAGCATAAGGAAAAGAAAATATAGTATGAAAAGGTAGTGGAAATTCATACGATAGTAACATACTTACTTTAGGAACAAAAATTTTTAGATGCATCTATATTATGCTTTTAATTAAAAAAAAAATACAGGCTCCCTTTTACTTAAAGGAATTTCATCAAATGAAGCCAGAGTAAAGGAGACGTCACCTCTTCATGGGGACTTGAGAAATGTGAACAGGAACATGTTCCCAATTTCTGAGCCAATATGTCTTACTTGCTGTTTGATTATAAGTTAATATTGAGCAAGGACTGAAATTCACATAAACCCAAAGTCTATCATGGGTCTCACGGGCCTTCATGTAGAGATTACAAAGATTTGAGGGCTATGTCTATAAAGTTGTGTGCAAAATTTAAGATTTGACCATTTTTCTGGGAATAGGAACTAACTTTAATCAATTTTCAAATGGTTCTGTGACCAGAAAAGACCCAGACCAACATTATCTGCTTTGTAAATACCCCAATTGAGAAAGTGTTAAAGAAAAAATTATGACGCTTGATACACAATGATAAGGAAGACTCAATTCAAGGGGAGCTCCTCCGAGGGGGTTTTGTAGTAGGGAAGAGATAAGGGAAAGTGGGAATTTATAGTCAACGAGAGGGCTGGAGTCAGTGAATAGAAAACCACTAAGGAAACATCAGTGGTAAAGGTGGGGGTTTAGGGTTAGGGTTATGGTTAAACTAATCTAACAAGATTCTTGCTAAAGTCAAACCAGGTGATTAGATAGTGGAGGATGAGGAGCCCAATCAGATATCAAGAATGATCAGATAATGAGAGTAGGGGATTCTTACTAAACTGCCTTAGCAGAATCCTTGCTAAACTTGGACAACTCAGAAATGAACATGGAAGCCCAAAGGTCAGGGCTTAGTTGGAAAGAGGTTGGAGGAGGCTTACTGAGTTTAGTCAAGGGGAGATTCTTGGTTGAATGTAAATGAACCTGCAGTTAAACACAGAAGACCATTGAAGAATTAGTGGGCCTGCATTCTGCTAATAACAGAAAGAACTTTTAGAGAATTTCTCATTTTTATTCTCACCAAAATTCAGAGGAAGTGTGGATTTATAACATTAGATAACAGTAGAGCAAACAGTCACAAAACAGAAACATCCGGAAGTCAAATAGAGATTGTATGGAAAACACAACTGCAAAAATTGCAAACATTGCCAAAAGCTACCGACAGCAGATAGAATACCTAGAAAATAAAATTTAAAAATAAGGATGTAAATAAGCAATGTACACTGGCATAGCAAGGATAAAATAAAATTATGAGAAAAAATAAGGAAAAGATGGAGAGAGTCAGGAAATTCAAATCTATGGACTGAATTTTGTGTCACCATGGATTCAGGAATTAAAACCTAGCCCCCAAGTAGATGGTATTAAAGGTTAAGTCCTGAGGGCAGAGAATTCATGGGATAAGTGTCTTCGAAAAGAGGACCAGAGAGGACCCTTGCCCCTTTGGCCATGTGAGGATGAGGTAACAAGATAGTCGTATAAGAATGAGGAGATAGTCCCTTACAGACACCAAATCTATGGGCATCTTGGACTTTCCAGCCTCCATAATTGTGAGAAATAAATTTCTTTGCTTATGAGACACGCAGTTTATGACATTTTGTTAACAGCTGTCCATCTTAGTTCATGGACTAAGATATCTGATCAATATGACTTAAGGATCCAAGAAAGAAAGAAAAAAAAAAAAAGAATGGATATAGTGGAAGTAATATTCAAGATAATAGCAGAGGAAAATTGCTGAGTTTATAGATTTAAAAATTTCCAGGAAGAATTAAAGAAGAGATAAAGGCATGAAGACATATCCTGTTAAATGTTTCAAGATTTAAGAATAGTAACAACAAAACTCCATAAGCATTCAGGGAGGCAAGGTAAGTTTAATTTTTTAAACAGTGGTTCTCAATCCTGACAGTGCAATGAAACTATTGGGCAAATCTTTTTAAAATGGCAGCATCTGCACTCCATTTTTAGGGATTCTGATGTAATTATTATGGGATGGAGTGTGAACTTTGATTTGAAAGTGCACCTGGTGTTAAAGACTGCTGCCAGTGCCTGGCATGGTGGCTCATACCTGTAGTTCCAGCTGCTCAGGAGGCTGAGATAGGAGGGTAGAAAGATTGAGGCCAGTCTCAGCAACTTGGCATAGCTTAAGCAACTTAGTGAGAGCCTGTCTCAAATAAAGAATAAAAAGCAATGGAGATGTAGCTCAGTGGTAAAGCACCCTTGGGTTCAATCCCCAGGACAAACAAAAAACAAAAAAACTCACTGCCCTAAGAGAATAAAAACCATAGATTTCTCCAGAAAATTAAATAGCATCAGTAAATGGAGAGTGGTTTCTAAACTGGGAAGGAAAATAATCATCTAATTAGTCAATAGGTTGTTTGTAGGGCAGTCCAACATTCTTTTTTAAGTCAGTGCTCAAAGAATCACTTCCACAGTTCAGGGACACAATCTAGCCTGCCTAGGATGGATCAAGACAAACCCCGGAATAAGGGTGCAGAGCATGAAGAGATACTAGGAAGCAATGGAAACCAGTTCAGCCTTGAGTGCAATCTTGAGAACCATCACTAATATGGTTATAAAACAAACAAACTTCAAATATAAGTCTTGAGAGAAAAGTGTTATTTATGTAAAATAACAATAATAATTTAGATCTAAGTCCCAGGTTAAATCAATCAAAATTGTGAAGTAGGAAGAGATAGCAGGCACAATAAAAGTCTGTGATATCTCTCATTTTACACAGAGAATAATTAATAGACACTACAAGATTTCTCACTTTACATGGATGATAATTAATAGATACAGTTACATTCTTGACTTTGATAAGCAGAGATAAAAGTATGTCAAAATGCTTTTAACAACAAAAAGATAATCAGTGATGGAAAAAACATGTAATTATACTTTCCAAACTACTAAAGAAATAAGGGCTAATAAAACACAGTTAACAAAAATATAACAATATAAAACTGTTATATAATACAATTTTTTATTGTGTGTATATAGCATGTATAGAAAAACACATAGAGAAACACCTCCAAATTATAACAGCAATTGTCTTCAACAGGTTAAGATTGTGGGGTTTCTGGGGCTTTTTTATCAGTATGTTTTAACTTTTTCTTAATATTCTATAATTGGAATGCTTTTTTATAATCAGAAAAATCAATAAATATTAACATTTAAAATTAGGTTCATCTACTTTATCTTCTATATATTTCCCTGGTACTTATTTACTACAAAAAAGAAGTCAAGTTTATTAATAAACTTTAATGTACTCAATATTGAGTGCTAATTTTAGGGATTAGTGAATTTTAAAAAAATCTGATCTGATATTCATGACTTTTTAAACACTACACACATATGAATACTACATAGGTGTTTCTATGAGTATTTTTTACAAAGTCACTTTCTGGAAGTAATGTGTTTATGGAATATCTTGCCAAATACAAGAACATTAAAATGTGTTCTGCATTAAGAAGGAATCCACATAAGCATATTAGAAGTTAATAAGATTTAGGAATAAAAAATATGAAACCAAAGAACTGAAGAAAATATGCATGCAAATATAAATTCTTAACTGTGCACATATAGACCATTTAGAGGCACTGTACATGAAGCTCTTGAAAACATGAATCAGAACATGAGTCTTCAAAGATGCCTTCTCCACCATATTCTTTCAGTAATTTGAATACTTTATGCAACTGATAACTCACTATTTCTTTCTCCAAGGTGATTTACAAAGGTTTCTTAATAGTGCCATTAGGTCCCTTTTCAACTACTACACACAGAGTTCTTAAAAACATGAACCAAAACATTCATTAATTTGCTTTGTTTTTTTGTTTTTGTTTTTTTTTTTGCGGTACTGGGGATCGAACTAAGGGCCTTGTGCTTGGAAGGCAAGCACTCTACCAACTGAACTATCTCCCCAACCCCATTAATTTGCTTTGTAAGCTTTTTGAGATACTAGGTCACTAGTTGGCATTTTGAATTTGCTTTTTATTCGGTTAAAAAACGTAAGAGGTGGACTGTGACCTAAACATGTTTTCATCTCACTATCCAATTTTGATATAAAAATAAACTACACAAAGTAATGATCTTCAATTCCACTTCAGGTGTGCCTTACCTCTACCCCAGCACAGAACTCAGGATTTTATTTTTTCTGTCATGAAATTTCAATAGCCTGGGAGTACGAGTAGAGTTCCATTCATGATCTGAACCTGAATTCCATGGGCCTTTTTCTTGACTGCTTTTGCAGGACCTCTGTTGCCTGTGTCCTACAAGCATTCTTAGCTGTCCTGGAGAGGTTTGGAGCACAGGCTCAGGAGAGGTCTCCCTCTGCTTATCGCATTTCCTGTTACAACATCAGCCATGGCCACCATTACATGCTTCCATGTCTGGGGATCCCACTGTCTTCCACCATAGTGGACATAACAAAGCCTTCTGTTTCAAAGGCTTTGAGTTGCAGGATCTTGTCTTGGGAAGTAGGCAAGAATGTTTCTTTCCTTTCTTGCCTTTGTGCAACCATCCAGTTCTTCTTTCCCGGAATCATATTTTCAAATAAGGTTGCTTTCATGTTTTATTTCTGATAGCCCTGTTCTCTGTCTGTGGACTCGGAGTTAATTCCCGTGGGTTTGGGCTGGAGTTAAATCTAAGTGACAGCCCCACACTGAGCTCTGACTTGTCCCTCCTCTCCAAAGTCTATTTCTTCTTGCCTAGCTCCTTCTTCCTTTATGATGAGGTCTCTCCCAGCACATTTTTCAGTCCACCTCCAAGTCAATTTCTAATGGACTGTTTTTACAGTTTGGCCAGAAATATGTACACCTGTTTACTAAGACTCAAACTGGGACCCCTTTGTTGCCCTCATATTCAAAAGACTAAATTCTCCTTATGAAAAAATGTTTAATAAGGTTGGTGTTGGATTAAGTTTATTCAATGTGTTTCTCGTGAGTAAAGATAAATCTGGACTTTTAAAAATAGCATGTTCAGCCTTTATCAGTCTCAAGAGATTAAATAGAATCAACTAAGGTGATTGATGGCACCACAGGTCTTCTTTATATGAAAGTAATTCAGGAGAAGTTCCCACTGAGAATCAAAGAGATAAAATTATTATTAAGAAACAAGTTTGAAAACCGTTCCAGAAAGGTGCTCAGTAGAATAGATTTTTTTTTTTTTTTAAATTAAGACCATAGAACTTGAGGGAGAAGTTGTTTCCTTCTAGAAATTTCTTTCTCCTTAAGAGAATCTGTTTAGGTAAAAAATGCATTGTCTGCTATGGAACTTAAGGAATAAGCAAAACACACATATTCAAGACTTTGTAAGACTGTAGGATCCCTGACTCTCTAGATAGTAGCAAGTGGTAATGCAACATTAACATCTTGATATGATAAGATCATGAGGACTCTGATTATTTAGAAGATAACTGAAAGAGGATGATGTAAAGAGAGACCAGGATCATTTTTTTTTAATTCACATACTTCACATGCATTTTTATTTTTTTAGGATGTTTGGAGTCCAAGGGTTTCCCTAACCCTTTCCAAGAGTTATTTTGTTTTCTTTTCTTTTTCTCTGTTTGGCAATGCATTATTTCTTTTATTGATGGAAACCAATAAACCAATAAACCAATAAACCTACTTAACCAAGTTACTGAAATGTATTTGAATCCAGCATGACTGTATCACCGACTGTTGCTAGGTGCGTACTAGAAGACCAGGAAGGGATCTTCTCCAAAATGGCAGCTGACAGACAATAGAGCAGACACCAGAGAACTCAAATGCCCTTAGGGATGGTGACAAGAATATTTTATTATAATTCCTAGGCTGTAAGCTCCCCAAGGTACACAATATATTTTAACTTTGAAAGTTAAATACCAAGGAAAATATAGTTTTTAAAATCATAGTGATTTTTCAAACACTTATTAACACCTATTATTTTCTGGACACGTCTATGTCCTGTGAATGTAGACAGGTACAAGATACTCTCAGGGAGGTCATAGTGGGAACTTGTGGTATGCTACAGTGATGGTGGCCCTTTTCCTTCCTCCAGTACACCAAGCCCAGTCCTTCCTTGGGTCCTTCCCTGGGGATTCTACACAAACACACCATCTCTGCTCTGAGTATAGCTTTCCTCTCATCAGGCTTTTGGACATCACTTATATAGCATCTCCTTCAGAGACCCCTTTCCTGATTCCGACCCTCTCTTCTATACCTGGCACTCTCTAATTGACATTTCCCCTGATTTATTTCCTTCAAAAATCTGTATCACATTTTCTTTAGGATATAAATTGTCCATCCATTTATTGTTTGTTGATCTACTAAAATACAAGTTCCATGAGTGCAGGGATTTTTACCTGGCTTGCTTATGGATGTAGGTGTCAAGAAGAATGCATGGTAAGCACACCATAAAAGTTTTGAATAAGAGAAACAATGAAAAGAAGTTGAATGAATGCACGTAGCAATTAGCTCTTTACAATGCAATATGACTGTTACTGTGGTAGAGGAAAGATGGTAGAGACAGCATGGATCTTGGTACTTTGTTGTCTGTCATAATTAGAGGGTAGTAAACCAGGCTAGGAAGAGACAAAGAAGACTTTCTAGAAGACATGAGAGAGGAGCCTGTTCAAGAACTCCATGTAGTTCCATACGTCCAAAGATAAAAGGGAGGTGAAGAGTAGAGGAGGAACACTGAAGAAGGGGAAAAATGGACAAAAAGCAGGACCCCACACCAGAAGGGTAAGTGAGGCCTGTTTGGGAAGTCAGACTATATTCAGCAAGCAGCGTGATAGAACCTGAAAATGGCAGGTTGGGAGGGACGGGGAATGGGGCAGCTCTGTCTTGTGGAGTGCTCTCTCCAAAAACAATGATGAATGGGGTGGAAGAGACTAGTAAACTGTTCATTTCAGGTAACAAGTGATGAGAAACTGAACTAAAGTTAGGGTTATGGGAACGAAGCAGGAGGAGGGACTGCGGAGACCATCTGCAGGGAAAATCAAGAGCAGAGGGAGGAGTTGGCTTCCATTCCTCAGGTGGCTGCTGTTTGCTCAGCTGAACTCTCCATTCCCATGAGGCAGTCCCTGGGGCTGCAGCCATGGTCCCTGGGGCCTTAGCCATGTTCCCTGCAGGCCATGCTGAGGAATTGAACTGGGGGCACACCTCCCAGATCACCTGATGGCCACATGGTCCAGAAGGATAGCCTTTGGGGTCAGTCACTCTGCTGGGGGCAGGAAACATGCACCAGGTCTCTTGTGCTTGAGTTATCCCACCAGTCCCACTTATTTTCTGATATATATGGTAGATGAGAATTCCAGAAACTTCTCTCTCCTTTCTGTTCAAAATAAGGATATCAATTCACATCTGAATATATTTCAAAGTATTTGGTATGGACCCAGTAGACGTGCTGGGTTTTGGGGACAGAGCCCTGGTCCTCAAACATCTGTAACTTAGTGAAGGAGACAAACAAGTAAAAAGAAAATTGAAATGTACTGAGTTAAGTATTGTAATAGAAATGCTCACACAAAAAGTACAGAGCAGAGACTTCTGACTAAAAGAAGATAAACGATCCTAAGAAAAGATGTTAGCTCAGGTATAAATAAACACATAAGTGTCAAAAAAAATCCACAGTTAATAACAATAGGCAATGGTGTTTGAAAGGATGAACTATGTCAGGGCTATGGTCTTACGTGTTTTTTCCTCACTTCATCCTCATACCAATCTTATGAGCTAGTACCACTTTTCTGATTTTACAGATGAGAAAGCTGAGGTTCAGGAAGGTTAAATACCTTCCCTCAGGTCACACAATAGTGGCAGAGCAGGGACCAACACCTGGGCAGTGACTGTGGAGGTCTACATTGGAATACGGCCCTGTTCACAGTTAGCACCATTTGACTCCCCATCAGTCCTCCACAGTGCTCCAGAAATTTGCCCACAGTCTTACACAACATAGACTCGGGGAGCAATCCAGAGCCAGCTGTGCCCCATGGGGTCTGCCCTTTACACAGCTGTGTCTTCAGCTGGATATGTACTCACCATGGAGAGAAAGAATGAGGAAATACACTGGTAGAAAATGCACTTTCCCTTCATTTTCTTCTTTGTTTCAATTCTCCAAGGGGTGAGCCAAGTCCCACCTCCTGCCTACGTGCCTTAGCTTCACAAGGGACTTTGTCAGAGGTCATTAGTCCTGAGGCAGGAGAGGGCTGGCTGGTGGGGCTGACTCATCCCCACACACTGCATAACATCATTGGCCAGTAGCATTGCCTGGTGGGCTGTCTACTCAGTGAACATTGGCCTGGGACTGCAATGTTCTGAGGACAAGTACTTTTTTCAAAAGTAATAATTTGAAAGAAGATTTGGTATATTGTTTACAAAAGACTGGAATATCAGCCAGTGTTTTTGTTGAGATTTTGGGTCTCAGAATCCCAAGGGCCCACTAACCACAGTAATAGAGGTCCATATTACCTACCATTGATAGTCACAATTTACCAGTTCCCTTTTGAATAAGCGTAATGCCTATGTCTTTTCTTCACCTCACAGGTGACCCAGTTATTTTGTGGGAGTGTGGGATGGCTCTTAAATGTCTTCTGACAGCCCTTTTCTCCTCAGACCTCCAGACGCCAGACCTGCTTCTTCTGCTCCCTGGGAAAGCTACTTTCAAGAGCCTTCCTGAAGCTCCCTCAAAGACAAATGAACCCAGATCGCTTCAAGTATCCCTCTGCCAGAAGCCTGGCTCTTTTCCATCAAAATTAGGAGGTACCTTTCTCCACATCTCTCCCTTACCTTGTCCCTGGACTCTAAACCAGCATTGCCCGTGTCTCAAGAAGTCACTTGTGAAAAAAGGACACTATCCATGTTGCTCCCAGCTCTCTCTCCATGGAACTCAGACTGGAATTTCTTCCCCATCCTCCTTTTCCAATCTCTGTCTCAGATACCTGCTCCCAGAAGGAAACACTTCAAGTTGGGGTTTCTTCCAACAGGGGACCCAGTGTTGGTCATATAAAAATTATTGAAGGGACACTAGAGTATTTCTAGTAGGGAAGAACTGTCATGTGATGATGAAGAAAAGTGATATAACATTAAAAAAAATAAACAATTATCTCATGTACACGCTTACCTAAAAGTTGTTCTTTCTTACTTTAAAAAGTCGAGTCTAAGAAAGAAGCTTTCTCACACCTTTTCAGAAGCTTTGGCCTGCTTTGGAAAGTCTAAGTAGACTGACGCAGAGAGAACAGAGCATGTCCCAGTGAGACTGATAGTGAGAGGCACAGAATGGAAAACAAGTCCATTGCTCACCCTGACAATTGAGCAAGTCAGTGACCTCTGAGCCTGGTATTTGTCTTTATGTTAAATGGTGATAATTATGTCATTCTGATGGGTTGTTTGGGTTCCATGCATGTATTTTTAAATCGCAAGTGCCAAATACAGTAGATATAATATTGCTTACAAGAAAGACCTGTTGAGATGGGGGTGAGGGTGAGGAGGTTGAGAAAAAGAGTGGTGTCTCAGGATTGTGGGATATAGAAGACATGGCGGGCCTAGACTGGGCTGGGGCCTGGTCGTTCAGTGCAGCTCAGGAGAGAGGAAGGGGAGCTTGAAGGAAGGCAGAATGCACCACAGACACTGTGGACGTAGATTGAGACGTTCTCTGGAGTCCTAGATGCTCTTTCAGGTGTTACTGACATCCCTGGCAAGATATTCCTGCCTGGCATATGGCAGAAACCTGAGGTAGGGAGGCTTGCTATCTGAAATTTTCTGCCAATATGTGTGAACCTATGCCTCTCAGACTTCCTATCCTGAGACTGCAGGACGTGTGTGCGCATCTGTGAGCACCCTCTTCTGTGCAAGTCTCAACCCCCAGTCAGGGCTTCCCCAATCTGACAAAGTTGGCCTCCCGGTGCCAGCCTCTTGCCCGGTTCTTGGCTTATGCCACACTCCCTCTTCAACCTTTCCCTCAGTAGAGACCACTTTTCTCTCCGACTCTCAGCTACCGGCAGTTCAGTGTTTTACCCCTTGGATCAAAGGTCATACTACAAAGTTCCTTCTCAAAGAGCCAGTGTGACTCTGGCAAGAGAAGATGGCCACTAAGCTTGATAAGGAAAATGCATTGGTTTGAAAAGACAAATAAGATTATGTATTGGTTAGAGCTGAATATTCAAGGTATCATTTCACCAATTTCAAGAGTGTCTTTAAAGTGATGCAATACATCTTTCTATTGAGGTTTTTAATGGAAACAGTGGACCTCACTCAATAGAGGCTTAGGAGTATAAAATCCTAGCTACTCAGGAGACTGAGGCAGGAGGATCAGATCACCAGTTAAAGGCCAGCCTGAGCAGTTTAGCGAAGACCTGTCTCAAAATAAAATTTGAAAAGACCAGAGGATGTAGAACACTAAGTTCAATTGAACATTGGGTTCAATTCCCAGTAGCATCAAAAAAAAAAAAAAAAAAGTGTAAAATATTTTGATTGTAGATGTTGCAAGACAGGGCACTTAAAATTTGCAGATTGATTAGCACTCTCTCTAACCCCAGGCACAGCCCTATTCCTAACTGATAAGGACAAACGGTAATATGCTGAATCCCCCATGCAGGAAGTGGTCCTGCCCAATAAATGGGGACAAACACTTTGAGAGCCTGAAATTCCAGTCATGGTGATGTAGCACTAAGGAATTCCAGGTGAGCCCTTTCTCTCTAGACTAAAAGCAGACAGTGCAACAATTACAGTGCCCAAGGCAGCTAGCTCCATTCTTCCCTTTCTGCTTCACCTGTAGGGTATATTACTTTGTTGTGTAAAAATATATCACATCTCCTTTAAAAAGTTGGATTAAGTCTATGACTATACCACCCTGAACACACCCGATCTTGTCTGATCTCAGAAGCTAAGTAGGGTCAGACCTTCTTCGGTACTTGGATGGGAGACTACCCTGGAATATGGGGTACTGTAGGCTTAAAAAAATGGAATAAAAGTGTGGGTGGTAGCAATGAAGAATATATATGCTTTCATGTCACTTTTTCATTTGAAAGTTTGCCTTAAGGGTCCCTATGTATAGGAGTAAGACCTCAAATTTTAATATAAAATAGCCTTGGATGAAACCCTGCAGTGTCCTCCTGGGCTTAGTTAACATTTTAAGAAAACTTCAGGCTAAACATGGTCCTTATTATAAAGGAATGAGCCAACAATGATTAAATCTTAGGCACCTAAACAGGCAGTCTGAAAAACTTTGGGACGATTTCCTTGGGTCCTTTCAAATTACACCACAAACAAGGCCTGACACACAAGGCTGGCCTCAGCGCATATGGACACATGTCCGGTGTGTAACGGGAAGTTTGCTTTGGCTGGTTATGGAGGGATCCATTTGTCCCAGGAGGTCTGAACAGCCATCGAAGGCACTGCCGTCTTAGCAGCATTAAGAGGGTGGAGTATTTTTCTTTGAGGCCAAGGTTGGCACAGAGAACTTCCTTACTGAAATTTTCTGCCAGACTAAGCTTTCTTTTTTTGCATAATTCGCCTTCCTCTCCCTGCTCTTGGCCCCCACCCCCAGTCTTTGGTCAAGTTTCCAGCATTTTGGCGAATATTCCTGGGGTTGTATCTGCTGCTTCCTGATGCGGTGGACGCAAAGATACGCTTTTCCGTGGGTGAAACTTACAAGCACGTTTTTCTCCTTGACAGGAACAAAGAGCCACAGAGATTTCCTAGGGAAAGAAAAAAGCTTCCAGATGCAGGGTTCCGCATGTGAAGTTTCCCCCGCCACTTTGGCATTTTTCAAGTTTAATAATTACACCGGACATATTTATCCAGAAGAAGGACTACGGTTTTCATCCTCACAGAGATTTCACTGAAATTTCCAATTCACAAACACATCCGCATCTCTGTTGCCTGGGCTCCATGCCATTTATCTCTTTCTTAAAGCTGTCACCTCTGAGACCTTGAGTTTCAACTCTGACTAGAGACTGAAGAAAATAGAGAAGGTCCTTTATTCCTCCCATTTCCCTTGGCTACCATGGCACGGATTGCAGAATAATAAAAGAAAAAAAAATTTCCTAAACTCTTGAACTCTTAAGAGAACTATTTTTAATTGTCTTCAGTTAAAGGGCTACTGAGGGGAGAATTATAAATGTCAAGACAGTTCAACAAACTTGCAACCTGCAGTACCGTTTTGTATTTTTAAAAACTAATTAAAGCATTTTAATTGACACCATTTTCTGTTCTAAGATAGTGTTTCAGAATGGAGTTTATAAGACCTATAATCTAAATAGTAATCTTTTTCTCACCATGATCCGAATAATGTGTGAAAGGTCCTTGGCTTCCATGTGGAAAATCACTCTCACCCACATTTTTTGAAAGAGTTTTAAAGAAGCAGCTACTTATATTTAATCATAAAAACATTTCCCTTTTACGTGTTGGTAAAGGATAGACTATATCCTAAGACTCTTTTTGGTTCTATTATCTTACGTTTATTTTATAAGTAAGCACGGAGCCCTTTAATGCAGATGAAAGGCTTCAGCTCATTTTGATTCTAACAGGGATGACTCTCACTTACACGTGAATCAGACTCTGCTTCAGTGAGTCTGGGGCTGGGGCAATATTCTGCATTTCTAACAAGCTCCCAGGAGATGCAGATGTTTCTGATCCTTGGACCACACTGAGTAGTAAGGATGCTGGCGACAGTACATATTCCTTTTCCCCAGGCTTCACTCAAAAGGTAGTAACTGGTGTCATGCAGCCTCAAGAATGCTGAGGGGGGAGGGGAGATTGACCCCCAAGATGTACTGTTGGCACATTTTTCAATGGGTTCAAGTATTTTAGTCTGCTATTTAAGAAGCAGGTGAATCCTTCCTAAGTTCAGAGCCCTGGCCAGCTACTGTATAACATAATGTCGTGTGACACAAGCATAGCAATCTCATTCACTCTAACATCTGTGCTCCGGTCATCATTTCTTGAAGGACTAAAATATTCTCCGTTGCTGTTTCTTACCCCGTATTTATTTTCTTTTCTCCCGAGGGTCAGAAGAAACACAGGGTCCCTCTAACACTGGGCTGCATTCCCTGCAGCACTTTCTGTTTTCTATTTTGAGACAGGGTCTCACTAAGTTGCCACGGCTGGCCTCAAACTTATGATCCTCCTGCCTCAGCCTCGTGAGTAGCTGAGATTACACATGTGCACCACTGTGCCCGGCTCACCTTATTTTTTGAATTGAGAAATTCCAAACCTTCAGGACAGTTGAAAGACTGATGTAGCAAACCACTTTAAACCCTTCCCCTAGATTTTCTTTTAACATGCTGCTGTACTTTCCCCACTCCTCCCGTGTATACATACACATATTTGCATACATAGGATAAATATTAATTTAGTTTATTTTAATGTTTCTCATTTGAAGAAAGTGCACATCCCTTTTTTTTTTTTTTTTTTTTTTTTTTTTTTTTTTTTTGGTACCAGGGATTGAACTCAGGAGCACAACTACTAAGCCACATCCCCAGTCCTATTTTGTACTTTATTTAGAGATAGGGTCTCACTGAGTTGCTTATTGCCTCACTTTTGCCGAGGATGGTTTTGAATTTGAGATCCTCCTGCCTCAGCCTCCATCTTGGTTTTAACCTTATTGTTATCATTTGTCTCTATTGATAATTCCAGCTACAGACTGAATTGCTGACCAATAAATTTCTGTGGGTGCAAGAAACAAAGGCCACTTAGAGTTTACAGGGTTGGATTTATGGAGGTGACGGTGGGTGATAGAAACCTTTAGTTCTCCTTCAAAATCTTCAACATTTACCCTTAATCCTATGTACTTCTCTCTACACCATCTTTAAGAAGCTATGGGATAATCACACTGGAAATGACCCGAAAGGATTCAAAGATGGAAAACAGAGAATCATTTATTAGGCTAATCCAAACACAAATGCAGGTAAGGTTTTTTTGTTCTCTGTGAGTTCATATTTAGCTAATGAGTTTATGTATCAAATGCTCTCTCATTCCAACATAATTAAAATGATGGGATGTGCAAATATTTTGCGGCATTATAAAAGGTATGTACTAGTGCTTGTTTAGTTTCTGTGTACCTGACCTAACTTTTTATTATCAAATGATCAGAAATGAGCTCTCTCAATAGGCCTTGAAAAGGTGATTTCGAAAGTTTCCTGGAGAATTGCCCCCACTTACTTTCCGGCACAAGTCTTCAGGCACTTCCTCTCCATCCTCCATTTTGCCTGAAGGAAGAGCCTCCAATGCCCTCTGGGATCCTCTCAATCATCCCTTACTCTGCTCTGAACACAGCATTCTCTCTGTCTCTCCCCAGGTTTCTTTGCTAAGGCCCTTCACCCCGGTCTTCTAATTACTCACGGCACAAATGAGATCAGGCTGTGATTTTCAGAGAAAGTGTAAGATTTGGCATAATAGAAATGCAACACAAACAACAGGCATATAACTTACAACAGCTACTATGTTTGCTAGTGCTAGAACTCAGACCCAAATCCTACCTGAGAATGTTTTTCTAACACCCAGCATTTCCCATGTGGTATAGAATGACTAAATCCAAGCCCAGCTGCCCCATCTATCCCATAAGAAGGGTTCCTTCCATCCTATGCCCATCCCATATTCTGCCTTAGAATCGATCTCACTCCAGAATGAACGACAATGTCTATATTAGTCTGTTTTCTATGGCTATGACAAAATACCCAGGGTTGGATACTTTATCAAGAAAAGAGGTTTGGAAGATGAAAGTCTAAAATCAGGCAGCCCCATCAGTTTGACCCAATTGAGGGTCCCCTTCCCTGCTTCACAACATGGCAAGTGGCATCATCATGGGAATAAATAGAGATCACAAGGCAAAACAGGAAGCAAAAGGGGGATTCTGGGGTCAGGCTTGCTTTTTATAACAACTTACTCTGATGAAAACTAACTCAGTCCATAAATTAATCCCTTTGAGGGGAGGGCCCTTGATAAGTAATTAATTATCTTGCACTAAGCTCACCTCCTTAAGGTGACACTACCCTTCAACATCACATTATAACTGAGTTTCCAACACATGAACTCTAGGGGTTCAAACCACATCCAAACCATAGCAGTGAGTTTATAAATTCTCCTCAGAGAATGTGCATCCTATTCCTGAATATGGCTCGCTCCTTGGCTCTAGTAACTCAGCCATGAGAGTTAGTAGAACGTTTCCCAAAGTCCTTCACGTGGATTGAACCCCGCTCATTTAATTCCTCTTCATGCTTCTTTGTTTTTGTTTCTGTGTTTTTATATCATGCAGCTAGATCTGTTTAGCCCTTTGACATAGTCAAATCTTGGTTCTATAGCTCTAGTCATTACTAAAATAAGAAAATTCTCATGAATAAAATTTTATTCTTTCTGTATATAGAAATGTCTATATTTAGATATTGGTAAAATTTTGTTTTCAAATTACAAAGGATGGAATCTAACTCATATACCCAATTTACATTCCTAAGCAGAATATTAAACTGTTCTTTCTCAAACACCAGCACTGGGTTACTTCCCTGTATTCAGCTTTACCCCAAGAGCAAAACATCTTGATTTAAAAAGATCACAAAATCCAGCTTTTGCCCTATAATGCTGAAACCACATGCGGGCTCCAAAACAACAGCCCAGCTACTTCAAAAACTCAAGTTCTGTCCCCACTAAACTCTTAGCTATATTTATGTAACATTTAAGATTTAAGATGCCAGCTCTTTCTAATATTCTACAGTGGTTGCTCCCTAATGTCCGCTAGTCCACATTAGTATATGGCAATAGAGTGTGTATTTCAGAATGGATTTTAAAGGAACTGCCAAAAAGTAAACACATATTTTGAATAAGGGAAAGGCAGTACTTCTTTTTCTTTTCCTTGTTTGCTTTTGTTGAAGAAAAATCACAATGTGGCTAGATAATTAACACCAACAACAAAAATCTGGGGAAAAATTTTTTTCCATGAAGTTACTTTACTGCAATATGGGAAAAAATTTTGATGTGGACATTTTAGTAATAGAACAGAACAATAGTTTTCATATAACAACCTGTTTTGATGAAGAATTCAAAACTTCTAAAACTTGAAAACAATATTTTAACTTATAATTTGGAATTCCTTTGAGGCAAAAATGGATGAGTAAAGTTTGAAGAGCCTCAGATCCCCTGAGATTGAAATTTTACATGTTAAAGGAAAATAACATGAAAATTCTGGCCACCAATAATTAAATAAAGAATGTTGTTGATGGTATAATGATATCTTGATACATCTTTCTTTCAACTGAGTTGATAAACACCACAGCATAATGATTTATAAATTTAGTATAAAGTAGGCCAATATGTTTATGAATGGTTAAATGATTACTGCTTGGCTAAATGCTTTATAGAATTCACTGCATTCTGCTAAATGGAAAGGAGTGTTTTTATTTTGTTTGTTTTGGCTAAACCAGTCATCAAGTGCTGCTCAGGCAGCTGTCAGGGTCTGTTGGCTAGAACTCTTGTCCCTGTCTGTGAAAAAGGAAACTAGATTGATCATTTTCAGCTACTTGATACTAAGCAACTGTTCAAGGCTGAAAAGTTAAAATACCTCTAGAGCAAAACTTTTAAACTTTGAGTTGCAACTCAGAGTTTAATGGTCATTAATGGTCATTAAATAAATCAGTTTAATGAATTGCATGCAGCATTTACAAATAACTAAAGTAGACTTTTTAAAAATAATTACAGTTTAAAGTAAGCATAGTTTGTGAAATTGCCAAGTTTATATATATATATATATATATATAGTAATATATCAATAATTCTGTATGTATTATATCACTGTATATAAACTATATTACACATATACATATGTATACATATATGTGTGAATATGTGTAATATAATTTATATGCAAGTTATATACATTTTTAATATGGTTTATATACCTGTACACATACACCCACATTCACATACATATATGCTGTGGTTATTTGTGAAATACATTTCTTGCTGCATGTCACAGTCAAAATAATTTAAAAGTTACTGTTCTTCTGGTAGTGGGGAAAGTCAGAACCATCAAATCCTCTTTATCAAATGGAAAGAATTATAAATAAATACTAACTTGGATTTGTTTGGTCTTGGATTGCCTTCCAGTATGTTGCTTTCTTCAACAGGTCATGAAAATCTCACAAGAAAACTCTCTGTCTGCAAAACCCTGATATCTCCAAATCCACCTTTTAATTCTGGAATGCACAAAAGAAATGTCACATGCATGTGACCATATAGCCATTTGGTCATACTTGAGTTTCAGGGCTGAGACAGAGATAATACAAACTCTTGGTTATATGCAATTCCTTCAGACCCCTCTGCAGCGTCATCTCTTCAATTCAAGAAAGCACAGCGGAAGGTGTAAGAGAAAGAGATTGGTCAAATTATGTTATGTGCATGTATGAATATGGTATAATGGACCCTACTACTATGTATAATCAAAATGCATCATTAAAAAAAAAGAAAGCGCAAAGTGATAGAAATTAGTGTTCAGTGTAAACTAGGATTCACTGTAATAATTTTTTAAAGGAGAAGAGGTGAATCACTTGTAAATTTCAATTTCTTGTAACTTTTACTAATTAACAAACATTTGAGACAGACCCCACAACTGTGTCATTAAGACAAGGTAGTTGAGAATTACCTGAGAGCAGATGATATATTCATGTCTCTGTCTCTACCTTCCAGAATCACATGTTCTTACACACAACTGGGCAATTCAGTGTCTTACAGATGACATCCCAGGTGCCAAATTTAAACTAGTGTGCCCAAGAAGTAATACCCCAAAACTGTCAGACGGGAAACCCTCATGATTAAGAAAACCTCCTGAAATGTCTTCATTGTGAATGACTTTTCCTCAGGGGTCTCTTCTTTTGGGGATTAAGATAGTTTATGAAATTTATTCTTTCCTCATCTTTTTGGTTTGTTTTCCTCTTTAGGTTTAGGGCTTTAGATAAAGAACAGATTTGCAATTTGAAGAAATTGCAAATGGGATGATAGAAATGCAAAGAGAAGATCAGGATAGACAAAATAATAATAAATTCCAGTGTTTTAGAACTCGACCTTCATCTGTCTTTGATAGAAAATGGAAATTTAAGGAGTTTAAGAGACTTGCCTAAAGTCATGAGGCTTATTAGTGGTAAAGACCAGGGAAGCTTCATGGCTCATATTCCTCACGACAGGGGCAGGGGGGTTCTCCTGGGATGGAATAGGCCCTCGCTGGGTGACTTATTAGCAGTTCTTCCAACTGACAAGAGTTATGCCTCTCAGAGTGGGGAGTGTCAGACCTGGTGGCCAGGACTGCATTTGGGGAAGAGAAAATTTTCAGACATTAAGAAAGTGTTCCTTAATTTATTTACTTAACCATCATTGAAGTTACAGGTACACAGGATATAAAGATAGATAAAATCAGTCCCTCTCTCTTGTTGAGTTTTCTCTAGCACAGAAAAAGATCATGTACAATTAATGATGACACAGAATTGGGAATTATGATTGTGAAATAAACCAGGACCATAGACAAAAATGAAGTGGTACCTCATTCTGCCTGGGGTTTGAGCTGATGTAGGTGTGTCCATATGGGATATGGGTGGGTGGGTGTGGATGCTGGGGGCTCATTCAAGAACCTGGTCAGCTATGAAGATAACCACTTAGTCAGCAGTTCATTTGGGAGTTCAGGTGGCCTAGTGAAAGAGCCTTAAGATTTAATGTTAGCATCTTACTAAAACGCAGACTGTGATTTAGTGGGCAAAGAGGTGGACTCCAAGATTTTGTATTTCTAACTAGATCCCAGGTGATACTCATGCTGGGTTTGCAGAGACCACACTGTGAGAAGCAATGTTCCAGGAAAATGGGCAAGAAGATGGAGCTGGGATTAAAACTCCCTTCCATGTGAAAACCTCCAGAATATTATATGTCTTCCAGCTTGCAAAGGTTGAATAAGAGTGTAAGCTCAATGCTCCAAAGTAAAAGCCTGATCAAAATTAGTTCCTTTTCTCTTGATTTCTAATACAAAATATGTATTGCTTGAGGAAATAAATTTGACTTCAAAGAAAAAAAAATCACTTAGAAAGCATGTCTGAATCCAGTTTCATGACCCTTTTTCAAAGTAAATATCCCTGATATGTATTTGTTTTTATAGCAAATTAAGGCATTAAGCTTTTCCCTGAGGCAATAACAAAACAATGGCCAAGTCAGATAAGAATACAGGAAGTATTATGCCAAGTCTCATAACCTAACCACTAACCCACTCAACCCTTTCCTTAATGAAGTCATGTAACTGACTGGTGAAACACAGGCAATTTTGGAACTTCCCAATATAGCCAAGGAAAGGGATCTGCAATAATGTGGTTTCCTACATCCGACTTTTCTTTCATGTACGTGGAAATAGATCATCCGAAATAAGCAGTAACCATATTTGTATGGCGTTTTACTTGTTTCATTTTCTCATGTGTCATTGAACCTCAGAAATACTGTGATTGTCATGAAGGTCATGCAATGAGGAAACCGAGGACCCAAGAGGTGAAGTGCTATCCCTTCCTGTAAGTGGTTCAGTGACAAGAACAGTCCTGCCCCAGAGAAACTGCCTCCAGTAACCTACATTTGTTTTACCCCGGTGGGGGTGGGGTGGGGGATGTGGGGGGTGGGAGAGGGGGTGAGAAATGTGATGGGGAGGGGGATAGAGATTTGTGGTGGGAGTGGGGTGGGGGAGGTTGAGGGGATGCCTCAGAGAAGCCAGGCGAGTGGAAGGCTTCTTTTACCTCTGGTCACTGTGGCTTCAGAGATTTAGTGCCTGTATTCTTGGTGACATTTGTTGGGCTGCAGTTAAGTAAATCACACTGGAGGGAGAACAAAATCTCACATGACTTATTTTAAAAATGTTCTGGCAAATTTACAAGTTGTGTTTTTGGGATTCGCCCAATGTTTTTCTTGATTTCAATGTGCCTTTTTTTCTGGCTTCATTTTTTTTTTTTTCTGTTTTCTCTATTGTTTTGTGATAAAAATCCCAATTTAAGGACATTTGGCCAATTATTAAAACACTTGTATTAAATTCAGATTTCCTTTATCCTGCCTATAGCTCAAATTTATTAATACCCAGGAAGTATAAAGTCTTTTTAATGAAGAACATTTAAGTAATGGGATTAACAGTTTATATTTTAAGTAGGATTACTATTTTGCATGCTTATGACATTGGCTCTTCAGAGGAAATATTTGTCCTACTGACATTGAAAGATAAACTAAGTAAAAAAAAAAAAAAAAAAAGATAAGCAATACTTCAGAAGACTTAGCAGCATATGTCACTACCAAACAAGTTAGGGCACAGGCTGTGGCTCAGTGGCAGAGCACTTGCCTGGCTTGCAGGAGACCCAGCACTGCAGGAAAAAAAAAAAAAAAAGGTTGATTTGACATCCTACCACTAGGGATTTAAAATCACTACCTCAGACTTGGTGATCACAAATATTTATGAAAATGACAAGAAGGAACAAGACTCATTTTTTGGTAACTTTACCAGAAACAGCTGGAAACGTGATCGATAAGGTCCTGTTCACAAGGAAGTGACATTTCAGTACTTTCTCAAATGTCTTCTGATCATGAAATAGTCTGCTCAGTTCTTTGGAGTTGAATATGTCACTATATTTTAAATTTTTTGAAATTATTAATAGATATAAAATGGTAAGTCTCTATCCCCCACTATCAAATTCCTTGAAGGTGGGAGCTACATCTTGGTCATCATTCTTTCTATGCTGACCAGCAGAGTACTTTGCTCATAACAGGCACTCAATAAATATTTTCAAATTCAAGTTTCTGGATGAAATTATTCAGAGAATTTGATGAACTGGCTGCATTAGGTAATGGAACTTATTAGATAAACAGTTATTTTTCATCCTAAATTCTCTGTTGCTTTCCAAGATCAAATGTGAGACTGGGTGAAGAGACAATTCATCTTCTTTGAAAGCATATAACTATATAACTAGACCTACACAGCTTTAAAGAGGAAAGAAAAAAAACATTTTTAAGTCCTTTTTTTTTTTTTTTTTAAATAATGACAGCTCTGGCCCTATTTAAGAGTTCACAGTTGTTACAAAGCAATAAAAACTGGTCAGAAATTCCTAGGTGCCTGCCGGGCAGCACATGTCAAAGCTTAAGTCCTAAATAGGTTATAAGTGTCATCGGTTTGGATTTACATAAGCAACAAAATTCCCTAAAAATCACAAAAATTACTCCTCTGGTAGAGAGAGTGGTTTAAGTGAACTTGCCTTTCTCAAAAGCATTAAATACCTGGATAATGGATGGGCTTATGTCTTCCCCGATGAAAACAACCATCTCTGTGGAGGCTGCTCTTTTCTTTTCTTTTTCCTTTTTTTTTTTTTTTCTTTTTCTTCTACTTCTTTTCTAATTAAGAAGCTAGCAGTGCAATATTTATCGAGGAACTTGTTTATTTCTTCCAAAACCTGTAATAACCTGATACTGATTTCTTGAAAGCAAATATTATTTGGGTCATTTTGTAGTACAGTACTGACTCCAAAATCTTTCTTTATTTTTTTTTACTCAGCATATTTCCCATTTATTTTGTCATCAATGCTTGGATAACTTAATAATTAACCTCAATTATCTGAAACCCAATAAAATGTAAGCCACAAAACAAGATGGTGCTGAGGACTGCCCATCTGTAGCAGTCTACATTTCTTATTAAGGGAACAGCCACAGGTGGTGGCAATTGAATCTGAGACCATCCCATGTGTTTGTAGAATCAGATGCAACCAGGGGTGTACTGGTAAATGTTCAACCACCAGCTCTCTGTAAAGGAAAGAGTCTTGATTTACAGTGTTTGTGGATTTTCGCTGCATCCGCACTCCCACCAAAGTGATTTTCAAGCTGACCGTAAAAAATTGAAAGAAAACGCTGCAATCAGCTCTTGAGACTAGATAGGTGCTGATACTATCACATTACTTGATAAAAAATTCACAAAATGAGGTCTCCTTTTCCCCAAACTGCTAAAAAAAAAAAAAAAAAAAAAAAGCCAGAGTCTGCTCTGTTCTAATGATTGACACAGAGAGAAAGGAATTCTATGACAGCTCTTAATATACACAGCCCTCCTCGAACAATAGGGGTGGCACGTCAAAGGCTTTTAGAAAGTAAAAGGTTCAAGACAACAGTTTTGGTAACACAAGTGGATGTTACCATGATCTTTCTTTTTTCCTCGATAGCATCAATTGATGTATTATTTTAATGATTTAACCTTCACTGGAGATCTTATTAAAAATGTTATTCAATATTGTCAGGGAATGGGTATTTTATAGAAGCGTTTTTTTTTTACACAACAGACGTTTATCTCTCTGATCAAGAAATTTTTAAATATCATTCAAATCATATTACATTAAAATTGGAGGAAAATATAGCAATTCTCTGACTTCTTAGCCAATGTATAATGGATGCTATTAAATCCCTGATCCTTCTTTTAGGGCATTGAAAAGGTTTTGGACGGGTCTGTAAGACACTGCAGTGCACTGAGGAGCTATTTAAATAAAGCAAGCTGTGGGAGTCCCCCTTGCCCACTGTTGTGTTCCTGAGCATTTAGGTTGGCTTTTTATATTTCTCCCTTCCTTTCATCCTTTCTGCCTGCTGTGAGCTGTCACTTGCTGTATGAGTGACGGCCTCTGGCTATTTCACTGCCTCCTTCCCATTTCTAATTTGCTGCTTCTAACCTGCTGAGGGCTAGGAAACAAAGCAGCCTGCCCACCTTCTTTGCCTTATGTATAAAATAGACCCGAGAGAAGGCTGGAAGGTTCTCTTAAAGGGCAATGATTTCAATCCATCAATCTTGACATCTGGTTTCCCTACTGGAACTCAATCTGTACATTTCCTAAAAGAAGAAAAAACAGACTGGTGTGGCTATGATCCTACATAATTGAACTTGGAGCCAAGATCTGTATCATCCACAAATTGACTAAGGCATTATTATTGTCGTTCATCTTTCAACACCATGAAATTTTGAGTGATGCTTTTTCTATCTCAAGATACCTGGAAAAATAGATTTGTCCTACTAATTAGAGTTGGGTTCCTGACAGGAAATCTGTTACCTTTGCCTTCTCCTATTCAGGGTTCTCTACTGCCTCCAATTTGTTATCCACAGTCACACAGGAAAAGAGAATTGCTTAAAATTTTGAGATCTTTCCTTCCCAGGTTTTCTTCTCCCTCTAGGTAAAATCTGCATACAGAAATTCAGATTCTAAGTGTACAACTCAGCACATATTGATTAATGTATACACCAAAGTATCCATCTCTCCAAACACTCGATGCCCCCCTCCCCAGAGTTCTCTGTGCCTCTTCTAGTCGATTCTCACCCCTCACAGGCAATCACTGTTTGATTGTTTACTTCTGAATTTTGTCTATGGCTTCTTAGGTTTATCGTATGATTTGGGAGATTTAGCCATCTTGTATATATCAGTTGTTCATTTTCATTGGATGATTGAATAGTTCTCCAGTATATAAATGTACCACAATTTGTATATCTATCCTCCTGTTGTTGAACACCTTTTTAGTTCAGAAGTACTATGAATAATGCTCTGTAGAAATTCTTGCATATGTACATACACATTTTCTTTTGAGTAAATATCTATGAGCGAAACTGCTGGGACATACGGCAGGAAAATATTGTTTTATTTTGTTTTGTTTTGGTACCAGGGATTGAACCCCAGGGTGCTTAACCACTGAGCCACATCCCCAGCCCTGAGACAGGGGATTACAGGCATGTGCCACCATGCCCAGTGAATATTGTTTTTCCTTCACACTGCATTATGAAAGTTTTTAGATGTACACAAAAAATGAAAGGAACTATGTAATTGAAATTATTAATTACAATATCACCATCTAATTCTATAAGTAGCATTGTGCTAATTTACTTTATCCTGTATCTTTTTCTATATTCATCCATCAATCTACCATATTTAAGATCTACTTTTTTTGATACTTTTCAAAGGAGGTTGCAGACATCAGTACAGTTTACCCTAGACAGTTCAACAGTGTATCACTAACTAGAATTCAGTATTTATTTACAGATTTTTTAAAGTAAAATTTATACCCATTAGTTCATGTCTGAACTACTTACATGAACTTACGAGTACATTTAATGTGTTGTAGTTTTGTTATTGGATTGTACAAGGTTTTTTTATATATATTCTGTCAGACATATGATTTAAATATTTTCTTGCAATCTGTGGTTTGCCTTTTCATTTTAAGCCTTTTGATGAACACAGTTTTCATTTTCATGCAGTGCAATTTATTAATTTTTAAATGCTTAATGCTTTCTCTGTTGATTTTAAGAAATTTTGCCACTTCCAAAAATCACAAAGTTATTCTGCGTTTTCTTCTACAAGCATTATAGTTTTAGCATTTACATTTAATATGGTGATTTTAAAAGCAACTTTAAAATTTTATTTTAAATTTTCCAGCTTTATTGAGGTATGGTTAACAAAAATTATATACATTCAAGGAGTACAATGTGAGGTTTGGGTGTATATATTAATTGTGAGGTGATTTAATAATCAAGCTAAATAACATTGTCTGGTACTGGGGTGGTGGCTCAGTGGTAGAGCGTTTGCCCAGCATATGTGAGGCACTGGGTTCAATCCTCAGCACCACATACAAATAAATGAATAAAATAAAGGTCCATCAACAACTAAAAAAAATTTTTAAAAATATAAATAAATAAATAACATGTCTATCACTTGATAGAATTACCTTTCAAATGTATGATGAAAATATTTAAGATCTACTTTTTAGCAAACACCTTTTCTGAAGTTCAGAAAATGCTGCTAATACACACATTAGTCATATACAAAAATGAGAACTGACAGCTAACTTCATTATGTTAATTTTCAATATTTTATCTCTTGAATTATTTGCTTATAGAGTTTAGCTAAACTCTACTCAAACCATTGTTATTAAAGACAGGAATCAGTTTCTCCTCAGCTCTAACAACAGAAGATCCATGGTGTGGTCTTGTTGAGTTATTGAATATGCATCTCCTGGTTCCTGGACTGATTGGAAGCACAGGTCCTCTCCTGACCCACTGTGCCCAGGGCAGCAAACGGTGTAAACAAATCCAGGATTGGTAGAAGAGTGCTGTAAAGTCTGGTCCCTTGCCAGCTCTGTGTATGAGATCCTGACTAAGATTGTCACTCAGTCTCCTGGATCAGCTACATATCCTTAACAACATCATTTCAAAATTCAGATCCTTACCAAGTTTAACTGAGAACGATGACAGTACACTATGGAATGTGATTGAGAGAGAGAGAGAGAGAGAGAGAGAGAGAGAGAGAGAATAAAATACATAGCATGTTTCTTCAGCAGGATCTCCAGCCTCCCTCACTGAGAAACTGTGAAAGACCTTTGCCAATCTCAGACTAACTCTCTCTCTCTCTCTCTCTCTCTCTCTCTCTCTCTCTCTCTCTCTCACACACACACACACACACCCACCCACACACACACACACAGATTTTTCCCCTTCACCATCCGTCCTTCAGGTCTGCATTGTCTGTTGCTCCTTCTCTCAAGAGGCAGCACTAGTCACAGCAGGAACAATGGCTTCCTTGTGTTCTGTCATTTAACACCAATTGCAGAGAGAACTCTGGCGCTCTGTGCTCAGGTGCTCCAAGCTCAGGTTTTTCACTTTTTTTCTCTCTCTCTTTTGCATAATTCTAGCTACCCTGGTTATTAATCTCACAGAGCAAAAGGATGCATGGCCCATGTAGCTCCTGCCAGTGATGATCTCGGGGCCTCCAGAGCAACACCTTGGTTCTCGACCCATTCTGTAGGCATCTAACTGTGGCAGTGGGAACTGTCGTGTGTCTCTCATGGGCCTTCGACGGAAGACAGTTTCTGGTATTCCAGATTGAACATGAACTGTGAGTTCCTGCACCTGGGGATTGCTGAATGTCACTTTTCATGCCCTGGCCTCCTGTGCCTTGCCTTTGGGGTGCTCCAACTTACAACCTGAGTATGTGGCTGGGGCAGAACAGTATGCTTTGTCTAGATACCTAAATTAAAAATATGTTTCCAAGCTTTTAAGAAATGAGGTTCACAGGGTGTTAAATAAACTAAAAGCTTTACTTTTCACACAGTCTTGTGACTGCTTACCCACAGTCTTTGTTGAAATGATTAGCACTTTAATTTATGCAAGTTAGTAATTCTCACTCCACAACTGGTTTACTCTAAAAATACGGACATTTAATTTTACCAAAGTCAGTAAATAAGATAGATTTTTTTTTTTTGCATGAGAATTCCTGGGAAAACATTTTAATCACTTAAAATATCATTAATTTAAAAACTAATTAGACTAAACAAGATTTGGCAAATTCCTACCCTTAAGACAAATCGTTCATATTTTTCTTAATTTGTTCGTGCACGTTACCATGGAGACAGTGAAGTCAAAACACACCAGCCAGCGCATTGTTCAGCTCTGGACTTCCTACTATAGATTTGATTAAGTAATCTGGCTTGCTCGTTTTGAGAATCTGAGAACATGGCATTGTTTCTTTAGTAAAAACATGTTTGGCATTCCAATGTGATCAATAAAGCAATGAAAATTAGATCTTACGTGTGATGGTGGCCCTTTTTAATGTGATAAAATAAGAAAGAGGTAAATCATTTACTCCAATTAGTTATATTTTGGGGACAAATGTAATGCCTCTGATTCATTCCTCAGAGCAGCAGGGCTTGATTTTATAAACGGAATGAAAAAGAAATGCTTATTTGTTAAGTGGGACAGGTGGCCTTTTAAACTAAAGCACCAAATTAGGCAATTTTGGACTCATTTCCTTTGCAGATGTACTGAATGTTATTCTCTGTCTTCCTGTCCTACAGAACACAAGGAACAATAGGAAACACACCTCTCTTTCAATAGAGTATACTTATGGTCTTCTGATTTTGCCTTTTCAAGACCCATTCATGACAGGTTTTCTCATAAGAATGTTACTTTATCCCCTCTGGAGTTCATCTAGAAAGTCAGTCTGGTTATCATGTCTACATTCTGTTTCTTTGCTCTGAAGTCTGGCAGTAGAGACAATCTCATGCTTTCATACACATAATGGTGCCCAGAGAGGTAGATTTTGCATTTATTTGGCCCCACTCCTTCACAAGGACGTAGAAAGAGGAATGGCTTAAGTTTGTTTCATTTTTTTTAAAACAAAAATGTATTGTCTGACTTGACATGGTCAAAGACCATCCTATTCGACCCTCTATTCATTATCAACAAAACAAAATTTATTGCTTTTTTTTAAAAGTATGTTTTCTTCGTATCCAAGCACTCCAGTGGAATTTTGAAGCTGACCAATAGCAGTGATTTGTTTTTCTAGCAAGATTTCATTAATTTCAGTGCTTTGTATAAAAAATGTTTCTGCAACAAGCAATGAAATTATTTCATTGCAAGTACAGAAAAACACCAACTCTTTAGGTTTTCGTACTTGACTCTGTGGAAAATATTTCTTTTTTTCTTATTTTATTTTTTCCATATTTTTATTGGTGTATTATAGTTGTACATAATGTTGGGATTTATTGTTATATATTGGCACATGTATACATTATCATAATATAATTTGGCCAATATCATTCCCCAGTATTTCTCCACCCCTCCCTTGTCCCTCCCACTGGTCTTTTTCTCTTTTTCCTCTACTCTATTGATCTCCCTTCAATTTTCATGAGATTCCCCACCACACCCTTTCTTTTCCTTTTTCCTCTCTACCTTGTGTGGAAAATATTTCAATGATAGTTTGCTAATGTATTTCTTTCCTATAATTAAAATATGAATATTTAACCATATAATTACATTTCATCTTAGTGGAGAGATTTATGAGTATAATTTCTACACATTTCTTAGAGTATGCAACATTCTTTGTGATCTCAGAGATGAAATCTCTTCCGTAGCACTCAATTTGAAGCACATTCCAGACATCTATGGCATACACTGAGACTGCAGCTCATCTGTAAATACTTTGAAATGCCCTCCTGGAAAAGGAACCATTTCTTTGAATCTACCCAATCAATGGTCTGTTCAAGGCACAGGCATGGAGCAGCCTCCTTACCTATTTCTGTTGGTGGAGAGGTGGAGCCTGGGGGTCTGTCTCTGCCTTCGGAAGTCTCGGTCCCCCTCCCCAAGGAGAGCCAGGACAGATGGGCAGTGTATTTGACAAGAAATCCCTGCATCCTTGCTTCAACGCTCTTCTACTCTACTTTAAAAGCAGTACTGTATTTTTTAAGTGTTGGAACTGGCAGCCCTGCCAGCCACTGGCTACAACCGAACAATCCTCCATTCAAATCAAGCAGCCCCAACCCAGATTCAGTGGAAAGTTGGGTTGGAGCACACAGAGGGAGGCCTCTCTCTCCTCCACCATGTGGAGGGCGAGGGTTATGTCAGGCATCCCGAAGATTCCAGAGGGAAGAATTCAGCAGAGTTCTTATACAGCATCTATTATACCAGTGTCACAAGGAAGATTTACAAACTGGAGGAAGAAAAAGTTTACCTCAGTTGGCTTCTTTCCTTGGTGCCACCAGAGTCTGAGCAGGAGGCCCGAGTCTCTCTTCCTCCCTCTGAGGCCTCTTCAGCTACACCAAATTTTGTAGCACCAACATTTCTAAGTAAACATCAGAATAAAATGCTCCTTATAAAGGAGCCAGTGCAGGTCTGGAGGGAGGGGTAAGGGAGGGGTTGCAGATTTGGCAAGGCAACCCAAGAGGAGAAAGAAGAGCAAAAAGGGGGAAAGAAGGGAGAGGTGGAAACTGCTAATGAGCTTAAGTCTTCTTTGACAAATGGCATCTGCTTAGTTTCCTAGAAGCTGGTGCATTACCTCCTGTGATGTAAATTACCTCCCAACAACAACAGCAACACACACAAATGCACACACACATGCACTTGCGCGGGAACACACACACACACAGAGAGACACGCCACTCTCTCAATTCACACAAAGCTCAGCTGTATTGGTTTCCTAACAAACAACCATGCATCAAAGATTTATTTTCTCATAGTTCTAGGGATTAGAAATTAAAAAATCGAGGCCTGGGCAAGGTCCTGCTCTCTCTGACAACTCTTGGAGAGAGTCCTTCCTGGCTTCTTCCAGCTGCTGGTGTTTGCCGGGAATCTTCGGCATTCATTGGCTTGTAGATGTGTCACTGTGGTCTCTCTGTGTCTTCACATCATCCTCCCTGTCTGTCTCTGTGTCCAAAATGCCCCTTTTCATAAGGACTCTGGTCAAACTGGATCAGGGCCCACCCTAGTAACCTTGCTTTAATTTGATTACCACTGTAATGACCCTATTTCCATTTCACATTCTGAGGCAATAAAGGGTTAGGGCCTAAATGTATCTTTTTTGGATGATACAATTCAACCTGAAACAGACCCTTACTTGTGAAGCCCTTCCTACTGCTCGGTGCTTACCTCCTAACAGGTGGTCATTGAGGCAGGGAAAACAAGAGGAGCCTCTCAAGGAACATGAAGCTCTAGATCAGGGATAAACAGAATAAGATGCTTCTGTAGCTCCCAGAAATATGCAGTGGAAGCCATCAGGAAGATATGGATCCCTCTCGAGAACTCACTACAGTCATCTCTTGCTGCCCCTGGAAGTTTGGGTTCAGGACACCATGCAGACACCACAATATCTAGATGCGCAAGTCATTTATATAGAATGGCAAAGTATTTGCATATAACCCATTCACATCCTCCTATTCACTTTAAATCATCTTTGAATTCCTCATAATACCTA
Source organism: Sciurus carolinensis (assembly GCF_902686445.1). Classification (NCBI taxonomy): domain Eukaryota; kingdom Metazoa; phylum Chordata; class Mammalia; order Rodentia; family Sciuridae; genus Sciurus; species Sciurus carolinensis. The sequence goes on from NC_062221.1 coordinate 42,659,640, forward strand.
ATACAATATAAAGTCTGCATGTTGTTTAGGGAAAAATAACAGGAAAAATATCTGTTCAGTTTCCGTACAACACAATTTCTTTTTTCCCAAATATTTTCCACCCAAGGTTGGTTGAATCTGTGAATAAGGAACTTGGTAGATAAAGAGGGCTAACTTTATGTACCAGGGTTGGCACTTTAATAACCATCGCATATCTAAAGAGCTGGATCACCTAGTTCCTTTTAAACTTTACTTTTTTTCTCAAACCCTGACTAAGCACTTTTGCCCCATAAGAGATCATGGATATCCCAGAGAATTTAACAATTCTTAAACTAAATTCTTCAGTTGTCAGAGAGACCAAATAATCTCTCCAGTGATGCCCAACTAGTTAGTGTCAGAACTAGGACTAGAATCCAAATTTACTGATTTCCACTCTGGCAATCTTTGTTTAAATATTGTCTTCTTATTTGACTTTGACATTATTTGCAAAATGGACATAAATTTAACTTTAATTCACTCCCAACCTTCCCAAGAAGAGCAGATAGGAGGGCTGACAGATTCCTGTCTGGAATTCTCCCTGAGATTTGGTTACTTCTTAGTTATTTTGCTCCCAAAACAAGCATTCATTGCATATGAGTCCAGAGTAATCAAATATGTCTTGCACAAATAACTCTATTCTTGCCAGGGCCTGTAGGGAGGATGAGAATCCAGAGAAAAAAGGAGACAGCTTCTGTCTTCAAGGAGTTTGTAGTCTTATGGACCATGCAGATATGTAAAAAAATGGATCTCATTCTAATGGAATAAGCATCGCAATACAGATTTTAAGCAAGTGCAGAAAGGAGGTTAGAGAATGGATCCTAAGATGAGTTTACTAGGTATTATCAGCCCAGGGTCAGAGACTGTGGCTTCCTCTGGGCTGGAGACCAACAGAGGTTTGAAATGCCTACTGTGTCTGATCCTTGAAACAAATGAGTGTCAAATAATGAGAAAGCAAAAGTAGCTTGGAGCCAATTTCCCAAAAATCTTGGGTGCCCTACAAAATAACTTAGACTTCATCTTAGGGGCAATAATGACCCAAAGTTGTTTTTAAAGCAGGGGAGTTACAGGAATGGCATTTTTCTCTTAGGACACAGGGAGAAGGTCTGACTGGGATGAAGGAACCTCACCTCCCTCAACAGGGCCTTCCCCTTGAAGTAACTGATGTCAGACTCACCCCAAACTCAAGCTGGCTCCAGACTACAGCCTAGGGCTTCCCCAAAAACCAGGAGTCCTGAGTGAGTGCCAAGCAACCACTTTACCTGTGGGAAAATCTAGCTCCAATACCCCAGAAAAAAGCCCCTGATAAATTGTTGGGAAAGAGGCAGCAGGAGGGAGCCCCCGCACTTCAGAAAACCCGTTCCCCCTCTCTTTGTCCTTCCCAGTCTGTGTCATTAATGTCTAGGCCGTCTCCATAGCAAAGTCCAAAAAGCACCTTGGTATGTGTGTGGGAGCGCTATCTGGCAGAACTGTTTTCAGCTATAGGTATATTTTTTGAGTTCAACACTCAAGTAAACTCTGACTGGTTATTGATGCTGCTTTCCCCAAAGGTTAAAAGTAATAAGACCATTTTGTGCCTTTGTGGTGTGACTTTTTACAGGCTATTAAGAAGGGGTGGGAGTATCCATGTAATTTACATGTTAATGTTTGCTCTAAAAATATTCTCAGAAAGGAGGAAAAGAAAACCTTCAAGATATGTTTCAAAGGAACATTTCAGTTCTTATAATTCCAGTGTCAAGCAGCAAAAGAAATCGATTCATCTCGATTAATTTTATTTATGACAAGTTTCAGATATCATTAATTATATTTAAAGTTTTGATTAAAATATCATAGTTATGTGCTTATTAAGCTCTAAACAGAGTAAGGAGTTCAAGATGACATTCCTGTGAAATTTTTTTGTTTCTCCCTTTCTTTAACTAAAGATACTGGTATATCTTGGATTTTCAACCCAACTGTTTTTCTTCCTCCTTTTCTCAGAGTAATGTGATAACCATCCTCACCTGGGTTTCTGAGTAACATGCACATGTCAAAGACGGCAGTGACAGTTATTCAAATCAATCACATCTCGACCTCAGCAAACACATCTCGACCAGCAAACACATCTCGACCGTTTGTCCTTGAAGCCTCAACCTGGCCCCAGATGGTACAGGATAATGGGGTCCTCAACTTGCAGAATCTCAACTTAAGAAGCGGAAATAAAGTTGTATATGCTCATAATAAAAGAAAAGGAAGCCATATTATAGTGATCCAATTCATCAAGAATTTTCTGACTTATGAGTCAGGATATGAATTTTTTCTCCTAAAGGGCACCACAGAAAATTCATCCTAAGGAAAACAGAATGGGCAGTTAGGAGTCTGAACTCTCGACTCTGAAGCTGGTCTGAGAGGGTGAGCCTCTTGGGTGTTTGTGCAGGGTGGCCTGAGAGGAATTGCTGTTACCTGCGGAATCACCCTCCCCACATCCTGGCCTGCCTGCTCCCTGGGAGGTGTCTGCCCTTTCAGTATTAACCACATTTGCTCAGAGAAAGATGAAATCACCACCATGTGAGTTTTGGGGATGGCCAGAGAATGGCCTCCTCGGATAAACTGGGTCCACCCTCGGGAGCAAGGAGGCCACACTTCCCTATGTACTTAACCTGTGCAAGTCCTGAAGAAGACTTGAGGGATCTTCAGAGCTTTGTCATGGTTTCCATTCCCTTAAAGTTGTGAAGACTGACCTTTACGTTTCTCCCTATATATAACTCTGTATTTGTTGAGGGGAGAGGAGTTCCCCCTAAACTTTAAATACAGAAATGGAGTGAGGAAAAGGTAGAGCTTGGAGGGAGAAGAGTCAGCACATGTCCTGAAGAACACAAACCATGAAAAGAAGCATTGGCCCAGCACCAAAGGTGGGATGGACCCAAGATGGATTTTTTCCTGACTTTATCCAGAACCAGAATAAATGATCTATTGCTGCTAGATCAACATTTGCAAGTAGAAAAGAACTTAAAAAAAATTGTAGCCACCAGGAGAACATAATGACATTTTTTTTTTTGAAGCTATATTGATGCAGAATCATTTGAATAAATTGAAGGCTTCTATCCCAGCAGATTCATCCGGTGAGAATGCCCAATCTGAAGTCCACACTAATCCCCCAGCACCCCTTTAACTAAAGATACTGGTATATCTTGGATTTTCAACCCAACTGTTTTTCTTCCTCCTTTTCTCAGAGTAATGTGATAACCATCCTCACCTGGATTTCTGAGTAACATGCACATGTCAAAGACGGCAGTGACAGTTATTCAAATCAATCACATTGATCAGGCACTTTAGATTTTAGGCATCACACTGGAGAAACAAAGATAAGTAAGACATGAGCCTTGACCTCAGAGAGAAGGAAATGTGTAAACAAATGCATTACAACAGAGCCTCCTCCTAAACGCCATGACACACTGTGGCCTGAGCAGGAAGGAGACGGAAGTGATTAACTCCTTCTGGGAATGTTTCTCAGGGCTTACAGAACAGGGAGGGAGTATTGTGTTACACAGACTCTTGAACTATTTATAGAAGTGTTGTAAAACATGTGGGGTATATGTAACAACAAATCCCATTATGTATAACTATAGTACATCAATAAAATATATGGGGTAGGGAAGATTTCACGATCAAATAATTTAAACAGGTCCTTTAGTGCAAGATTTACTGTTACAGAAAACCTTAGAAGATGGAAAGATCTCCCATGTTCTTGGATAGGAAGAATTAATATTGTCAAAATGGCCATACTACCAAAAGTGCTATACAGATTCAATGCAATTCCAATTAAAATCCCAATGATGTACCTTACAGAAATAGAGCAAGCAATTATGAAATTCATCTGGAAGAATAAAAAACCCAGAATAGCTAAAGCAATCCTTGGCAGAAAGAGTGAAGCAGGGGGTATCGCAATACCAGATCTTCAACTCTACTACAAAGCAATAGTAACAAAAACGGCATGGTATTGGTACCAAAATAGAAAGGTGGATCAATGGTACAGAATAGAGGACACGGACACAAACCCAAATAAATACAATTTTCTCATACTAGACAAAGGGGCCAAAAATATGCAATGGAGAAAAGATAGCCTCTTCAACAAATGGTGCTGGGAGAATTGGAAATCCATATGCAACAGAATGAAACTAAACCCATATCTCTCACCATGCACGAAACTAAACTCAAAATGGATTAAGGATCTCGGAATCAGACCAGAGACCTTGCATCTTATAGAAGAAAAAGTAGGTCCAGAGCTTCAACATGTCGGCTTAGGACCAGACTTCCTCAACAGGACTCCCATAGCACAAGAAATAAAAGCAAGAATTAATAACTGGGATAGATTCAAACTAAAAAGCTTTCTCTCAGCAAAGGAAACTATCAGCAATGCAAAGAAAGAGCCTACAGAGTGGGAGAAAATCTTTGCCAATCATACTTCAGATAGAGCGCTAATCCCAGAATCTATAAAGAACTCAAAAAACTCTACACCAAGAATGTAAATAATCCAATCGACAAATGGGCTAACGAAATGAATAGACACTTCACAGAAGAAGATATACAAGCAATCAACAAACATATGGAAAAATGTTCAACATCTCTAGTAATAAGAGAAATGCAAATCAAAACCACCCTAAGATTCCATCTCACCCCAATTAGAATGGCAATTATCAAGAATACAACCAACAACAGGTGTTGGCGAGGATGTGGGGAGAAAGGTACACTCTTACATTGCTGGTGGGGCTGCAAATTAGTGCAGCCACTCTGGAAAGCAGTGTGGAGATTCCTTAGAAAACTTGGAATGGAAACACCATTTGACCCAGCTATCCCACTCCTTGGCCTATACCCAAAGGACTTAAAATCAGCATATTACAGAGATACAGCCACATCAATGTTCATAGCTGCTCAGTTCACAATAGCCAGATTGTGGAACCAACCTAGATGTCCTTCAATTGATGAATGGATAAAGAAAATGTGGTATATATATACAATGGAATATTACTCAGCCATAAAGAACGATAAAATTATGGCATTTGCAGGCAAATGGATGAAACTGGAGAATATCATGCTAAGTGAGATAAGCCAATCTCAAAAAACCAAAGGAAGAATGATATCGCCAATAAGTGGATGATGACACATAATGGGGGGTGGGAAGGGTTAGTGTTGGGGTTGGAGTTGGGTTTAGGGAGGGGGGCAGGAATGGAGGAAGGAAGGACTGTATAGATGGAGGGGAAGGGTGGGAGGGGAGGGGGGGAAGGGGAAAAAATGGCAGAATGAATCAAACAACATTACCCTATGTAGATTTATGATTACACAAATGGTATGCCTTTACGCCATGTACAGACAGAGAAACAACATGTATCCCATTTGTTTACAATTTTATAATAAAAAAAAAACTAAAAAAAAAAAAAAAAAAAGATTTACTGTTACTACTTACTTACATTTGTTATTATGTTGAGTATACACATGTATACCTCTATAGATACAGATATATCTTACAATTAGCACTCCAAAGACATAAGGTGTTACTTACCTCTATTCTACAGATAAGGCAATGGGAGGTACAGAAAAATTCAGAAACCGGCCTGAGATACACCCCTGACAAGTGGTAGAGCGGGGGCCCATGCCACAGAAGATACCTGGTAACACAGTAATTAGGTCTGTGTGTTATGAGAAAGAAGTTGGCAATTGTTTTCCTAGCAGTAGAGTAGCATCTTGAATCTTCTCACTTCCTAGAGGGAAAGAGGAAATCAGTAGAGAGGAAAGAATTTTTGTTGCATACAGTAGCTGGAGAAAAGATGGTGAGTGAATTTCAAACAGTCTTCTCCAAGATCAAATTCTAAGTTGTAAGTAATAAGTCCATCCAGCTGGTCATGGTGGTGCATGCCTGTGATCTCAGTCACTTGGGAAGCTGAAGCGAGATGATCGCATGTTCAAGGCCAGCTTCAGAAACTGTTTTAGTTAGCTCTTTCATCACTGTGACCAAACTCTTGACAAGAACAACTTAAAGAAGGAAAAGTATATTTGGGGCTCACCATTTCAGAGGTTTCAGTCCATACGTGGAAAACTCCATTGCTCTGGGTCCAAGGTGAGGCAGACCATCACAGGGGAAGGGCACAGTGGAGGAAAACTGCAGCTCATGACTGGGTCAGGAAGGGGAAGGGACCCACAGGGAATATTAACCCTTCCAGGGGACACACCCAGTGACCCACTTCCTCCAGCCATACCACACCCCCAGCCCTAGGTACCACCCAGGCAGTCCATTCAAACTGTGATGAACTGTTAGGTTACAACTCTCACAATCCAATCATTTTACCTCTGAATATTTCTGCAGAAACATAGGAGTGCATATCAAAACATAAAAGCAATTTAATGAGACCCTTAGCAACTTAATGAAACCTTGTCTCAAAATAAAAAACAAAAATGACAAGGGATAAAGCTCATTAGTAAAGGGCACTGGGTTCAATTCCCAATACAATAATAATAATAGGAAGAAGGAGGAGGAGGAGGAAGAGGAGGAGGAGGAGGAGAAGGAGGAGGAAGGGGAGGATGGAAGAGGAGGAGAAGGAGGAGGAGAAGGAGAAGACCCATTATGATAGGATTGGTAGGTGTTTAGGAATAAACGATGCTTCGTTACATGGTGTTAAATGCAGGGTATGGTATAAACTCTAGGAGGACAATTGACTAAACATTATATGTAAAACTCATCTTAATGGGAAATTGATAACTGTTGACTGTACTTCTCAGAAATACTCTCGAATGAACTAAGAATAAAATTTCACCAAATCTCCAGGAATCAACATTGTTAGTGCTAATGGGAGCTTTCCATAAAGAAAGATTTCAATGTTAATAGTTTCCACTTATTGAAAATCTAACATTTAAGAGCATTCACTTTGGGTTCAGACTTGCCCAGGAGTTCAAAGTCCAGTTTTTGCTCCAGCAGGTATATGACTTTTGGACAATTTACTCTCTCTTTCTGGGCCTTCATCTATAAAATGGACATAATAAGACCAGACTTCCAAAGATGTTATGAGGATTTAATGCTTCACACAGGTAGTATAGCATCTAGCATTTCATAATGGTTCAAAAATTAGCTTGTCTGATCATTACTGCTCTATTTGTTCTCAGAAGAGCAGAGGAGAAAAAGTCTGAACCATTCTGGGGAGAGGAGTCAGAGATGAGTTCACAGAAGAAAATTACTTATGGTGCCCACTAGAATGACTATAATTTTTTAAAAATAAAATAACAAATGTAGCAGGAATGGGGAAACCAAATCTTCATACATTGTTGGTAGGAATGTAAAATGGTGCAACCACTTTAGAAAACAGCTTGAAATTTGCTCAAAAAAGTTAAGCATAGATGTACCATCTGATGCAGCAAGTCCACACCAAGTTCCATGTAAAACAGAAATGAAAATATACATAATAAAATGAATACAGATGTATTTTAAAAGTAATGAAAATTCAAACACTGTGTCAATTCAAAGACATACAATGCTAGTAGTTAGAAATATTTTCCAACTTATTAAATTTTTATTCTTTTAGGAACCACTTTGAAATAGAAATAGAAGTCATAATTAGAAGTTTTAAACCCCATATTAAATAAATGTTCTTTATTTAATTAAAATAAAAAACTAGTATGTTATCATACTATATTCATGATAGCCAAAAAGTAGAAATAATCCAAATGTTCATCAACTGATGAGTGGATAAACAAAATGTGGTCTGTGTACAATGGAATAATAAAACTTCAAACACTATCAGTTCAAAGAAACACAATGCTAGTAGTTAGAAATATGTTCATCTTATTAATTATTCATTCTTTTAGGAACCATTTCTAGTATTTAAGAAAAATACCTTATTAGCCCCTGAATTTATTGAATGTGCACTGTAACATGGTGAATTTTATATTACATGAATTATTTCTCAATTAATGAAAAGCCTAAGGTGGGCTTTCCAAGACAAATAAGGATGGTCCAGGCCAAGCAAGGGGGATGGGAGCACTCAGACTGAGCTCAAAAGTCATGTCCCTGGTTTGCTCCAAACATGGAGAGAACTGGTAAGATAGAGCCCTATGGCTGTGCTATTCAAAGCACGGTCAGCGGACTCTGACTTGTTTATTACATTCTGTGATTATACAAGGTGAAAAACTGAGAATGAGCTGTAGGAACATTAGCAACTTGGCATCTCATCGTCAGTAGTCTCTTGCCTTTGGGTGGAGCACACACCCTGCGGAGCTTGTGGTGAATTGCACATTGCCCAAGTTGCATACTAGGTGTGCATGGTAGTCACATATGGGATCTTGACAGATCAGAAATGAAAACTACTGGTCCTTTATATAGTTTGAGAATCACCAGCATATGAAATATAAGGAGTAATAGGCTAGAGAAATAGGCTGGGAGCAGAGTGAAAGGAGCCTTTTAGTAAAATAGCTTGGGACCACTTTTTGTCCCGACTTTTTTAGCTACGTTGTGTTACTTATGCACAATAATTGTGAAATGTGGCATCTCTAAGGATGGATCGCCTTTTAGGAGTTGAGAAGAGAAGAGAAAAATCTTAAAGAAAAATAAATCAACCCTGGAAAACAAGTAAGGACCTATGTACTCCATCTTGAAATTAGGAAAAAAAAAAAAAAGGAACATGGAATAATCAAAAAGGGTTAAAAGAGGCACATGGCACACTAATCAACATGCAAAGGTTGATTTCTATTTGTTGGATATGAGACATCAGAATAAATCATCTGAGGAAGGAAACTGAGTTCAGAGCCAGGCAGGTGGCAGAGAGTCCAATGTGGAGGCAGGAGGGCAGTGAGAAATCTCCCAGCTCACACTCCTACAAAGACAAAGAGCAAAATCTCGGTGTGTGGGAAAACCCTCTAAGCCTCTCCGACCAAGAGTGCTATATTGATTCCAGACGTTATTATTCCTGCACGCAGGGGGAACGAAGAAAGGAAAGGAAACCAAGGTACTGACAGGAAAACCAACTTCGACTTTCTCATGTGTCTTGAATGTCACCATGAAGCAGCCACAAGATGTGCACTGTTGTCACATGTTGACTCGTTCTTCCTCAAGCCAAGGCCATTTACTTAACGTCAGGTCTTGTTGAAGCCGATGAGAATTTGTTTCAGAATCCGGGGCAGTGCTAATGTAAATGCTTGTTTGTCCATGCCTGTGCAGAATGAAGGAAGTTCATGCTCCGCACAAGTAAAGCAATGTGTCATGTCACATTGCCAGAAAGTTGCATCATTTCTAAACTTTCCGGAAGACTGGATGGGCGAGAGGTCATCTGTGTTTATTTTGTGAAGTTTGGTCTACCAGGAAATGTGTGGGTACAAGAGATATTTTGGGCCCATGAGACTCTCACTTAAGATGCTTAATCCAGCAGCATGTGTATAAGCTTCAGTCTCTAACTAAATCTTTGAAAAGAGTGGCAAGTTGCGAAGTATGTGAGGTTTTTTGGCTGCACTAACAGAGCCACGTATAAAACCCTGGTTGCCAAACAGAGACCAGAACCAGATGACAAAGACTGAAAACACACACCATGTATTGACTTCTATAAAATACTCATTACAACCGAATCCAGTAATATTCATTTCTAGAATTGCTTAATCACTCACAAACCCATATTAATTAAGGGTGTAAATTGACCTTAAAAGAAGATTTTTGAACAAAATTTTTCATGTCAAGTTTCTTTAAGAATATAATGGAATTACTTCAACAAGGAAAAAAAAAAATGTTTCAGGGAAGTAATTTTCAGCACACAGATGTGATTATTAATGACCTACCAGCAGTCCTTCTCTGGACCTTTTATAGACATTTTATTTTGGTCTTCTCACCATCCATAGTCTAGGAGAAAACAAGAACACTTACCTAGAGGAAACTATTCTTCCTACCCTTTCCATGTGTTCTGGTGGGGCAGTCAAAGAAATATCACTCACACACACCCCTCCAACACACACACACACAAACACACACACACACACACACACACACACGCACGCACGAAACCTTCCAATCCTTCTAGCTCCAATCACACAAGCAAAGCATGGGGAAACCCACAATAGGAGATGATGAACCCAACACAGAAAAGGGCAATATCAAGAGATGGAAATGGAGGCCAGCTGTACCCCTGGAAGGCACAGGATTGAACTGATATATCTCCTCTGTTTTTTAAGCTATTTCCATTTTTTCTGTTACCTGCAACTGACACCAAAACCCAGAATCTTCATCTCTGTAGCAGACAGTGCTCCCATTGCTCTCTTCCAAGAAGGACATTCTGGAACACTGCAACGGGGACTGTGGTTTATGTGGTCGTCCCCTCTGGAGGATAGCCATTTGGACATGAGCTGCTTGTGAATGGTACCCTGGAGTCATGCAGTATGACAGCAGGCAGGATCATGAACTCCCCTTGTTGTGCCCACCAGCCCCTCCATCTCCACACACTGAGCTGGAGTAAAGCTGCTTCTTAAACTTCCTGCCTCACACACAGTCTCTGTGTGACTATTCAGCAATAGTCCACTGTCCTCCCTTCCCTGGGTCATCACAATTTTTGCCCTTAGAAGCCCTATATTCCCCATTTCCCTAGAGACCACAAGTTCATTCTTATGAATTTAGAATTTATATGTCCCTCAAACTTTTCCAGTTCCTGGAGGCATTTTCTTCTTCTGACTTGTCCTTTCCCTGCATATTGGATTTGAAAATTCATCCGTCCTGCCTGCTTTTAATACAATAGTAACTCAGAAAATGTACTGCCTCTTTCTTTTAAAAAATCAGTTTAAATCTTGGAAGCAGGATTTAAGTTTCTTTACATGTGGGAATGTACACCCTGCCAAGCCCTGGATTCTTTTCTTACTGGTTGCAGATGCACCTTCATGAGTCATTGTCCACACCTCCAAGGGGCCTGATCCTTGATGGAAGAGGGAAGAGGCCCTCTCTCTTGAAAATACTCTCAAAAAAAAAAAAAAAAAAAAAAAAAAAAAAAACCCAAAACAAGACATACTGAACCCCAAAGGAGCACACCTATAATCTCAGCAACTTGGGAAGCTGAGGCAGGAGGATCACAAGTTCAAATCCAAACTAGGCAACTTAGTGAGAACTTGTCTCAAATAAAAAGGGGTGGGGATATAGCTCAGTGGTAGAGCACCCTTGGGTTTAATCCCCACTACTGAAAAAAAAAAAAAAAAAAAAGACCGACTTCATTGCCAAACCTCTGATAAAACACACCCCCACACACCCGCACACACACAACAAGTAGACAATGAAAAATTTTTTAAAAATCGATTGGCCTAAATACGGTGCCAAAAGTTGTTTTAACTTAAGAATCATCTCTTAAAGATACACAACAAAAAGGCAAAAGGAATTTGGTTGGTGGGAAGGCCAGTCTGCTGGGAACCGGCTGGAACTGTCCTCACAGCGTCTCAACCCTTCTGCCTTCCACCTGCTCTTCATCAATCATTTGTCATCAATTCTATTTCCACCCTGGTTATGCATCGATCCAACACATATTTATGGAGCACCTACTGTGTTTCAGGCACCAATATATGAACAAGAAACACAATAAAGGAGAGGAACAAAGTTCCTGCTCTCCTGGAAATTATATCTGGTGAGAAAGAAAAATTATAAACACATGAACAAGGCAATTTCAAATTGTGAGAGGTGCTGCAAAGACAGCAAATCAGGATCTGGAATCCAATGTTTTAAAAATTCCCTCAGCTACTGCTCTACTTGCAGTCCTCATTCCTTCTTAGCTGGATGATTATAATCACTTCATCCTGGACTTCCCACTTCTCTGCCTATACAGTAAGCGGCCAGGTGCTGTTTGATGCAGAGCCATTTATCTATTTGGGGGCTCAAAAATCACAACATGTGCCACAGCACAGGCCACATGAATTACCACCCCTGTGCTTACCATTGCAGGCAGAATCCCAAGTGCCCCTTCTTGGCTCATCTCCCACGCCTTATATACCTTGTGTTTGGGGCAAACAGGACAACTTACGGGCCTGGGCACTCCCAGGCTTTCCTGGCTCCTTTCCCAGGCCCTTAAACCTACAGTCCCCTATAGCTCATCTCAGAGGCCACCTCCCTGTTGAAGCCCCTGTCATGTTTTTTCTCTTTCCTCTTCCCAGTTGCAACTATCACCTCTCCTTCTTTGGGTCCCCAAAACACTTCATTTGTATTTGTGTACTGGAGTAGGTTTACTACTTATTTTAGACTCACTGCTGCCCATTGCTCATGAAAGCAAGAATAGTGGCTTCATAATTTCTGGATTCCTATTGTATGTCACTGTACTTGGTAGACAGTAGCTGTTATATGATATTTATTGTGAAAATTATTTAGAATAAATTAAGAGATCACTATGATACCAATTATCCTCATGGTTTCATCTAAAACCATTCAAGACTGAGATTAGGTGATATGTTTTGCCACAAGAGAATTTTACAATGATGAATCTTTTTTTAAAAAAAAAATTTTGTTGTCAATGGACCTTTATTTTTTATGTGTATTTATTTTTTTATTTATATGTGCTGCTAAAGATTGAACCCAGGGCCTCACAGATGCCAAGCAAGTGTTCTACCACTGAGTCACAACCCCAACCCACAACAATGATTCTTGGTTTGCATTATGGACCTAATGTTTATATTCTTGCCAAATTCATGTTGAAATCCTAGTTTACAATATGCTGGTGTTAGAACATGGGACATATAGGATGAGATTAGGGTGGAGTGCTCACAAAAGGAGTTAGTGCTCTTACAAAGTGACTCCATAAGAGCTTGGAACCTTTTTGCCAGACAAGAACAAAACAAGCAGCTAGAAGTCTGCTGCCCATAGAGGACCCTCACCAGAACCCAGCCAGGCTGGCACCCTGATTTTGAACTTTCAAACTCTAGAACTGTGAGAAATTTATTTTTGTTGTTTATAAACCATGCAGTCTTGGTCTGTGATACATTGTTATAAGCAACCTGAATAGACTAAGACATTATTAGGTGCTACTGTAACAAATACCTAAAAATGTGGAAATGTCTTTGGGACTGAGTAATAGGTAGAAGTTGGAAGAGTTTGTTTTAAGATGCATAGTAGAAAAAACCCAAATTGTCATGAATGGAATTTTAAGAGCACAAAAATATTTTCACTGATTGGTAGCTCAAGCTAAGAAAAGAACAGAAACTAATACTATTGAGTATTTACTCTGTGTCAAATATTGTGCCAGAAACTTTGACTATATATCATCTCTCCTCCAAGCAAGGAGATCATCCACATAGTGAAAAATAAACATCTCAGTACATAAATTTACCTTTTAAGAACAATTCCATCTAACAAATGACATCTTACTTATTATTTTTAAAAATTATTCATCTCCTCCATCTTCTTTCCTAACTAGAGCAGAGAGTTTTCTCTTTTTTCTACCTCTGTTATCAGCATCTAGATAGTGTTGGGGAGCCAAAGTAGATACTCAAAAACATCTAACGATTGGATGATTTTTGGCCTTACCATTTCCTTTTCATATCCCTGCAAATTTCCTAGCAGGTCTTGCAGTGGAGCCCTGAGAACAAAATGACCATTTAAACATTTACATGTGAAGATCGCATTCTTCTTTGCTGTAAATAAAACTCAAACATTTTCCCCAAGTGACCCAGCTTCACAGGTGTACATCCTGAGAACCAGAAACATCTGGGTGAAGAGGGAGGAAAAAACCCTGCGATGTTCCAACCCCACAAAATGCATTTTAAAAGGCAAAATGAGAGAAAGCTTCAAGAACAGCCAAAGCCTTTTGCAGAAAGAACTCCCTTGTGGAATGATGGAAAAGTTTGGAACGGAGGTTTCCCTGGGGCTAGAAGTGTTGCTGGCCTCAGGATTGAAGCAATAAGGCTGCTGCTTCGGAGGGTGTGGGTTCCAAGCTCTGCGCCTGCCAAATCCAGATTCCTCCTCCCCAATTCTGAAGACAAACCAGATAGGAATTAAATCAGCTGGATGTCTGAGGTGCAATGGAAAGTACATGTGGTTACAACTAAAAGAAGCCATTTCTCTTTATTTTTTTAATAGCAGGCTGCTCTTTCACTGGTGTTCTTCACATTCTTCCATAATAGTGTTTTGGTAACCAGCATGTGGGTATTAGTAGAAACTGTGCGCTTTTTTTTTTTTTTTTTTTTTTTTTTTACATATATATATTTTAGTTGTAGGTGGACAAAATACCTTTATTTAATTTTATGTGGTGCTGAGGATTGAACCCAGGGCCTCACACGTGCTAGTTGAGCACTCTACCACTGACCCACAACCCCAGCCCCAACAACCATGCACTCTTTTCCTTGATAAATAAGGCAGATGAGGGACATCATCACTAGAAAATAAGCTGGTTCGACTTTTTAAAACTTGTGGGACAAAGTAATAAGCCTATTTGTTTCAATATATCCACCTAAATAAAAAGAAAATTCTAAACGCTAAATATTCCTGAAAATTCAAACCAGGAAACTGCTGCACTTTTAGGGATATTTGCTCCTCTGATGATATTTGCTCCACCTGCCTTGAGAAAAGAGAACAGAAAGCAGTTATTTCCCCCTTCCTGGACCAGCCTTTATTTTTGATACCATCTCTGAAATGGCAATGCCAAGGTCAACAAGGACTTCACTTTAAGTGGCAGATGCTTTCCCCTTGCCAAGGAGACAAAGGGTGAGGATAAAGGAACATCTGGTTTCTGGCTCCAACACATTGAGGAGGAAGGAAAGACTCTTTGATTCCTTATGCCCCTTAAATTCATCTCTTTTTTTGCCTAACACTCCCCTCATCTGAGGCTCACGTTGGACTAATATCTGTGTGTTCATCGTATGACATTCATGTGACTCAAAGAGTCATTCCTTCATTTAAGAGGTATGTATCAAGCTCCGACTACCAACTCTAGACTCCAGAGTTAAAGTCACAAAGAAGACAGGATTTCTTTCCAAAAGTTTCCTACAGTCTAAGGATAGATACACAGTTTAAGCCTGATGATGTTATAATAGAGGCAAAAATACTGGAACGCCACAGAAGGTGAAAGCAGTACTAACTCTATTACACAAATGCCACAGAAGGCTTCATGGAAAACGTGACAAGTGAGTCACCCTACAAAGAGGGAAAGAACAGGGTTAAGCATGTCCAAAATGCCAGAGGCAAGGCAGCAAGCAACCCTACAGAAATACAATCTGGTGTGGTTCAAGGTCAAGTTAAAGATGATGGTGGTAAAACACAGCATGGGAGAGACCAGATCTTTCAAAAGACTTATATCCTGAGGACAAGTGCAGATTGATGAAGATCTAAGCAGGAGTGAGGGAAGGGACATGATCAGAGATTCAGAAAGCTCACTGTGTGTTTAATGCAAAGATTGGAAGCCAAGAGGCATGATGTGAGGCCATGGTGGTGATTTGGAGAAAAAACGACCCAAACTAAGCTAGTGACAACACAAGTGAAGGTAAGTTCTACATGCCGAGAAATGCTTGAGGGAGGTAGAATCTTTGAGACCTGGATGCTGATTGGATGTGCAGTCAGGAAAGAGGGAGAGCTGGGGAGATGCCTAGGAGAGGCAGCAGGGTTTTGAGTTAAGTGAAGAGAGGAGCTCCATGGTTGAGTGTAGTGTGCAGAGCATCCAGGTGTAAACACTGAGGACCTCTTTGGAAATAATGCCTGAAGGTCAGGAGCACCTTCTGGGTCATAGGCATGGTTTCAAGGATCATCAACTCATAAATATCCATTGCAGCCATGAGAATGAATGAGCTTACCAAGGGAGTGGACAATAGTGGAAGAAGAGAAGATGTACAAAGTTGGAGACTGACGACACTGAGTTACACAGAGGGCAGAGGAAAGGTTGTCAAAAAGTAAACTGATTTTAGATCTTTTGGGAAAATACCAAGGAGTGGCATAGAGGGTCTATATGGTGGTTCCACCCCTAGTATTTTGAGGAAGCTCCATACTGTTTTCCAGAGTGGTTGTATTAGTCTGCAGTCCCACCAACAGTGTACAAGTGTTCCTTTTCTCCCAACAACCCTGCCAGCATGTATTATTGTTCACATTCTTGATCGTTGCCATTCTGACTGGAGTGAGATGAACTCTTAGTGTAGTTTTGATTTGCATTTCCCTGGTTGCTAGAAATGTTGAACATTTTTCATTTTTTCTTATATTTATTGGTCATTTGTGTTTCTTCTTTTGAGATGTTTCTTTTTAGTTTCTTTTGCCCTTTTGTTGACTAGGTTGTTTGTTTTTTGGTGTTAAGTTTTTTGAGTTCTATGTATATTCTGGATAATCCCCTATCAGAAGGGTAGCTGGCCAGAATTTTCTCTCATTCTGTAGGCTCTCTCGTCACACTCTTAATTGTTTCCTTTGAGCAGCACAATAGCTAAATTATGTAATCAACCCACACGTCCGTCAATAGATGAATGAATTAAGAAATTGTGGTATAAGTGTATCACAATTTATATATATATATATGTATATATATATATATACTTAATATATATATTTTCTACTAAGCCAGGAAAAGAATGAAATTATGGCATTTGCCAGTAAATGGATGGAAATGGAGAATATCATACTAAGTGAAATTAGTCAAACTCAGAAACTCAAAGGTCAAATATTTTCTCTCAGATGGAAAAGTTAGAGTAAAATGAAAGAAAGAGGAAGGGAAGGATAATATAAAGAAACAATCAAATGCAAATTAATAGACCAGCAAAAAGAAAGACTAGTAGAGGAAGGAGAATGGGAGAGGGGAGGGAGGATGGGAAGGAAAAGGGGAGAGAAAATGGGGGTCACAAACTGAAATTAGTTTCCAAGCCTGTATGAGTTTCTTGGGATGAACCCAACTATTATGTGTAACTATAAAACTCTAATAATAATAATAAAATGTAGACTGAGAAGGCGCCTCAGAGATGGAAGGATACTAGGAGAACGTGGTTTAACAGACAGCAAGTGAAGAGGGCATCCAAAGCGGAGAAGGAAATAGTGAGCGGTGTCAGATGCTGAGAGGTCCAGTCAGATAAGAAACAGAATTGTTCCTCAGATTTAGCAATAGGGAGGCAGTTTGTGACCAGAATAGAGCAGTTTCTGAGGACAGGTGTAAGAGGAAATAGCCAGTAAACTGTTGAAAGGGGAAGGAGGTGAGGAAGCCACAGAGAATATGAACAGTTATTTCAACAACTTGAACTGTGAGGGGAAGGGAAGGAATTTTTTTTTTTAATGAAGAAGACTTGATGATATTTAAATAAGAAAGATCTAGTGAACATATCAAGGCTGAAATGTAGAAGAGAGGGATTACTGTTGGAGGGAAATGCCTAAGGAGACCCCAAGTGATGAGGACCTCAGAATAGGTGGAGGGGTTACTCTTAGGAGATGACAAGCAGAGATTAGGGACAAGTAAGGTGTAGAAGGGGTGGACAGGAAATCGTGTGTTGGGGGACAGCAGATCATCTGAGAGCACAGGTGAGGTTAAAAATGAAGGAATGGGGCTGGAGTTGTGACTCAGTGGCAGAGCACTTGCCTAGCACAAGTACCACATATAAAAAATAAATAAAATAAAGGTCCATTGCCAACTAAAAAATATATATTTTTTTAAAAAAAGAATGAAGGAATGAAGTAGACAGCTTGAGGCCAATGGAGGAGAAGGCTCATAGTAGACACTCTGAAGACTGAAGGAAGAGAGATAACCAAGGAAACAGGAATTCCAGGGCAGAGCTGATAGCTGAGGTGATGGGAGAATGAGTTGGAGTATACCCTTCTGAAAAGTTGAGTGCTTCTCTCCCACTGCCGGCCCAGAGCATGAAGAAGGTAGACCAGCATGATGGGAAAGTTTTACCTGAACGTTCTGGTGGGAAAACAACTTGAGAAAGCTAACAGGAAGCACCACATTCAGGAATGAGCAGGCATCAGGGAAATGGAGAAAAAGTTCAGAGCAGAGTGAAGGGAGGGAGACTTCCCCTTTGGAAATGGAAAAATGGAAACATTCAGGAAAAGGGAAGTGGAAATTTGGGTCCAAGAAAAGGAATCCAGATCAAAGGAGTCAAAGGGGAGGAAAAAGTTGTCCCCAAAGAGTTAAACCTTTAGCAGTGACCAGGAAGGGCAATAAGGCAGAAGGACTATCTAGGTGTCCCCAAAATAAAGTCCAGTAGTCATCTTGTAACTAGGACAACTTCGGCCTCTGTGAAGGAGGAAACAAAGACTTGCATTGATTGTCTTGTTAAGGGAATCCTGGCCCATTGCATAGGCTCATGGTGGACAGCTGGCCCCTGTGACCCTCCTCCTATCCCTCCAATGTAGAACTCTGGAGTTTTCTAGGAAGTGAGCCTATGTGTGGTTCAGGGTACCTCATTTCACTGTCTTATTAACATAAGCTTATTTGAGAACCTTGTGAGGTAAGTAGTATTATCTCCCATTTACAGAGACTTACAGAGTTTCATAACTTGCTCCCAGGCCCCTAGCTTACAAATGTTAGATGTGAGACTAAGTGTACAGTTTTCTGACTGCACGTTCAGTGCTTTCAAACTACAGTCCTCCATGTTTTTGTTGCTGTTATTCTTGTTTTTTTTGGTACTGGGGATTCACCCCAGGGGTACTCTATCACTGAGCTACATCCTCACCCCTTTGTATTTTTTATTTTAAGATGGAGTTTCTCTAAATTGCCCAAGCTGGCCTTGAACCCATGATCCTCCTGCCTCAGCCTCCCAAGTAGCTGGAATTATAGACATGCACTACTGCACCTGGCAACAGTTTAAATATTTTTGAAAATAATAAACTGATTTTTAAAATTCGGGCTAATATTCAAAGTCTAGGTCCTCCTAATTAATGTACTTGATAGGTCAAGTGGGGATCAATACCTCCCATCCTGGAAATTGTTTGGGGGCACTTTTGATTGTCACAATGACGATGTAGTACTGCTGGATTTAGTAGGTAAAAGTTAAGGATGTTAAATGTCTAGCAACACCTAGGAAAGTCTTATCCAACAAAGAATTGTCCTGTCCCAAGTGTTCATACTGTTTCCATTGAAGAACACTCAAAGAACAATGTGGTGTGGTAGAAAGCCTCCAAGGTGGCTCCCAATAATCCCATATTGTGTTATTTACACCCTTGTGGAGTTCCTCCTACTCCATTATACTAAGGTTGGTCTGTGTGACCAGTTGGATATGGCAGAAGTAATGATATGTCATGTCTGATATTAGTTTATAAAAATGGTACAGCTCCTATCTTGGTTTCTCTCTCTTTCTCTCTCTCTCTCTCTCTCACTCATCACTTGCTCTGTGGGAAGCCATGTCATGAGCAGCCCTATAAAAATGACCCCCTGGTGAAGAACTGAAGCTTCCAGTCAAAAATCTTGTGAGTAGTCTTCAAAATGAATCCTCCAACCCCAGTCACATCCTCAGAGACTGCAGCCCTGAGCAACAGTTTGACTATAACCTCAAGAGACACCTTCAGCCAGCTAAGCTACTTCCAGATTCCTGACCCTCAGAAACTAGAAGATTATAATTTTTTTAAGGTTCTAAGTTTGGGGGTAATTTCTTATGTAGCAGTAGATGACAAATATAAATGACATAATCATGACTCAGTCTAATTATCTGTCTATCTTTAGTTCATAGCAAGACTAGTCTTCATAGCCAGACTTGGTAGACTCAGTCCCTAGAGCTGTGATATGAGTCATGGGAGTGATAACTGAGGATATGGCACAACGGAAGTCTATGACTACCTAAAGAGAAAGGGGAAGAAGAGCCTTTGCAGAAGAGACAAAAAGATAAGGAAAGGAGAAGAAAAAGAAGCACTCAGACATTCGGGTCCTATACTGTATGTGGTTGTGCACTTTGTTCAATAGATATGTGTCTTCAACCAAAGAATCAAGATGGATATCCAGGCCATGTTCTACCCCCAAGATTTGCAGCCTAGTCCCAGGGTACATCTTCCTGAGGGGTGTCACTTTCTAATTTTTGTAAGGGACATGTTCTTGTTTCCTAGAACAGCTCTAATAAAGGACCACAAAATAGGTGACTTAAAACAATGGCAATATATCCTTTCGCAATTCTGTGGCAGTCTAAAATCAATGTGTCAGCACTGCTTCCTTGAGACTCCGGGTAGAATCCTCCCTTGCCTCTTTCTAGCCTCCGATAATGGCCATGGATCCTTGGCATCCCTTGACTTGCAGCTGTAATCCCATCTGTCTCTGTTGTCACATGATATTCTTTCTCTGTGTCTGTCTTCACATGATATCTTCCATCTTCTTATAAGGACAATAGTCATATTGTATTAGGGGCCCAATCTATTCCAGTAAGATCTCATCTTAATTATATTTACAGTGACCATATTTGCAAATAACATCATTTTTTGAAATACTGGGGGTTTTGTACTTCCGGATATCTTTACATAGTGGATAGATCTCTTTATTTCTTATTTACTCCTAAACAGCAACACAAACAACATCATAGAAACACAAAGGAAGTGATACAGAATCAAGATGCTGGCTGATTTGGGATCTGAGGCTGATAAGCAACACAACCCAAACTCTTTTTCATAGTTTTATAATTATTAGAGCATTGTAGTTATACATAGTAGTTGAGTCCATCCTGACAAAATTATTGCAGACACAAAATTCCAATTCAGTTCACATTCCCTTTTTCCTCCCCTTCTACCTCCACCTCTACTGTTCTCTTTCCTCTACTTTCACTTATCTATTTATTTATTTTTGATTGGTTCTTTCTACTTATACATAAAGGTGAAATTCCCTGTGGTGTATTTATATAAGCACATGCCATGACTTTTAAAGAATTCATTCTGCATTTCTTCCCCTTTCCTGCCCTTCTTCTCTCCCTCTTCTATACTTCTATACTTTGTGTAATAGTTGATCCTCTCCTCCTTCTTTCCTTTATTTTACTCTGGCTTCTACATATGAGAGAAAACATTTGACCTTTGATTTTCTGAGTCTGACTTATTTCACTTAGTGTGTCGTCCTCTGTTTCCTTCCACTTACCAGCAAATGCCATAATTTCATTCTTCTTTATGACTGAGTAAAACTCCATTGTGCATATATATTATAATTTTTTAATCCATTCCTCTATTGATGGCCATCTGGGTTAATTGTATAATTAATCTATTGTGAATTATGCCGCTATAAACATTGAAGTGGCTGTATTGCTATTGTATGCTGAGTAGTTCTTTTGGATAAATACCAAGGAGTGGGATAGCTGGGTCATATGGTGGTTCCACTCCTAGTTTTTTGAGGAATCTCCATACTGCTTTCCAGAGTCCACAACCCAAATTCTTAAGAGTGAAGAATAAATGGCGGGGTAGAAGAAGGCAAGTATAATTTTTTTCCCCCTACAACCAACCAGAGGCATTGTATAGCTCTCAACAGAATGAAGTATGCCAGCATTGGAGGGTAAATCAAATTAGCTTCTAGGAGATTTATTCAAGTATAAAATTGTATAAGTTTATAGCAGTTGAAATATTAACATCAATATTAAAATGAAGTCAAGTTTTACATAATAATCAAAAATACAAAAGACAGAAAGAAGACCATGTGTGAAAAACTTGGGCAATTCAAAAAATCAAGAAATGTATTCCAGTGATGGTAATGGATAACAGAGGCTACGCAACCCACCCCTAGGTGACTTGTAGTTGTATGGAGCAAACTTAGATCCACATATTGAAATGTTGGAAGCAAGTTCTTGATAAATCAGTCCTTCTCTTTTTTAGTATGCCATAAGATCACTGCTTATAAGGCTGCAAAATTCTTGACTTATTCTTGAACTCTTTTCTCATATTCCACATTGTTGTGTAGGCGTCTGCTTGAGCTGGGTCTTGGCTACTTGGTTCACTTAGAAGTTCCTATATTCCTAATAGGATCTGTTTGATTGTGATAGCTAACCTCTGGTCCTTGTTTTCCTTGAGTATGGACAAGCACTGTACCCAAATGGTAAACATTCAGGTGAAATTACAGTGATTCAAATTTACTTTTAGGCAGTGAGGACGGAAAACCATCTTTGAAGAGAATCTGTAGCTTAAACAAGCCTCCTTCCCATGGAGTGTCTTTGCTTTCTGGAGGGATTTCAGTTCACGAAGTTCATCATGCCATTTGAGTTTTTTTATTGGGAGAGCCACAAAACCAAGCAGGTCATCATTTTTCCAAGTTTTTTTTCTCCTGGGCAAATTCGCTGAGGGCACTACCCAACATATTCAAAGTTCCTTGCATGGGTGATTCTATTTTCGCATGCGTCTTTTTTCAACCTGTTTCCACTATATCTTTGGGGGGAATAAAATCCAACTCATAACAGGACTTGTTATGAGTATAAACTAGCAGTCTCTCTAATCACTTCTGAATCAAAACAAATAGGCAGATGGAGATAATAAGATATGTTCAGAGGTTTTTCAGAGGAGAGGACATTTCCTAACTTCTCTAGAGACACACTGGGACAATTTCAAGTTCCTTAGAAGAACCCCAGATTTACCATGGAAATAGGCACGCTGTGTAGAAGTGGATGAGGTGCAGGTGGAGAGAAAATTAGAGAAGAGTCCCAAGGTCTCTTGTGGCTACTATGTGAAGTAGACGGGACCCTGAAGTTCCCACATAGCCCTCATTGAGACTGATTGAATAGAGAACCAGTGGGCATGACGTAGGGCCACTGAGGCATGGGGTAAGGATGAACCTCATTTTGTCAGCTCTGGCTGCAACCAGAGAAATTGCAAAATCCTGGAAGAATCAAAAGAAGGAGCATGAATTTCATAACTGAAGACTTCAGTGGCAGAAGTCAGCAAGTTTCCCCAAGCCAGGAAGGATAAGTGTCATTATCCTGGAGGTCATAAGTCACCTAGAGGTCATCAAGGGCCTATTTTAATTTAACAACTCAAGGACCAGTTTTCCCTCTCCCTACCCATCCAGCAGTACCATTAAGATTCAATATGAATCCAGATGCAAAGTTAACTAGAAGACTAATGGAGGGAATATTCTCAGAAACACTAAATATTTACCCAAAATATACAAATTACCCCAGAGATCTGTTTTAAACAGAAAGGTATCTCTCAAAGTTTTCTTTAGCTGACAAATTTATGCCCCACTCCAGCAGCTCATGGAGAGTTGAAGAAAGTTGTTTATAAATAATTTTTAAAAGATTTTTGATGCTCTAACTTGTAGCAGATTACACATTTAACCCATTGAATCACTGATGTAGTACTTATACCACTTGCCTAATTCTTTTCTCCCTGAACATTTTAAAGAAGGAAACACAAAATGCAAACACAAATCATTTGCTTTTGAATCAAATCTCTAGTTTGGCCACCTCAAAGCATATCCTCCAAATGCAAATATGAACAAAAAATATATCTTTTAAACTACAAATAACTTGACCACGAACTAAAATTACTTTTAAAATTTTTTTAGTAAAACTATAAAATGTCTTAACAATTAATAAAGACACAAAGGTAGTTGGATATGAAGCTTTAAATGTCACAAAGGTGTCTTCCTTTCCATAGTAAAATGCCAAAAAAAAAAAAAAAAAAAAAAAAAAAAACACGAATAAGGAGGAAAAGGAAAGAAGAAAACTGGAAGAAAAAATTCCTCATTTGGGCATTTATTCATGTTTTTTTTTTTTTGCTCTTTGTTTTCCATTATACATTTTATTCTCCAACTTTATTTAACTGAAGTTAAACACACTCCCAATTTTCAAGTTGTTCTTTAGAGATGAAGGGAGGCACTATAGTGGGCCAATGAGCAACTAAAGAAAAATAAATTTATGAATATATAGAGATATAGAAAGATTCCCCCAAAGCCTAAAAAGTTCATCTCCCTTGCATCATAATTCATTCATAGCAAAGTGCAATAGAAAAAAATCTGGATGTGAAATAACAATATAAGAGTACAAATGCCAGTTTTGTCCTTTGTACATTTGTGAACTTGTAGAATTTATTAAACTACTGTGAATCTCAGCATATTAAAACTACATACATCAGAATTCCTGTAAGGGTTCAATGAAATAAAAATATGACATCCACACTATTTGATAGTAATGCCTAAAATAACCCTAATGTTGTATGGGAAGTATTATAGTACTATATATCTCACATATAAAATAAGAAATAATTATTCCACAGCAAAACAAAAGTAAACTGAAACTGTAAAGTACATAGTTGATAGAACCAGCGTCCAAATAGTACACAAATTAGTAACAGCAACTGTTCCCAGCTCCATACTAAGGACACTATGTAGTCACTAACAAATGCAGACACCCAATGGCAGGCCAGGTGACAGAAGAAAATGTGGATCTAATGTCACAAGCTGAGGCTTATCAATTGGTTCTAAATGAGAAAGAACTGAAGGGTGATAACAAAAGTTTTGTTGCAAAACTCTATTACCTTTAGACTCTCAAACTGCTCAAAGTGTGATCCAGGGACCAGCCTCAGAAGCATCACCTGGGAGGGAGCTTGTTGAAAGTGCAATATCTCAGGCTCTGCCTCAGAGATGCAGAAGGAGACCCTGAGTTTTAACAACATCCCCAGGTGGATCATATGTACACATCATTAGAGTTTTAATGTTGATTGAACAGAGGTATGTAAAATAAAGTATATGTAGTTCTCCACACATGCTTTTGGGTCTTCATGAGATCTCTGATCGAAGAACTTTTCTAGGTACTGTTTCACATAGACATATCATCCAGGTTGACTCTACCTGACCATTATTGTAATGATTCTGGTAATTAGATGGGCAAAAATAGATAAACAACACCCTTTGGAGACTAATGTGGTTATGAACACTTCTATTGGTCTGGCAATACTGCATTCTACAAAAGTCTATTAAGTTCTCTGGTAAGAATTCAGTACATGGCGCTCTCTCTCCCTCTCTCTTCCTCTCTTCCCCTCTCTCCCTCTGAGCCATTTGGCTGTCATGTCCTGAGCTGCTTTCCTCTACCACACCCTTCCAGCATGATGTTATGTCTCACCTTAAACCCAGAGCAATGGAGCCAACTAACCATGGACTGAGCCTCTGAAATCATAAGCCCAAATAAACTTTTCCTTCTCTAAGTTGCTCTTGTTAGGTATTTTGGTCACAGCCATGAAAAGATGACTAACAGAAATTGGTGGTGAAAAGTGGGATCATTGCTGTGACTAACCTGACCATTTGGTTCAGAAGCCTTTGGAAATGGTTTGCAGGAGGAGTTTGAAAAAGTTTAGAGATGCAAGCTGGAGAAATATTAGAATGTTGTAAGCAGAGCTTAACAGGCAATATTGGTGTCAACCAGAATACTGAAAGGAATGTGGACAATAAAGACTGTGTTCATGAGGTTTCAGGAGGGAAGAAGGACTCAATTGGGAATTGGACTAGAGGCTATACATGTTACCTTCTGGAAGAATACCTACATTGTCTACATTTTGCTTAAGTCCTGAGACTTTCTGTGAGGCTGAATTTAAAGATGATAGACTAAATAAGCTGGCAGAGGAAACTTCAAGGCAGCAGGAATGAAGACAGCATGCAGGAATAGCATGGGTGTTTCTGGCAGCTTTTAGCCAGGTTTTCTGTGAGAATCCGAGGGAAAAACAGAAAAGATTTTAAAAATTTGTATTTTGACAAGAAAAGTGTGTGTAAAATTAGGGCCAAGGTAGATGTGGTTGTTGAGATTACCACCACTAAATAGAATTTAAGTACTTTGCACAAAGATAATAGGAAAGATGCCTTGAGGGCATCTCAGGAATGGGCAAGGTCATACCCATTTCAGGTTTAAGAGTGGAGAAAGGAAAACTTATTTAAGAGAGCTTAGGAGTACACTGATTACACAGCGGTGCCTAGAAATCTGTTTTCCAGGCTTCATTTCACCATTCTCAGCTGCCCAGGCACTCAGAGGGTCCACAGGGGCCCAAGTACTGCTTGAGCTAGTAGCGTACCTTGGCATCATCCATGTTGGGTGCTGGTTCTGCAGGAATGCACAATGCTAGAGTTAAGGGGTCATGGACCCATCCATGAAGATTTCAAAGGAAGGCCTGGGAGACCAGGAAAAGTATAGCAGGATCAGAATCCCTGCAAACAATCCCTGAGAGGGCAATGAATGAAGAATGAAGCTATGGACGTGTACTATGTTCAGGGTTCTTCTATCTTTAAAGGATTAACCAAACCTGAAGCAAATATTTTTTTTTTTTAACTAAAACTACATCTTAAAAGAAAAATCAGAAGCTACATGTAATTAAAAAGTTTTTAAACCAAGGAAATTTAAACAATTTTACTTTCCAGCTTTGAAATCTATTAGCAGAAAAATAACTTTTTCATAGGAACAATAATAGATATTATAAAATACACACTTGAAATACACTCTCTGATCAGTTCATGAGAGCAGCCTGGGATGAGACTAGGAAGAAAAGATATGAAACAAAAGAGAATAAAACATGGATGCAGGTAGCCCCAAGGAAAGCAGATGAAGGATGAGGTGCTGAGAGATGAACAGAGCAAGACAGATACAGGTTGAGTACAGGTGAACTGTGTATGTGGTGTTAGGCAAGTTAGAACTGCTTCTGCCACATCTGACATGTGTTCATGTGAGTTCTTGGTAAGACATCATTTCCTGTCACCTTCCTTTGTAAAATTCTGTAGCACTTAACTATCCATGACTCTTTCAACCTGCATATCAAATACTGTTGGCTCTAAAGTAGAGGGACTGCAGCATTACTTGGGTATCACTTCCAATTATTCTATGAATATTAATTTAGGGACTGGAGTTGTGGCTCAGTGGTAGATCACTTGCCTAGCATGCGTGAGGCACCAGGTCCCATTCTCAGCACCACGTATAAATAATAAATAAATAAAATAGAGGTCCATTACAATTTAAAAAAAAATTTTTTTAAAAGGATGATTTATACAGTTCTAATACTTATGCCCTGGAAAATCTACTGTAAAGAGCTTGCCACCTAATCAGTAGTCATCAAAGCAATAGTACATTCAAACTTGATTTGCACCCTAAAATCCTGGACTAGAACCATTCTATTGCTTTTAAAGGAATATCCAAAAATAGAGGTGACATCTCAACAAATTAATATAAAATGGGCATTCATCAGGAATCTAAAATTTAATCTAATAGAAGACTACATCCAACTGTCTGAAGTGAATAACAGTGGAACCCAATGGATTTATTATCCCATGAGAATGGGAAAAAAAAAAAAAACAAAAAAAAACCCTTGCTCTTTTTTTTTTTTTCACTTTTAAGGTAGAAATTCTTATGGTCTTGGATCTTCTCAAGGCTACCTCACTTTTAGAAAGCAGTAACATGCAGAAGACAGGAGCACTGACTGGCTCACCATGCATGTATTCTAATAATAATGTGCAAGGAAACAAAGAGACCTGCAAATTCATAGACAGAGAAATTTGAGATTTCCCATGAACGTTATCCTAGAAATGCCAATTATCTTTCTAATGACAAATCAAGAACTACAATGTTGATTGTCACATTCACTGCCAATAGAAAACACAGTGTAAAAAACTTTCACATTTTTTGGTAAAATGGGTAAAGAGGGAAAAGTCATTCATCCTGCTGAAGCTCTGTAATGTAAATTATGCAGTACACTGTAAAAGGAAACAAAATGTGCTATAGACAACCAAAAACAGCTTTTAGGGAGATGAGCTGCTTTTTAAAAGATGAGTCTGTGATTCTACAATAATGACATAGCTGAAGTGTTATTTCCTAGTCTTTATTATATTTTAACTGTCACCAAAATGAAAGTAATGGAAAAGTTATATTTAATTATCCATTCATCACAAAACATTTTATCCCTTATCTATTTAGAGAAAATTATAGCCTTGCTTTCTAGAATTTTAGAGAACAGGATGTTGGTTAATAAAAATTCCAGTTAAGTAAGTATTCATTTTTTGTTATTTTTGTTAGTCGCCCTCTTATTTTCTCTCTTATTCTTTATTTCTATACTAGGCAAAAGATGTTTTCCAGTGATGTCTGTATTCTTTCCAAAAATTAGTAGGAACAATAAATAACTAAAGTCTTCACTTTTAAAATAATCTTCTGACATGAGCAATTGTAAAAATTTTGTGATAGACTATCAGATGTGCTCAATCTAGATAGATTAGTAAAATACTAGATAACATTATTTGGACATAATTATATTTTAAAAACTAAAGTACATAGCCAGAATGGTAGCACATGCCTATAATCCCAGCTACTCAGGAGGTTGTAGCAAAAGGATTGCAAGTTCAAGGCCAGCCTCAGCAACTAAGACCCTGTCTCAAAATAAAAAAAATATAAGGTCTTGGGGATGTAGCTGGTAGGTAGAGCACCCCAGGTTCAATTCCTAGTACCACACACACACATACAAAAAATACAACATATATACCTATTTTACTCATGCTTGGTATATGTATAAAAAAAAGTCTACTCATTGTAAACTTCATGGGGATAGTAACTAAGCCTGCCTTGTTTATTTGTGTATTGCTCCTGTCATTTACTAAACACATGATATATCTATATACTCATCGTATAATGTTTATTGAAGACCTACTATGCTCCAAAGAGTTTCTAGATACTTGGAATATAGGTTTTAAAGATTAAAGACAGAAAGAAAGATTCTACTGTTATGATGGTACATTCTAGTAGGAACTAACAAGCAAATGCATAAGTCAAGCACACAGTGTATACTTTGAGAAAATAAAGCTATGTAAGAGATGGAAAATGACGAGTGTGAGATACTACAGATATTGGGTGGTGGTAGAAGCTGTGCTGTGCCACCCAGCTCCACCTTTAGGACAAGGCGCTCATTCTCACAGCTGCTATGAATGTTGCTGTTGAGGGCTCACAGCCAAGTCCTCTCCAGGACTCACTCTTGGTAGGAGAGAGCTGCCTCATGCCAAGGTTTCACCCTTCCCTGAGAGTAGCCAGCATCCAATAACTGCTTCATGCAGGGCTGTCTAATGGCATACCTATCTCACCTCAAGGGAACAATTCTGAGGGCTTATCCCAGCTCCAGAACTCTCTGTAGGATCAGCTGAGGCCTCTGTTGTGTTTTGTATCAACAGTTAAACTTCTGCTTCTCAAAGCTGTTTCCCTAACCCTCATCCATCACTGATGTTGATCTAAAATGTACTCACCAACAAATATCATGTAAATGTCAGAGTCTCAGAGTGAGCACAGGAGAATGGCGTTTGGATTTTATTCTGAGTTGTCAAATAGGTGCTTGATATGTGACTGGAGAGTTCATGGAAGAAGTGGAACTGAGGACAGAAATTTGGGAGTGGCAGTAATGCCAAAGCCATAGACTACATAAAAATTACTCAGGGAGTCAATGGAGAATACAAGAGTTCCAAGAGTGAAGTTTTGGAGCCCTCCAACATTTAGAAATCAGAGAAATAGAATCAATGACAACAACAAAAAGATTGAAAAGAAATATCCATTGAAATAGAATGTGGGATACTGTCCTGGACACCAAGAAGGAAAAAATGCTTCCAAGAAGGAATGAATTGGGTCAAATGTTACAGACATGTCCGATTGATGAAAACTGTGAAACGATGAATAGATTTGGTAATGTAGAGGTCATTGGTGACAAGAGCTGTTTCAATGGAACCATGAGGACAAGAGTATTAATTGATTGGATGAATATAGCACATTTTGTTAGACAAGGTTTATTAAATGCCTATTATGTTAACAGGATGTACCTGTACATCTTCCATATCTGGGAGGGTATTTCCCAAGTCAAGGGCAATGCCTGGCACATAGGTGTGTCTAATGCATATACTTTTAACATGTTATTACATGTTCTCTTTTATATACTTTTAATTAATTAATTTATTTATTTTATGTGGTGCCTCACACATGCTAGGCAAGCACCCTGCCACTGAGCCACAACCCCAGTCCTAATGCATATTTTTGAATGAATGAAATACACCAGCCCATTTTTGTAAGCACACAAGGATCACTGATTAAACAATATTGAATTTTAAACAGAAAAAGAGATCAAAATTGTCCCACCAATTTAACTATCTCTTTCTGCAACCCTGCAAACTGTGACCTGAAATTACCACTCAGATGAGCTGTGACCAAAACCCAAGTCTCTGAAGTTATCAGCCACAGCATCTTAAGAAATAAAATACTTGCTTTATGTAGCTTTGTGAATGTAAAATTATCTTCAGTTCGAAGTATAAAAAAACTGAAAAACTGAACCTAACTTCTTGGTGACATTTCTTAATGCTTCTACATAAATTGTGTGAAATCTTCTGATTTAAATTATTTTATTTTATTTTATCTTATCTTATTTGCAGTGCCGTGGATCAAACCTGGAGTCTTGTGCATGCTAGGCAAGTGCCCTACCACCGAGCTATGCTCCTGAGCCCCAAATTTTACTTCTTATTATATGTTTTCATTGATAAAACACTAAAAAGTGTAAGATTTTCCAAAATACTTTAAAAGTAACTCTAAAATAGAACAGCACAGGATTTAAGTTCTATTCTTATTCCAAGCAAAAAATTAACTTACTCAATTGTTTTCATTTAAATTTTTAACAGAGCAGCTAAACATAAACTTTATCATTTGAATAAACTTTACATGTACATGGTGATTTTCTTTTCTTTCTTTGTGCATGAAAGGGAGAGAGAATGTGGTGGGAACTGAACCCAGTCCTAGTGTATGCTAAGTACAGGCTCTACCACTGAGCTACACCCCCAAACCAATGATGATTTTCTTGAAAAAAGTAGTTTTAGACAATGCAATTTAATCTGAGATAAATTTATGTTGTGCTAGTCTCTTGTGCTCAAAAGGATCTAATTTATTTTCAAAGAATCTAAGTATTTAATATAAATAACCAAACAGTAAAAAAAAAAAAAAAAAAAAAAAAAAAAAAAAAAAAGAGTATTGTGAGATTTCCTAATTTAATGATAGATTTTTAATATCATACTCAGAAAAATACTACTTGTGGGCAATACTGCCAAACCAGTCTTTGGCAAAAACTTCAAAAAGCATCTGTCAAGTACAGAAAACTGGACTAGATTAATAATTTAATTCTGGTAAGTTTTACTAATCGATATCCCTGATGGAGATGCCAAATTCAAAAAGTGTAATTAACTTGTCTCATTAGCTAATACATTATTTTTTTTTTTCCTTAAAGTGTCAGTCTAATAGAAAACAGAAAATGTCAGCTATATTCAGTTTGGTCACGGAGAAAATGAGCAAACATAAAGTAAGCCTCTTTATTTTTAGTTTACACAGGCCAAGTTAAGGAGAAAGGAAGCCATTATGTAGATCATTTAGCTCTCAAAACCTGCTATGCAACAGAAAACAGAGCTTGAAAAAAGATTCAATATACTTCAATTAAGTTTACTTTAAATAATTTCTTTGCAATCACCAATGTAACAATTTATTTAGGCAAGGATCATCAATACCCACAAGATAGCTGGGTTTCTTGGTGGCGTATGCCTATAATCTCAGCAACTCAAGAGGTTGAGGCAGGAGGATTGCAAGTTCGAGGCCAGCCTGGGAAATTTAGTGAAACACTGTCTCAAAACAAAAAAACAAAAAGAGCTGGGGATGAAGCTCAGTGGTAAAGCACGCCTGGGTTCAATCCTCAGGACAAAAACAACAACAAAACCCCCAAGGGAAAGGTAGAGAACAGGATATTTTTCATCTGGCTTCAAAGAAGCATCTCACAGATTATATATTAATTACAAAGGGAAATGATACTTTTCTAATGAAAAAATACAGTAGACACACACATATGCACATGCACATACATATACATTTGTAGACACATATGTACAAATAGATAACTATTTTCATTTACACACTTCTCTGAAGCTTGCTTTTCTCATGCAGCAATGTCAGGTAGAATTTCCAAATCAACTGGTGTATATTTAATTTGCCATCTTTTAATCATTTAAATGACCAGAAAACATTCCATGGTTATGGATAAAGCATTCAATTTCTCCACTGAGGCACATTTCCCCCTGACCCCTAATTTGCCATCTGTATGGACCACACTACAAAATTAGCATTCTTGTACACACAACACATGTGCTGGTCCTTAACTTCACTGAAATTAACACCTAAGAGAAGGCCAAAAGTGTATGTATTGGGCTGGGGATATAGCTCAGTTTGTAGAGTTCTTGCCTGTTAAGCACAAGGCAAACTTTGTTCAATCTCCAGCACTGGAAAAAAAAAAAGTGTATATCTTTTGTATTAATATGCATTACAAGATTGCCTTTCAAAAGCTGATAATAGTTCACAATTTCCACAAGAAAGATATGATTATTCTTCCCCAATCTTATTCCCACCAACACTAGGTTTTATTGCTCTATAATTTTCCCATTTTGATGGAATAGAACATAACACTTCACAGGTGCTTCAATTTGCATTCTTTCATCATGCTTCATTTTATGCATTTAAAAATTATATTTATTCATCATTTGTCTTTGGTCCACATATTCCTTTTCTATTAGATTGTCATTTCCATGTTAATTTCTATGACTAACTTGCATTACTAGAAATATTCATACTTTGTCATCTGCTAAAAATTTTCTTCAAATATAGTATTTTCCCAATTGATCTTGTGTATGTATATTTGGCCATAAACGTGTCTAAATTTTATATATAAATATATGTATATGTTTTATATTTATGTAGAGAAATAAAACTTAGACATTTTTTAGTTAAGAATGCCTACCATATCCATGAAGAAAAATTATTTTTCACTTGTCTTTTATATAAGTTATTTGCATTTCTTGTCTAATTTATTTCTATATTTCTTGATTTTTCATTTTTATGAGTTTTATTGAGGTATAATATGTAAACCATAAAATACCACAATGTAAATGTACAATTCAATGTTTTTAGCAGATTTCTATAATTGAGCATCCATCACCACAATCCATTTTTAAAGTGTTTCTGCCACCCCAAAATGTTTCTTCCTGCCTGTTTAGTCAATTTATTCTCCCATCTCAGTCACTGACAACCACTGGTCTGCCTTCTGATTACAGATTCCCCTTTTCTGAATATTTTGTATAAATGGAATGTAATACGTGCTCTTTGGCATCTAGTTTTCTTTCCTTAGCTTAATGTTCTGAGATTGCATTAATTTTTTGAGATGAACACAAATTACACAAAATTGTGTGGCTTAAACCAAAGAAATGTATTGTGTCACAATTCTGGAGGCCAGAGTTCAAACCCTCATGTTGGCAAGATTGCAATCCCTGGAGGATCTTTCCTGTTGCAAGACTGCATTCCCTGGGATCTTTTCTTGCCTCTTCTATACGCAGTCCTCAGCATTCATAGTTTATGGCCACATCACTCAGTCCCTGCCTTCATCTTGGCATTGCT
Source organism: Sciurus carolinensis (assembly GCF_902686445.1). Lineage (NCBI taxonomy): Eukaryota > Metazoa > Chordata > Mammalia > Rodentia > Sciuridae > Sciurus > Sciurus carolinensis. The sequence goes on from NC_062221.1 coordinate 42,692,931, forward strand.
TTCTTACGTGTGTGTGTGTGTGTGTGTGTGTGTGTGTGTCCTTCCCCACCTGCCTCTCATCAGATCTCCTCATATCTTTCTCTTATAAAGAATATGTACCACTGGATTTAGGAACCAAACTTGCAATCTAGGCCAATCTCTTCATCTTAAAATCCTTAAGTAAATGACATCTGCAAAGATACTTTTTCTGAAAAAAGTAACATTCACAGGTTCCAGAAATAAAGATGGGGCCAATCTGTTAATGGGCAATCAGATTGTTTCTGCTTTTTGGTTACTATGAATAATGCTACTACGAACATTCATGTGCAAGTTTTTGTGTGATCATGTGTTTAATTCTTTTGGATATATACCTAAGAATATAATTTCTGGGTCATGTAGTTAACCTATGTTTAACTTTTTTACATACTGCCAAGTGGTTTTCTAAAGCGACTAAACTATTACATAGTCCCATCAACAATGTTTTAGGGCTCCAGTTTCTCCAAAGCTTCTCTAATGTTTTTGTATTATCTGTCTTGTTTTATTACAATCATTCTAGTGAATCTGATGTGATCTCTCATTGTGGTTTTAACTTGCCTATTTCTTCATTCTATTTACTTAGCCTGGGAGCAATGATATCTCAATAGCAATAAGCACACTAGATCCCAGATCTTGGTTTCTAAATATGTATTTTTTAAAAGATACATATTCTTTTAAAGTGAACCAAGGCTTCTTAGAGAAATGGCTCATTTCAAGGATAGGACAGGAAAGTGAAGTTTCTGGAATCCTGCTGTGACAAAAACAAAAAAACAAAAAACAAAGATATGCAGCTGTCAAAAGGTACAGACACAAAGTTTTTAAGAGCTCCCACCAGCCAAAATATGAAATAATTTGATCACCAAAATAAACAATAATAGGAAAGACTGGTAGCCCATTGAGTAAAGTAGGGGTCCCTTAGTCCATATTGATATAAATAAACAAATCATAAGAGAAGGTTCTTCCTTACAGGGTAATGCCAACCACCAAATGCAGAAGAAATTAGGGGAACTGGAAATTTCCATTTAACAACCATCATGGTAATCATTAATTCAACAAAAACACCACAAGAAAAGAGTGAATGAAAATTGGATAGGGAACAAGATGTTTGCTAGTATCAAAGTATCACCCCCCCAAATACTTATTCATTACAAAGGGCAAAAGAGAAATCTCCTAGTGTTGAAATCCGGCAGATGTCACTTTAACTAGGTGAGAAACTCTGCCAGCCATTAGGCAAATCAACCTCATGTACCCACCAAGGGGATGCAATATCACATGTTATGTCTGTGCCCATCTTGCCAAAGATACATCACCTTGTCATCAGGAAGGCCTATCAAACAAGCCCGAACTGGAGGATTCTAACAAATAAATGGTCTGTGATCTTTTGAAATGTTAAAATCGTGAGCATCAAGGAAAAGCTAAGGAACTATTTCAGGATGAAAGAGACTAAAAAAGAACATCACTGGGAGAACTGGCAAAATTTAAATGGTGTCACTGAGTGAAAGCTACATGTGAGTGCTTCATGTTCTATGAGTTTGACATGATTTCAATTTAAGAAGAACAAAAATTATGTTGTTGGAGCTTCTGAGAGTGACTGTACTTTTGGAATAAACTAATTTGGTCACAGAAATTATTATTTAACACTATTCAGTTTGGCATTTAAGTTTTCCTGGCTTCATCAGATGAATTGGGATACTTTGTATTTTTTCTAAGATCTGGAACAATTTAAAAAAATCTTCCAATTACTTTAAAGTTTTTCTAGAATTCACATATGAACATATTTGATTCTGTTGCCTTTATAAAAACTAGATCTTAAATCACTTAAAAAAAAAAAAAAAAGCCAGGCATAGTGGCATATGCCTGTAATTCCAGTAAATGGGAGGCTGAGACAGGAGGATCACAAATTCAAGGCCAGTCTCAGCAATTTAATGAGCCCCTAAACAACTTAGACTCTGTCTTAAAATAAAAAATAAAGCGATGAGGATGTGATTCAGCGGTAAAGCACCTCTGGGTTCAATCCTCAGTACCAAAAAACAAAAGGGAAAAAAACCCCTCTTTAATAGTTATTAGTTTATTCAGGTTTCCTGCCTTTACTTCGTTTAATTGTTATGTTGCTAGCTAGGAAATAAGTTAGGTCTCAAATTTCAAATTTCTTATATAGTTGCATGTAGGATTTTCTTCTTTCCTTCCCTCTCTTTGATATTTGTCTTTACATGTTCTTTCTGATTCACAATCTTGTATATTTTTGCTCTTGTTTTTCTTGATCTCACATAAAAATATGATTTATCCCTTTGTATGCCATTCAAAAACCAGATTTTCAGCTCTTTAATCTCCCTACTACTGTTGGTTTTCTGCTTCTTTAATTTCCTGTTTTATGTCTCTTAACTAGGAAGTTGAAACTTTCCAGTTTTTATTTATTTTGCATTTTTTCTAATTTTTTGTAAACAGTTATAGAATTTCTATATTTTAACATCTTCATTCCTTAATAATGAAGGGATTTAAGGTTTTACTTTTTTTCCTGTGAATTAGCCCTTACCAAATACCATAAGCTTTTATGAAATATTATTTCCATTGCTTTCTAGATAATTCCAAATTTTTCATTGCTTTTTTTTTTTTAATACTCTTTAGTATTCCTTTGGGTTCAGGGGTTATCTAGATATGTACTTTTTAATTTCAATGTAATTAAGATTTTTATATTCATTTTATGTATTTCTCAATTTATTGGATTATGATCAGAAAATCATAATGAAGTATTCTTTAAGGAAAAACACAAGGGTTATAAAAATATATTCGAGGAACTTAAATTTCTCTTTGAGTCTATATAGTTGATTCTCATTATTAGAGGTAGTTAGCTCCCATAAATTCAGCACAACACTGAGTTATCAAATACTGAACCATGGCTTGTAGGAAAAATACAGAATTTGGTTCCTTTGTACCTCAGACATCACAACATTTTCATCATCTGATCAATACATAACCTTCCTTTATTTGTGTTTCTGTTTAAGGAAACCATATTTAATACATATTGGTGACTCATCAATATTGAATCCATGACCAGCAGCACTACAGGTCATGACTGAACAAAACTTATCTAACACATATCTTTTCTCCATAAGGCACATCATACCCTCCTTGTGTTTAGGAACAGGAGGCAGCTCAGACTACATTTGGGGAACATTTTGAATAGCAAAATCGCCAACAAAAATGTGACAAAATATACTGCAAAAAGGACACATTTATAGAAGGAGAGCTGAAACGAGAAAGCAGAGTGTCCCCTTATTTGATCTCAGCTGGGAACATGTCTATTAGGCAGCTCAAATTTTTTGCCACTCTGCAAAAATGTCTCAAATATTGAACTGATGGTGATGAATTTTAGTAAATAGGTAAACTGGCAAATAATGACCAACTGGTCCATGTTAAATTAAGTCTCATCATTTCACCATTTGACTCCTCTATGTATATATGCAAGTCTCTATCAGAACTAGTAAATTCAGATATTCAAATTTTTATTATATTATTGTTATTTCAAATAGTTGTCAAATTTGTTTAGTTGCTGTTTTTCTTGTACATAGTTATGACTTTCATTTTCTTCATAAATTACACTTTTTATCATTACACTTAATGTCGGTGTTTTTTCAGTTTAGAGGTTTTAAACTTAAATTCCATTTTCTGTGTTATCACCACACTTCCTCTGCAATTTTGCTGTCTTTTACACTTTACTGCTACCTGTTCTTTTTCAGCTCACATATATAAACAGACATTTCCCTATTATTACAAGAAAATGAGACACCAACTCTTCCCCCACTGAGACATTTCATTACACTGCTGTCCCTCTCCACCCAAAACATACAGCCTGAGACCTTTATGCCCATTCCTCCTCCCCCTCCTCCCCAAAGATGAAGCCGTGGAATATTTGTTGCTTCCTGCCTTCTCATGCCCCTCCTTACCACAAGTCTTCAGTTTTGCTGAGGTGGGTTAGTTCTTTCAATTCCAGATTATTATTAGAAATTTCCTTTTAGTATGCTACTGCACTTCTAGAGTCTTTATTTAGTACTTAGGTCACACATTTCCAGACCATCCTTCTTCACTTTTTAGTTAGATGTTAAGTTTACTGTTCATTGTGGCTTTCTCTCCTCAAGTCTGTTCCACTTATTGTTCTTTCTGTAAAGTCTTTCTCTATAACTTTTCTCCAGATCAGTAATGTGTGTGACATCTCTGCGTCCTTACATATCTGGATATAAATATATTTCTTTCACTCTGACAGGATAAATATATTTAAATTGAAAATGTATTCTACTGTCTTCTAGCTGCCAAAGCTGCCAAGGAGAATTTCAATACCAGTCTCATTCTTTTTTCTTTGTAAGTAACTTACAAGCTTCTACACAGGTAGAAAAAAAAAAAAAAAAAAAAAAAAAAAATATATATATATATATATATATATATATATCTCCCTCTGTGTGTGTGTGTGTGTGTGTGTGTAATCATCAATCCTGCCTGAAAATTGACATTGTTTCCTCAATCCAGGTAAATCTTTTTTGTGTGCTTCATTTTGTTTGCTTTGCTTTATTTTCTCCTTTGTGTGCATTATTTTTCCTTCTGGAACTCCTGTTATTCCCAAGTCAGTTCTCTTAAATCCCTCCTCCATCTCCCTCTCACTATTCGTGATTTGCTTTTTTGTTGTTCTGGACTTTGGAATATTTCCTGATCCAGTTTCCAGGCTATTAGCTGGATCTCCACAATAACCATGTTCTTCGCTTGTGAATTTTATTAAAAACCATGGTCTGGTTTGTGTTTTTTTAATCCAGAAAGGCCCCTTGGTGTAATCCTTGTATCTCTTTAGTTATTTTTGGTATCTTTAAAAGTCTGTGTTCTCTGTCCTCCAGCAACTGATTCACAGGGCCCTTCTCCTGAAAGTTCATCTTATTCTTCCTTTCTCTGACTTGTTGGACTTTTGTGATCGGTTCATTAAGGCTAAGTCAGTCCAGCAGCTGGCACACCTCCAATGGCGGCAGTTACTGGATGGTGTGGCCTGCCTGGAAGTCTCTGGCCGGAAGTTTCTACCGGGAAGACCTGCGTGGTGACGTCAGGCAAGTCGTCAGTGCCCCTGGAGGCCACAGGAAGAAATCTGTGCCCGCCACATCTTCACACGGCCTCTGCGCGTGCCCTGGCTGTCCCTGTCTTGTTTCTCCAGGGTCAGGAATAACGCTCTCCTTCCCATCTTCCCCACTTATTCTTTTCCTAATGTTTATTTTCTTTTCCACAATTTTGTTTGTATACATTTTTAATTTTATTTTTATGAAATAGCAATAATTGTACAAATCAATGGAATTGTATGTATTTTTTGAAAATGTAACTTGAAGTCATGCTTACCTTTTCTTTCTTATTCTAAGCTTTCTCCTTCCTTAAGAAAAGATGGTACTAGTAGGATGCTAGAGCTCACACCTATAATCCCAGGGACTTCGGAGGCTGAGATAGGAGGATTGCCAGCAACTTACCAAGGCGCTGCCTCAAAATAAAAAGTGAAAAAAGGGCTGGGGAATGTAGCCCAATGGTAGAACAGGTCCAGTCAATTCCCAGTAGTCGGGGGCTGGGCAACGGGTGGGGTGAGGTGGAGGGGGTGTACTATTTGTACTTGAAATTCTGTGTCACCAATTTATATTTAGTGAAATTGAGGAAGGGAGAAGGGGTTCTATTTAATATGAGGAAATAGTGCTTCATACATGGGAAATGTTGAATTTGGGCCTCAGTAATATGTTGATTTAGTATATATGTTATAGAAAATCAGCTGTAGAATTCAAAGTGGAGACTTTTTTCAAATGCACCTGTAATTCATTATAAGGACTTATTTTTAGAGAAAAACATGAAAATTATCACTGCCATAATTACAAGTCCTTTTCTTAATATGTGAATTAACATTTGTGATTAGTTTTGGGGGAAAAATGAAGAACAGCTACATTTTTTTTTCTGTATGGTATTCTTACTCATCACTCTGTAGGAAAATCAAATACTGTAGCCTCTTAAGAAGTACTGAGTACTGGATCGTTAAGGAAAACCTGTATCGTTTACTCATACATTTACTTTTTAGTTTTTGATACAGCTAAATTCACACAACATAGTATTAGCCATTTTAAAGTGATTAATTCAATGGCATCCAGCACACTTACTATGTGTACAACTACCACCTCTATCAAACTCTATCAAGCTCCAAAACATTTTCATCATCCCAAAGTAAAATCCCATACCCATTAAGCAAGCATTCCCCATTTGTCCCTTACACCACCCTTGGCAGCTATCACAGTGCTTTCAGTCTCTATGGATTTACCTATTCTGCATGTTTCACATAAATGAAATCATTATGTGTGACATTCAGTTAGCATCTTTTCAAGGCTAATTCACGTTGTAGCATGTTTCAGTACTTCATTCCTTTTTATAGCTGAAGGATATTCCATTGTATGTATCCAGTTGACCCTTTGTGTCTGTGAAAGTCCTCGTCCACAGATTGAGTCAATCAGATCAAAAATACTTGGAAGTGGGTTGTGGTGGTGCACATCTGTAAACCCAGCCTCTGGACAAGGATCCCAAGTTCAAAGTTAGCCTGGGTAATTTAGCAAGACCCTGTCTCAAAATAAAAAATAAAATAAAAAGTGCTGGGGATGTTGCTCAGTGGTGGAGTGCCCCTGGGCTCAATCCCCAGTGCCTGCCAACCAACCAACCTACCTTGGGAAAAAATTTCCAGAAAGTTCCAAAACACAAAACTTGAATTTGAAACATACCAGGTACTATGCTGTGCTATGCTGAATTTATATAATGAACTAATTGTATTAGGTAGTAGAAGTAATTTAAAAATGATCTAAAGTATACATATGTGCAGGTTATAGGCAAATACTACACGTTTTATACAGGGGACTTGTCCACATACTTTGGTATATATGAAGGTAGGGTTCCTGGAAGCAATCTCCCGCAGATATTAGGGATGACTGTGTTTATCCTTTTATTCATTGCTGTACGATCGGGTTGTTTCTAATTTGAAGCTAGTGTGACTAGTGCTGCTATGAAAATTTGCATACAGGTGTTTGAGTATCTGTTTCCAATATTTTGGAGTATATATCTGAGTGAAATTGCTGGGTCATATGGTTATTCTGTGTTTAACATTTGGGAACTATTTGGTTTTAATTTTGCTTAACTGATATATGGCACTCAACTTGATCCTGTATTTCATTAGATAAGCAAATGAACCAACAATATTATAGGCTTAATAGTATGGTAGTGATACATACTTCTCAGCACAGTTCAGCTCATAGTGCATTTTTTTCTATCCTTGTTTTCCCTAAAACGACATAATAAAGAATTAAAGATCCCAAGAAACATTGCTGGTCTGAAATATATATTAAAAGCCAGAAACTTGGATATAGAACTGAGGCACTTAATAGTCAACAAGGGATGGACAAACTCTAACTACAAATTACAGTGTTGTATTAATTATTGAATAATGCCAAGGGAGAGAGGAAGAGGAAAACAGATTCATCTGGGAAATGTATACTATTCACATGAAATGTTAAAATTTAATTCTTGAAGTCCAGGCTGTACCAAACTTAAATCCATACTTTTTGAAATCAAAACATAGCAGATACATTTTCCAGGGCATAATTTTTAAGGGGAAAACCCTTTTAAAATGTTTTAAATTCTTTTTTAATGTTCCTGAGAACTACACACGCATACACAAATACAGACATTAATAGGTGTATATCTATGACTATCTTCATCTTCAGAAAGGGACCATAATGATAAAGACAATTTGGTTTATTTTGGAGGCATCACAGTTTAAAATTCAGTTTCAATTTCCCTTTTCCACTAATGTTGCTTTTTTTTTTGGTTCTGAGTTTTGAATGACAAGGAAAAAAGACAAATCGAGAGTTGTAAAGAGTGCGTCAGGGGAAACTCTGGGGATATAACCACCTAATTATGAATTTCCTGAATGTGCAACTTGACCAGCAGCAACTGGACGTGATTAGTACAGTGGGCCTCACCTCCAGCTGTTCTACAAAAACAAATTAGCAAAGGATTTCCAAGGCACATTTTCCTTTGGACTTATTTTGTTTTAACAATGCAAAACAATACAGTGTCGCTTTTTTTTTTTTTTTTTTTTTTTTTTTTCAGGTGACAGATTGAAAAGGAGCGAGAGTTTCCTACAACGAAGGGATCAGTCTATGGAGCATATGCTTCTGCTTGAGGTGAGTGTTTATATCTGTGCAAGAAAATAAAACTTGTTACAAATCTGTCTCTTTATATGTGGAACCCAGGCTGGAAATGTGTGCTCTTGGGGCAACTGTAAAATCATATTTCATCCTGGCACATGGGCCAATGATTGTGCTGTGTGAGTAATGCAGAGATGTAATCCATGTGGTAAGCTTCATGGACTGAGAAAATGTCAGTTCTATTGGCCGAGGCTTGGCAAGCGGAACCATTTATTTAGAAAATTTTACATGGCCTGAAACAATGCAAAAAATGTACTGTCCAGTTTGTCAGCTTGTAAAATCCACAGCACTCCCATGAGCTCAAAGACAGAGGGAGAAAATCTCTTTTGCTGTTTTCCAGTTTACACTTACTAGGAAAATGATTGCTCTTTTACAATAAGGGAATTTATGCTTAATGTATACTTTCACTAAATCAAGAAGTACAAATGGGTGTTTGTTAGAGCCAGAAGCCCCAAAATCTCTGGCAATGTGATACACTAACAAGAAACTCAAATAATGTTATAGATTTTACTATTTTTGTGTTCAGATCAATTTTAATCACTTTCATGCATGGATTCTTGAATTTTAGAATATGTACAGAGTATCTTCACTAAGCACATAGCAGCGTAAACTCTACAGAATGTTGTATAGCTCCATAGACAAAAAGACTAAGAACTGTGATGATAAACAACCTTGAAGGACCCCATTTATCTTTGCCAATTGCATGAAAATTTATTTAGACATCATATTTTCTTATTTAATCTACAGATCTTTTTAAAAATATATTTCTTAGTTGTAGATGGACATAATACCTTTATGTTATTTTTATGGGGTGCTAAGGATTGAACCCAGTGCCTCACATGTGCTAGGCAAGCACTCTACCACTGAGCTACATCCCCAGCCCTCTACAGATCTTTTTTAAAAATAGAATATTTCAGTTCTTCAAAAGTGAGCTACAGTAGCCAAGTACAGTGATGTACCCCTGTAATCCCAGCAATTCAGGAGGCTGAGGCAAGAGGATCCAAAATTGAAGGCCAACCTCAGTGACTTAGCAAGGCCTTTAGCCTCAAAATAAAAAAAGCAGAAAAGACTGGGGATGTAGCTCAGTGGTAGAGCACCTCTGGGTTCAGTCCCCAGTACAAAAAAAAAAAAAAAAAAAGTGGTCTAGGCAGACAAGGAAGGGAGCCTGAACAGTTGGACAGTTGGTGGGAGAAATTGGGAATGAGGGCAGATAGTTCTCAAAAGGATGCTGAGTTTGACTTTACTTTCAAAGTGTCTCACAAACTGGCCTCTGATGTTTCATTCGCATCCTTTACACTGCTTCTTGTGATGTCTTTTCATTAATCTTATCTGCTGTGCCAATGTAATGGCTTTACAATTATCGAAAGCTGATTCTAGGATTAACTGCTACAGAAATTGCCTTCCCACCATGAACAACCAAGAAAATGAGGTAAAATATATGTAATGACAATTTTCAGATTTAAACATAGTGCAGAACTGAATCCCTGAGAAAATTCCTATGATTATCCTAGATTACTTCCTTGAGGAAGTTTTGAAGGTGTAGCCCAAGGAAAAAGAACTTGGCATCTTTTTCTGTAAGGGAAACAGTTCCATTTGGGTATTCCAAGCAGAGTTCAAGAGAGAACTAAGCAGAAAGGAAGTTCAGAAATCTGCATAGGAGTCACCTTGAGTTTTCCTGAATATCAGTCTGTGTGTACATAAAGTCCTTCTTGTTGGGCAAGAAAAACTTCTAAGTAGACACTGATTACTGAGAATCTGTAAAACGAACAATTTCAAGAACTCACAAATGATCAAAACTGTTTGAATTTCCTTCATCCAGAATAGAGACATCTTGTTGTAGTCTTAGCCATTCCGTAGGGACTAGAAAGCTACACCTTAAAAGTGAAATTAATTTAGCTCTATAATTAATGTTATCCTAAAAGTTCCTTAAAAGAGCTTTTAAAAAAAGTCACAGAAGAGATAAAAAGCAATTGGACCCCAGCAATTCCTTTAGACACTCAATCCCACACTGCTGTGTGAGCCCAACAGACTACAAGGGAAGAAGGATATAGCACCCACAGTTCTAGTTTCTTTGGACCCACAAGTCTTACAGATTTTTGAAACATGTCTTAGTCTATTTGGGCTGCTATTAAAAAAGTACCGTAGACTGGGTGATGAGAGCAAGAGAAATGTCTTTCTCCCAGACTGAGGCTGAAAGTCTGAGATTAGTGTGCCAGCAAGGGTTGGGCCTAATAAGGGCTTCCTGGGTTGCAAAAAAAGTAGCCTGCAATAATTAACTCTCCTGCCACCTACAAAAGTCCAACATTCTTTAAAGGAATACAACAAATTCCAGTAGTAAATAAGTAAAATTCACAATCATTATCCTGTTTAAAAAATCATAAGACATGCAGAAAAGTAGGAAAATATGATCCATACCAGGCAAGAAATTAATAAATAAAAACAGATCCAGAAATGACAGAAATGATGGAATTAATAGACATATGTCAATATAGCTACTATAAGGGCTGGGGATATAGCTCAGTTGGTAGAGTACTTCCCTCACAAACACAAGGCCGGGTTCAAATCCCCAGCACCATAAAAAAAAAAAAAAAAAAAAAAAAAAAATCTCTCTCTCTCTCTCTCTCTCTCTCTCTCTCTCTCTCTGTATATATATATATATATATTCAGCTACTGTAAGTATGCACTGTATGATCAAAGATAATGGGACAACATAAATGTGAGGCAATATAAAAATGTCTCAGGTAAAAGTTTCAGAGATGAAATATATAATGTTTTGTTTTGTTTTGTTTTGTTTCATATCTGGGGATTGAATCCAAGGACTGGTTTACCACTGAGCCACATCCCCAGAAATACATAATGTTTTTAATAAAATTTTCAGAGTGGGATTATTAACAGATTATAAACTGCAGGAGAAAAGATAAGGATACTAGATGACAATAGCAGAAACAACAGAACATGAAGCACAGAGAAGACAGAAGAAAATGGACAGAACTTTGGTGTCTGGTGGGACAAGAAGTGGTTTCATATGTACAACTGAAATTCCCTGAAGAGAAAAGGAACAGGGAAAAAATAGTTTAAGAAAAATTGGGTGAAGGACTGAGGTTGTGGTTCAGTGGTAAAGCTCTTACCTTGCATGTATAAGGCACTGGGTTCAATTCTTAGCACCACATAAAAATAATGAATAAAATAAAGGTCTATCAACAACTAAAAAACATATGTAAGAAAAACTGGCTGAAAATGTTATAAATTTGATGAGAACTATAAATCCACAAATCCCAAAAGTTCAATAAACCCCAAGCAGAATAAACATTTTAAAAATGCACCAAGGGATACCAGGCTTGATGGCACAAGCCTATAATTCCAGCGATTCTGGAGGCTGAGACAAAAGCATCACAAGTTTAAGGCCAGTCTCAGCAATCTAGCAAGACTGTCAGCAACTTGTGAAGAACCTGTCTCAAAACATAAAAAGGACTGGGGGATATAGCTCAGTGATAAAGACTCCACTGGGTTCAATCCCTACACACACACACACAGAGAAAAAAAAGAAACAACATAATCCAACTACAGAAAATCATACATCACATAGAGAGATACAAAGATAAGAATAAAAGTAGACTTCCAGTCAGAAATTTTGCAAGCCAGAATGCCATCTTAAAGTGATGAAAGAATTAAAAAGTTAATCAAGAATTCTATAACCAGAATAAATTCATTTGAAAGTGAAGATAAACCTACAAACTTTTCAGACATACAAAAGTTGAGATAATTCATTGCCAGGAGATCTAAAGTGTAAGAAATACAAAAAGAAGTTCTTTAGATAAAAAGAAAATGATGACAGGATTCTGTTGGATTAAGTGATTATTATAGAGGTAATCTAAAAGAATCCTGAAGAAGTTGGACAAAGGAAGAGAAAACAAGGAAGATTAACAGAAAACCAATAGTGAAATAGTAAATTCTAAGCAAATATAGTGCTAATTACATTAATGTTACATGCTTCAAATACTCCAAATAAAAAGTGGAAATTATCACGACAAAAAAGCAAAGCCAACTGATTTTTTAAAAAAGAATTTTGCATAAATATACCATGGAATATTGTTTAGCTATAGAAAGGAATGAAATTCCAATGTATGCTACAACATGGATGAACCTTGAAAATTGTATGCTAAATGAAATAAGCCAGACACAAACAACAAATAGTTCACTTATATAAGATACCTGGAATTGGCAGATTCATAGCCATACAAAGTAGAATGGGAGTTGGGGGTTGGGAACTGAGGAGTTACGGCTTAATAGAGTTTCTGTGAGGGAATGATGAAAAATTCTGGAAATAGTGATGATGGTTGCACAATGACACACATGTATTTTGTGATACTGAATTGTATATTTATGAAATAACTAAAATGGTAAATTTTGTGTTATATATATAGTCATGTGCTGTGGAATGTTTTGATCAACAGTCCACTACATATATGATGGCAGTACCATAAGATCATATCACTTAAGTGTTGGGGTGTAGCTAGCTCTATAGTAGTGTGTTTGTGTAGCATTTTAGCATGCAGGAGGTTGTTAAAACTCTAGCATACACACACAAAAAAAGAAAGAAATTGAAAGCTTTTATTGCCTAGTTTTATCAATCATTCAGTTTGTGTAAGTATACTCTGCACAATCATGATGCTTGCTAATGATGCTGTTCTCAGAACATAATCCCAACATTAAGTGATCCTTTTTATCACAATGAAAAATGTAAAAAAAAAAAAGAAAGACCCAACTATATATCTATAATAAACACATTTCAAATATACAATGTAGATAAGTAAAAGTTTAAAAATAACATAACATACAAAACTAATTGAAAGATAGTTAAAATGCCTCTACTTATATCAACCAAATTAGAATTCAGAAAAAAAGGACTATTAACCAAGAAAAAAACAGATACTTCATAATTGTAACAGGGAAACTATTCTTTAAGAATATAACAATTCTAAGTATTTGTGCACTTAAAAACATTTAAAATTCATGAAGCAGAAAGTTGTTATCATAAAAAGGTCAAAAAAGGCAAATCTACATGCAACAGTGTGGGTCTTAAATGTTCTTCAAAGGCCCATGATTCAGAGGCTTGGTTCCCAGAAAGGCATAATTGGGAGCTTGTGAAAACTTTAAGAGGTGAGGCCTAGTGGGAGGTCTCTGGGTCACTGGGGTTGTGCCTTTGAAGGGGATTGCTGGGCTGTGGTCTCTTCCTCTTCCTCCTTTTCACTCCCTGGTTCATGAGGAAGGAGGAGGTTTTGCACTGCCACCTGCTCCTGCCATGATCTGCCACCTTGTCACAGACCCAAAAGTAGCAGGGCCAACTGATCACAGACTGAAACCTTCAACTGTGAGACAACATAAACCTTTTCTCTTTATACATTGATTATCTCAGACACTTGTTTATAGTGATGGAAAGCCAACTTATATACTACAATTATAGTTGAAGAGTTCAAGAATTCTTTTTCAGTAGTTGACAGAAAAAGTAGATACCTGAATAGGAACCCTTGAAAACACCACCATCGTGTTTAAACCTCCACCAAACAATCAAAGAATATATATTCTGATAAGTGCTAATGGAACATTCACAGCAATAGGTTATATACTAGGTCCTAAAAGAAACCTCAGTGAGTTTACAAGCTTTTAAAATATACAATATTTATTCTAAACTAAAACAAAATTGGAAATATTAAAATATTTCTTGAAACATCCCAAACAGTTGAAAATTAAACAACATATTTCTAAATGACTCAAAGGAGAAATAACAAAAGAAATTAAAATGTATATTGAACTGAATAAAAATGAAAACACAATGTATTAAAATTTGTGGAGGGCAGCTAATGTTTGCAGAGGGAAACCTACAGCTTTAAAATACTCAAATATTCTAAGATTACTTTTTTTTTTTTGGTACTAAGGATTGAAACCAAGGGCGCCTAACCACTGAACCACAACCTTAGCAGCCCCCCACCCCCTTTTTTAAATTTTTAGACAGGGGCTTGCTAAGTTGCTTAGGGTCTCACTCAATTGCTGAGTCTGGCCTCAAACTTGAGATCCTCCTATCTCAGCCTCCTGAATTACTGGGATTGCAGGAGTGCACCAGTCCAATTGGCTTTAAGATTATACTCTAAGGAAATAGAGGGCTGGGGTTGTGACTCAGTGGTAGAGCACTTGCCTTACATGTGTGGGGCACTGGGTTCAATCCTCAGCATCATATAAATAAATAAAATAAAGATATTGTGTCCATTTACAGCTAAAAATAAAGAAGACTTTAAAAAATATTTTTAAAGAAACTAGAAAAAGAAGTAATGAAATCCAAAATGAGCATAAGTGACAAATCAAAGGGCAGAAATAAATGATAGAAGGAATCAAGGACACCTGAAACTGTTATTTGAAAAGAGCTAGCAACAAACTTAATGACAAAAGACTGAATGCTTTTCCCTAACACTGGGTGAAAAACAAGGATGTCTCATCTACTTCTACTCAGCATTGTTCTGGCAGTCCTAATCAATAGAATAAAGCAGGAAAAATAAATAAATAAAAGTCATATGGATGTCAAAGGAAGAAATAAGCCAGGTGTGGTGGCAGACGCCTGTAATCCCAGCAACTTGTGAGGTCGAGGCAGGAGGATTTCTAGTTCAAGGCCAGTCTTGACATTTTAGCAAGACTCTATCTTGAGATTAAAAACTAAAAAGGGCCAAGGATGCAGCTCAGTAAAAGATCCCTGGGTTCAATTCCCAGAAAAAATAAAAATAAAAAAAGAAGTAAACCTAGATTTATTCTCAAAGAACACAATCACATACATGGAAAATGTTAAATATCTCCAAAGCCAAAACTAGACTTAACAAGTAAATCTGTTATTTACTAATGACAATTAGAAATTGAAATTTTAAAATACTATTTACACCACCATCAAAACATAATATACTGTTTTTTTTCATAATATACTTAAGGATGATTTTAACAAAAAAAATATACTATCCCTGTACATTGAAAACTACAAAAGGCTACTGGAAAAAAATGAAAGAAGTCTTCCATAATTGGAGAGACATGTTCTGTTGTTTAAAGATATCAATTTTCTCCAAATTGACCTATAGATTTAATGTAATGCCACTCAAAACCCCAGAAGGCTTTTTGTTTTAAATTGGACAAACTAAAAATTGACAGTTATAAAATTTACTGCAAATGCAAAAAATCTAAAACAGAAAAAAATATCTTAAAAAAGAATAAGGTTGAGGGACAGACACATGCTGCCTATTTTTGAGATTTACTATTAAGCTACATTAACCAATATTGTGGTGCCAATATAAGCACACAGTTGGATGGAACAGAATAGTCTAGAGACAGACCTGCACATAGACCAGCACTTCATTTTTGACAAAGGGTACCAAAGTAATTCAATAATGAAATGTTTGTATTTCCAACAAATGAAACACCTGGATTTCCATTTGCAAAAATATGAACTTCAACCCTTGCCTTATACTATATTTAAAATTTAATCCTATAGAATATATAAAGAACTCTGAAAACTCAACACCAAAAAAAAAAACCACAAAAAACAAAAAACAACTCAAATGATAAATGAACAAATGAATTAAACAGACACTTCTCAAAGGAAGAAGTTCAAATGACCAGCAAATATGTGAAAAAAATTGTACCACGTTTTGCAATTTGGGAAATGCAAATCAAAACTACACTGATACTTCACCTCACACCAGTCAAATGGCAGTCACCAATAATACAAAAAATAATAAATGCTGGAGAGGATGTGGATAAAAAGGAACACTTTCACACTGTTGTTGGGATTGTAAATTAGTACCACCACTATGGAAATCAGTATGGAGATTCCTTAAAAGACTAGGCATGGAACCACCACCATATGACCCAGCAATACCACTCCTTGATATTTATCCTAAAGAATTAAAGCCATAGTACTACAAGTGACACACGCAAACCCATGTTTATAGTAGCACAATTCACAACAGCCAAACCATGGAAAAAGCCCAGATATCCGTCAGTGAATGAATAGGTTTTTTAAATGTGGTATATATACACAATGGAGTTTTATTCATCCACAAAGAAAAATAAAATTATATCCTTTGCAGGAAAATGAATGGAACTTAAGACCATTATGTTAATCAAAATAAGCCAATTTCAAAAGGCTAAGGGTCATATGCTTTCTCTCATATGTGGAAGCTATAGAGGAAAAAGGAAAAGAAAAGTGTGGGGTAGAAGGAGATCTCATGAAAATCAAAGGAAGATCAGTAGAATAGAGGAAAG
Organism: Sciurus carolinensis; assembly: GCF_902686445.1. NCBI lineage: Eukaryota > Metazoa > Chordata > Mammalia > Rodentia > Sciuridae > Sciurus > Sciurus carolinensis. The sequence continues at coordinate 42,709,496 of NC_062221.1, forward strand.
GGACCAAGGGGTGGAAGGAGGGGAAGGAGTGGGGAAGTGCTGGGGAGTAATATTGGCCAAATTTTATCATTATATTGTGTGCATGTATGAATATGTGACAACAAATCCCACCATTATGTACATCTATAACGCACCAATAAAAATATTTAAAAATTTAATCCCAAATAGATCTGCACCTAAGTGTAAGAGCTAAAATAGTAAGACTTCTAAGAAAACATCTCTGTGACTTTGTGTTAGGCAAAGTTTTTTTTGTTTTTGTTTTTTTTAGATAGAATGTTGAAAGCATGAACCACTAATGAAATAACTTATTAAATTGAACTTTATTGAGATAAAAAAAATTTTTGTTAAAATGTACCATTTAAGAAAACAAAATTGGAACTATGGATTTCATGAAAATACTTGCGAAGTGTAATCCTGATAAAGAACTTGTATCCAAAGAATAGACTTAAAATACATGGAGAAGACAAATAACTCACAAAAAAAAAAACAAAAAAAACAGGCAAAAGATTTGAATAGGCCCTTCATCAAAGAAACTATATGAATAGCAAATAAAAACATGAAAAAAAATGCTCAACATCCAAAATTGTTAGTCATTAAGGAAGTACAAGTTGAAACCATAATGATATACCATGATGTACCCATGAAAAGGACTATCATTTAAAAGACTTACAATACTAATTGTTGGCAAGGGTGTGGAGCAACTGGAAATCTCATACACGGCCTGTGAGAATGTAAAGTGGCACACTAATTTTGGCAAAGAGCAAGGCACTTTCTTCAAAAGTTAAATATACACTTACCATATATCCAGCAACTGCCCTCTTAAGTATTTACCCAAGAAAAATAAAAATAGATGTTCACAAAACTTTTGTACATGAATGGTTATAGCAACTTCAAAATAATAAATATTTTGATCAAACCAAATGTTCATCAACAAATAAGTAAGCAAAATTCATTCAATGGGCTACTGCTGAGGAGTAAATAGAAATGAAAAATGGATACATGCTATAATGATGATGAATCTCAAAAACAAAACCCTGAGTGAAAGAAACCAGACACAGAATGTATGACTATAGTTATACAAAATTTTAGAAAAGACATAAATAATCTAGAAAACCAAAATTAGATTAATGATTATGTAGGTTTGGTGATTGGCATCGATGACTAGAATGGACCAAAAGGGAAGGTCATGGGGTGATAGGAACAGGCTGTGTCGTGGGAGTAGTTAGTTAGGTGTGTTAATTTGACAAAACTCATGAAAACGTGGACATAAAATAGATGTGTTTTCATTGTATGTAATACCTTAATAAAGTTGATTTTTTTTTTTTAAGTAATGGGGATTGAACCCAGGGTGCAGAACCCTCTACCACTGAGTTATATCCCTGTGCCCTTTCTTAAATTGTATTTTGAGACAAAGTCTCACAAAATGGCGAGGTTGGCCTTACACTTACCATCCTCCTGCCTCAGCGTCCAGAGTCACTGGGATTATAGGCTCATGCTACTGTGCCCAAACTTCTCTACAATTAAAAAAAAAATCAACTTTAAACTGGGTATGGTAGCACATGCCTGTAACCCCAGACACTCTAGAGGCTAAGGAAGGAGGATCACAAGTTCAAGTCCAGCTTTGCAATTTAGTGAGACCCTGACTCAACATAAATTTTAAGAAAGGGCTGGGGATGTAGCTCAATGGTAAGAGTGCCCCTGGGTTCAATCTCTAGTACTGAGAAAGGAAGGGAGGGAGGGAGGGAGGGAGATTGTAGACAGGTCAGTAGTTGGGAGAAGGTACTTAGGATGGCTCCCTCATGCCACTTCGCCCTCTCTCTTTTTCTATGAACTTCTCCCCAACACCCACTGTAGCCTCTGCTCTTAAATCACAGCCTTCTTTCATTTACCGGCTCTCCAAATATTTGGAGAGGTCTCTATCAATGGTGGCCTTCACCCACCCACCCCCTCCAAAGTTTCCTCTCCCCTGGGTTAAACATTTCCAGATCCCCAGACATTCACATTTGATGTCCTTTCTACTCTTGATAAAAGTGGGACTGGAAAAGTTGCAAGGCTTGTGCAGGGAGACAAGATCCAGAAGGACTGTGAACTTCCCAAACTTAGGGTATTGAAGGGGCTGAACAACCAACACACACACACACACACAAACACACAAATATATAAATGTTCACAGAGGTGTGCATTATGAGACCGCCTAGGTCATAGTAAAGATTTTTTTCCCTCCTAATTAGATTTTAGGAGAGAAGTGATAGGATCTATACCAGGTCAGTCTCTCTTCATTGGGCCCAGAGAATGTCCTTGGCTATACACATCTGGGTGCCAATATTAAGTGGCTCCATCATCCTTGACATAATTTCTCTTTTCAAATATTTTGTATTCTATGAAGCACAGTGTCTTTAATATTTTGTGTTATCTCCTGTATTCTTTTCTTTTTTTTTTTCCAGTTATCCTAACCCCAGTGGAGACTATTTAATGTGGATTGAACAGATTATTCAATGTCTTGGCCTCAGTTTTATCACCTGTAAAATAGGGACAGAAATTATAATAGTTTCAAAGCATTGCTGTGATGATTTAATGTATTCATATTTTTGAAATGCTTTAAATATTTCCTGGCTCCTAGTAAGCTCTCTGAAGTATTTCCTGTTATTATTTACTCAAGGATAAAGGGGGAAAATCTCACTAGCTTCCAGACAGAATTAAAAAGTTCTTTGGAAAATTGTGAAGAAATAAAATAAAAAGACTGGTGATGAAATTCTGCTTTATAACACTGGAAGGTAGAGGGTAGTGGAATATATTTTTAACCTAAAAATATTTGGACCAATTGCCATGTATTTTACTTCTCAGAGTGAGAAAAAGATATTACATACATGTGAAATGTATCTCTTTCCCCCTAGGAAGTGCTCCGTAAGGGTTTTCTCTTGTCATTGTGGATGGCCATGATCCGGGACCTCTAATCTACCTTCTTGGATTACATCTCAGCTTGCATTCCACACATGCCATCCGTCTCACTCCGCCAGGCCCATCCTGCTCTCTGTTCTTTCCCACTTCACGTCGTAATTATTCCAGCCCCAGGAAGCCAGGAAGAGTCTCATCTTTCATCTAAACCAGTGATGTATTCATCCTAGTTTTTCCAGCGTTGTGTGTGTGAAATCAACATATTTCAATTAGAGAAGTAGGAAAAATGAAAAAAATAAAAAAATACACTTGGCCTACCTCAACTCTTAGGAAGAAAGAAGGGGTTAAAAAAACTACCTAAAGCCTATCTGCCAAGAATTTCACATCTGAGTTTTTATTCATAGCAGTTTAAGGGGGAGAGTAATTCTTATGTTTCTGATTCATTTTTGCTTGAATCATCAAATTGTTTTTCTGAAAGCTATTTGATGACCTTTTGAATCCTTCAGTCTTTGCGAGGTTTCTGCTCTATGTGCCTGACATTGCCCCACACTTATCACAGTGGGATATTGCTAGAGCAGGCCCCCTCTTACTTCTGGGGTCTTACATGGGCACTTTTCTTTGCCTGGAACATTCTAAGATACCTTCATGGTTAATTTTCCTTTTTCTTTCTTTCCTTTGTCTTTTCTTTCATGTGTATGTGTGTGTGTGTGTGTGTGTGTGTGTGTGTGTGTGTGTGTGTGTGATGTTTTTATTGTTTTTCAACAACTTAAAAATCATTGTAGTTCTATAACTTACAGTCAAATTGTTCAATACAGCCTGTTCCAAGCCACAGAAAGCCCCTTCTCATTTGAATTCCTCACAGGTAACATCTTTAATTCTTTTAGCTGCTTGTTTTGGTTGTTACATTCATATTAATAAGCAATAGGAATAATATGAGGCCTCTCAACCTTATTTCCCTTGTTTAAAGGTAGTCTACCCAACCATACTATTTCAAATTTAAAAATAAGATTTAATCTGTGACAATACATAAAAGTAATCATGTATATTAGCCCCCAAACAACTTAGCTAATTAAAACTAGGAATCAAAAAATGTTAAAGGGACCTTGAAGTACTTCTAGTGTCAATTTCTCATTTTACAGAAGCAGCCTAGAGAAGTTAAGTGGTTTCCCTCAGATCAGAGAACATGAAACAGTGGAATTCAGAAACCTTTCTATGTAATAGATGTTTCACATTCAACATGTGAAATGCTGCTCCTGTTGTCACCCCAATCCTGAGCCTCCCATGGCTGTCCTCATCTTGGTTGATGGTGGTACTATCCTTCCAAGGCTCTGGCTGCTTGAATCTTCTACCTCCCTTCCTTTCATACCTCATACTCAATGCATCAACATACCACTTTGCTCTACTTTGAAGATGAATGCATGATCATACCCTTTCCAATCACCTCTGTGCTTACTACATTGGTCCATGGCACCACCGTCTCATGTTAGGTTACCATCACAGTCTCCCTATTTCTTCTTCTGCCCACAAGTCTACTACTCTCAGGCAGCAGACACAGTGACTACTTGAAACCTATGTCAGTGCATGCCATTCCTGGGCTTTGTTCAAAGCCGCTCTAGGGCTGGGGAGATGGCTCAGTCAGTAGAGTGCTTGCCTTGCATGCACAAGGCCCTGGCTTCGATCCCCAGCACCAAAAAAACAAAACAAAACAAAACAAATCAAAACAAAGCCGCTTTAGCTCTCTTTTTCACTCAGGTATTGTCTACACATCCTGTCACCATCTTGCCTCCCAGTTCCCCACCCCACCTGATCTTCTACTATTCTATCTCTTCCTCCATATAAGTATAAATATAGTGATCTCTTTGCTACATCCTGAAAAAACCAGGGACACTCCTACCTCAGGGTCTTTGACTGGCTCTACCCTCTGCCTGGGATGCTCTTCCCATGGATTTCCTCATGGTAATTTCACTTCTTTTATTCAAAGGACATCTTCTTAAATGAATCCACAGTGACCTTTTTGTTGACAACTGCAAACTACCCAAATATACTTCAGTGATTCTTGATCCTACTCTGTTCACTATTTTCCTTTCTCTAATATGGTATATCATTTATTTATTTTTATATTTACCATTTATTGTGTCTGTTATGATGTAAGTACCACAAGAGTGAGAATCTTAGTGTGTTGTATCATTGTTATCTCTAGTGCCTAGAACAGTACCTGGTACACAATGGTATTCAATATTTGGGGTGTGTGTGTGTGTGTGTGTGTGTGTGAGAGAGAGAGAGAGAGGGAGAGAGAGAGAGAGAGAGAGAGAGAGAGAGAGAGAGAGAGAGAGAGAGAAAGTCTCCTGTTTCTTAAACATATGGGCATTACAGTGTCTTATGTTGCCTACACTAAGTGGACACAACTAACTTCTCTAGAAAAATGTCTTAACAAGCTGACAACAAGGCAATCAATCCTTTTCTGTACCCTTCATCAGGCAAGACTGCCACTCTGGTTCTCCTATTCCATGCAGAATCTGCCTGATGAAGGTATGAATTAACCCAAGTCACACAACTATTCTCATACAGTTTTGCTTCCCAATATGTTAAACTACCCTAGATTATTTATGTTTTAAGAAAAAAAAGAATAATATAAAAGAAAAAAATAGCAGGAAGAGGATAATACTCTTTGTTTCTGAAATTACAGGTGATGGATGTTGTGGGTGGTGGGAGGAGTTTCAACTGTTTCACTCTAGGTAAAATTAGTCTACTAGTTTAAATTTGCCAATATCTTCTAAATAGATGCAATTGAAATTGAGGGAAAAAATTACAGAAGATTAAAACATTACAAAATAGAAATCACTTCCAAGCTCACATATGGCAAGGTCAGTGGTCTGGTTTGGAAGGATATATTCAGTAAAAAGTTTGTGGAATTTAATAAAACATAGTTTGGAATAAATTCCTAATTTTAAAAAGGATAAAATTATATAATGAAAAATGTAAGTATGAATTTGTAGTGAAGGGAGCATGGGTTGAATTAAAGCATTAATGTATATAGATGAAAACTGAGCCTACTCTGGTAAACAACAAAGAATCAAATAAATTTTCTTCAAATATTTTAGGCAGAACAATCTCGTTAGGCATTTTCTATCAACCTATTCATTGCAAAGCATCCAGAGGGACCAGAAAATTAAACACAGATGGCGAAGACACAGAAAACACCAAATGATGCAAATGTCTTAAGAAAACAAATTTGGCTTTAAGTATGACTTTAGGAAAGAAAAAAAAAAATGTTGATTGGTTTAGGTGTGGGAATGAGATAACTTTGGAGTGGGTTGAGAAATTAGAGTCATTAAAGTCTAAGGATAAATACAATATAATGTAACATCACTTCATGTAATACGTGGATTAAATAGTATTTTGTACCCACAAAGAAAATTTTAAAACTTACATAAAAAACTTAATGGTTACTTTTCTGTTCCTGCTGTAGTTTTGGCACTGGGATTGAAACCAGGGTGCTCTACTATTAAGCTGCATCCCAGTTTTTATTTTTATTTTTTATTTTGAGACAGGGTCTCACTAAGTTGATTAGGGCCTCTCTAAGTTGCTGAGGCTGGTCTTGAATTTGCAATCTTCCTGTCTCAGTCCCCAGAGTTGCTGTGATTATAGGCATGTGCCACTGCATCTGTCCATTTTAATTTCTTAATGACTTCAAACAAAGATGATAAAAATGTGTTAGTTTTCTTGTTCATGAATTTTAGTAAGTAAACAAGGTTAAACTAATAATACTGTGCAAGGGTTAATCATGGCAATAAGTATTTCAATTCCATTCACCATCTATGATATAGTAGGCTCTGTGCTAGGGCCTGTGGATTCAGAGGTGACCTCTGTCATGGAAGAGCTCATAGTTTTGCGAGTGAGATCTCTGACTGCACACAGTCCATAATGGGGTGTGACGTGTGCAAAAGAATCTGTAGAAGGTACAAAAGTAGCACAAAATGAGGAAGGACTGTTATAAGAGCAGGCCGGGAGGATTTCACAAAGGAGAGCTGTGAAGGGTGAGTGGGTGATTACTAAATGGAATAAGTTTGAGGTGAGGAATAGCACTGAGGATAGGAATACCTGTGTGTGATCGGAGCACCGTGTTCTTCCATGTGTTATGATTGCAGCTTGGGACAAGAGGAGTGAAGTTACAGAAACAAGACCAAGCTGCAAAGGTGGGGAAGCTGGAATGTGGTGAGTCCGGGGTGCCAGACTATGAAAATTGGTCCATAGGGCAGGAGTGTGTCTGCCTAGTTCACAGCTGACATCCCCACACAGTGCCTGACACATGGTAAGTAGGAAATCAATAAGTGACACCAAGCTAAGGAAAGAAAAGAGAATTAGGGAGAGAACCAGGAGAAGGCGTAGACACAGATATAATCAAAGTAGAAGAGCTTTGCATGCATGGGTTCAGTAAAAGCAAGGATTTATGTACCTCACAATACATGTGTATTTGTGAACATGAAAAACATTGATTTGTTAAATTTAAATATATAAAATATCCTACTATTTTTGTAACCTGGTTTGCTATTCTTTTTTTCTTTCTTTAGCAGTATGGGGAACTAAACTCAGGGACATCCTACTATTGAGCTATATCCCCAGGCCTTTTTATTTTGAGGCAGGGGCTTGCTAAATTGCCCAGCTGGCCTCAAACTTGCAATCCTTGGGCCTCATCCTCTCAAATCACTGGGATTACAGACATGCACCTCTGCTTCCAACTACTATTTCTTAATTTTTAATACACCCAAATCCTCAGCATATGAAAACACTTCCACGGTAAGTCAGGTTCTAGCATAGGATGATAAAAATCTGGAGACAAGCCTGAGCTTGAGCTAGCTAACTGTAGCATTAATTGGTGGAGAAATCAATGCATTAAAAAGCCCCTTCTCTTCCCACGCTCCCCCTTTGCCATTTAGCTCTTGATCTGAGCACTGTTGCAAGCATAATGAACACACGGGTTCTTTTCATGCTGCAGCTTTCATTGGAGGAAGGCATTTGAGAAGAATTTCTTAGGGAAGATGCATTCTTCCTGCTTCCTCTTGACTAAGGCTGTGCTGCTTGAACATCTCTTGATCTCTGGGAGACTGTGACCCAGAGTCAGAGACCATTTCCATTCAGTAGTGAGAGGAGAGTCTGATTGCATTAAACTAAAGATGAGGAATGATTGTGATCGCAGAGACTGTGACTTTGAAGCACATTCTTTGGTTTAAGAGCAAACTGTGTTCCCTTTAGGGAGAGAAAAAATAATCAGAAAACTTTTTTAGGTTGGCTCTCTACATGGAAAGTGTTCCTGTATTATAGCAGGCCTTTCTTATCATTCTCGCAATCCCGCTCACCTCACACTTTCCGCTTGCTTATCTAATAGTGCCCTCCCCATCCTCTCTTTACCTAATGACCTTTGTTTTTTGTTTTATTTTGTTTTTGTTGTTGTTGTTGTCCCCCACCCCCACCCCGGGACTGTACCTCTGGGAGCCTTATCACTGAGCTATCTCCTCAGTCCTTTTTGATTTTTCAGTTTGAGACAGAGTCTTGCTAAGTTACTGAGGGTCTTGCTAAGTTCCTGAGGCTGGCCTCAAACTTGCAATTCTGCGATAGTCTCCTGAGTTGCTGGGATTACAGGCATTCATCACCATGCCAGACTCCTAATGACCTTTGTTACCAAATATCCATTCCTCTGTATCAGGGAGTAGTTCTCTGCATTTACTTACTTTAAGAAACTTCCCCTCTTATTATTTGTCCCTGGTTTGGGTGAGATTGACTCCACTTAGTCCTACAGAGATGGGCCCAGGTTGGTTTAATAACCCTTTACAGAAGCTATCATGGCATTGACCTGTAACCTGGTCAGAGCCAGTGAGAGGCTAGGAAGTACTTACTATGGTCTGTGAGAAAGAGTCAATTCCTTGCTTTCTCTCCTGGTCCATCAGAAAAAAATCTCTTCTCCTGAACACAATACAGTAGGTCTAGAACTGCTGCAGGAATTTTGCTGCCAGGAGGGGAACAGCTGGAGAATGAAGCTAACAGCAGCTCTAATTGCCTTTATCACAGATGTGATATGATGGATAATTTTATGTGTCAACTTGAATCGTCACAGGTTGCCCATAATTTTGGTCAAACATTATTCTGGGTGTGACCATGAGGATGTTTGGGATGAACTCAGATCTGTAGACTGAATAAAGCAGATGATTGCTCTCCCTGTTATGGGCAGACCTCATCCAATGGTCTAAAGGACTGAATAGAGCAGAGGCCAACTCTCAGAGAGTGAGAGTAAATACCTACCACCCAAATGCTTGAGCTGGTCCTGCCTTCAGATGTGAACTGAAACATCAGCTCCTCTTAGGTCCCAAACCTTTTGTGTTAAATGAATATCATAAGCTGTCTTGGTTCTCAGGTCTTTGAACCTGGACTGTAATTACATCAGCTCTCTCGGGTCTCCAGCTTTCTGACTACAGATAGGACTTCTTTTTAAGCCTCCATAATCATGTGAACCCATTTCTTAAAAAACAATTCCAGGAGAAGTGGTGGCCCCACCTAAGGGGGCATGGCCTTTCCATTTCCATCAAGGGAATTGATCCTGCATTGTCTCAGGAAATGGTAACGGTCTCCCCTGAGGAATTTGCTAAGCAGAACAATGGTTATTCTCCTCCATCCTTCTTTGCTTCTAGATTTATAACTAGACTCAAGTCCCAGAAGGCTCCTAAAGGTGAGGTACAAAGTGTAACCCATGGCGAGATACACAACCTTCTGTTACTGAACCCAAATCCATTCCCTCAGTGTACAGAAATGGCCCAAGGAATCAAGGATGAATTTGGGGCAAGGAAAAAGATTTATTTGGTAAAGCAGAAAAATGGAGAAGGAGGACTAGCATCCTCAAAGACCATCTTAACACAGATTTTAAGCTCCTTTTATACACACTTTATCTTTAGGAGGGAATGATTGATGAAACATGGTAGCTGGTAATCTGTTGATTTGCATCAGTCTTGAAAGAGGACGAGTGAGATTAGGGAAGTTTCAGGTAAATCAGCCTTGTGCTGCTTGTTTAGATGATTAACGAGGGCTGGGTGCTTAGGGAGGCATAAACTTTTCCTAGCAAAGGATAAATACAACATGGAGGCTGTGGGGCTAAGTTTTCTTTGCATGGCTACATAGTTACTTGAGTTTTCTAATTTATACTAGCAGAAATCCAGGCAAAGTATGTGGCATGAATACCAAGGGTCTGAAATAATGGTAGAAAGATCATAATGTCAAATCAGGTTTAATTTATATGGGTTAACTAAACAGAGATTCTGTATTTAATGTTGCAGCTTCAGGAGTTACAAAGGACTCTGGTTGACTGAAACATGAGTCAAAAGATGAACACAATGAGTAAAGCAGAAACACCCAAACTCCCTTGGTTTAATGTACAGGAAGGGACTCAGAGGCTTAGGGAGAGTGGAATGTTTGAGTGGATTTGACACTTAAGACCTACTCACCCTCACTAGAATTCCAGGAGATACATCTTCATCAATTCTTTAAGAAATAAATTTGTGAGGGGAGCCCTAATATCCTTGTAGAGCCCCAGGCTTGCTCTCCTCTATAGGCCAGACCTTACATTGGCAACCACACCACTTTACTGGAGAACTTAAATATAATGAAAGTAACTGAATTTTGTGATGACAGGAGTTAAAAGGTGGCATCCAATCACCAAAGGCAAGGTGGACATAGTTATTATAGTGGACAATAGAGTCAAATCAGCAATTGTAATAGTCTGTCACAGAAGACCTATGGTATTAGTTAATCATGGTGTTTTAGATGTGAAATAGATAGGAAGACTACTAAATTCTTACTTGATCTGTGTGAGCAAGACACTTCCAGGCCAAATGAACAAGAGTTTAACTTGAATCATGAAAACAATCACAACTTCTCAATCAATTCCTAGACCTGAACCAGTTCACAGACCCAGAACCAGGTTTGTAAGCTCTTCAGAAGGGCAGACTGTGTCTCTCAAGGAAGGCCCCTTAACTCTGCTGGAAATGTATGCTGTGACTCTTCTCCCCAGCCTTCTCCAAAGGGATCTATAGTCATTTACCAGAGTAAGTGAGCAATAGGAAAAAGGAATTAACCAGAATTTGGGGAACTAGTAGACACTGGCTCTGATCTGATACTGATTTCAGAAGACCCAGAAAATCACAGTGGCCCTCCAGTCAGAGTGGCAGCTCATGAAGGTCAGGAGATCAATGGAGTTCTAGCTCAAGTCCACCTTAAACCCATTTGGTTAGAAAGACCTCATAGCCAACAGAAATGAGGCTGCCCTAATACCCCTACCATGCCCAGTCTTTCCCTGGGAAGCCTGGAGGAAGTGTGTCCTCAAATAATGTGGTGGTGGATCCAGAGGTGTGGCAGCTGGGATTGTCAGTCAACTATGCTCCTCGCAGTGGAGAATCTGAGGAGCTTACTCTGTATCATTTATTTTTTTTTTTTTGAGAATTTAAGGGGATAGGTAATTGAAGAGTGCTTGAATTATACATGTAGGAGTCAAAAGTTTATAGGTGGAATAACTTGAGGGTCACACAAAACCTCTTTATGCTTTTGAAATACTCTGTACTGTGCTGCCACAGAACATACATTAGCTATTTCCTTGGGTCATAGTTTGGAAGACATACAATAATAGGTATTCATGGGAAGAGTTACTCTTGAGAACCGCAGGCATATCATTACTTTTGCTCAGAGGGCACTCTTATTCTGACCTCTGCCATAACACATATCCTGGTTCATATGATCATTAATTCACTTTTCTGTCATATCACCAGACTCCTAGAGGGTAAGAGTTGTCTCTTCTCAGTGGAGTCCTATGTCCTTTTATCAGAATGACTGTGTGTTGGGGAAAAGGAAGTAACCAGACTTCAGGGGATTACTGGATACTGGTATTATGGGGAATTTGATTTAATTATACATCTGACCCTGGCACATAGTGAGTTCTAAAAAAAAAAAAAAGATGGTCAGATCAAATGATTGAATGTGTTAATTTAATAAAGGTTGATTACTTAAAGGATTTACAAGAAGTGTGTTTTAGAGCAAATGAAGTTAGGTTAGAACTAAAAGGGATACCTCATCATTGGGTAGTAGAAATTGATGTCCACCTGGGAAATAGGTAAAGAAGAAGGGGATCCTCAATTAATACATGTTGAAGTCTTAATAGTATCTTGTGTCTGGCTGTTTTTAAGTAAGCAACTGACTTTTATGATGATACCACACTTTATTCATTTTTCTCAACTTCTCCCTTAAAGCTCTTTTAGAGGTCAAAATAGCCTGCCAACTCAGTCATTCTAGTAAAGATAAGAAAAACAGTGCAATTGAAAAGGCAAACAACAGATTAATTAACTTTTACCTCTTAATTGATTGCCTTGGTATCTACCAATGCCGGAGCATATACAAAATAATGGGCTCCTGAAGGAAAAAATCTTGGGCAAACCTTTTCACCAGAGCTGGGAGATTGGTTTGAAGGTGGAGCTCCTGTCATGTTAGCTCCATGTACTCAGCTTTTTGCATTTGAGGAAAAAGATAGGCCTATAGAGTACTGGATAGATAATATTATTTAGAATAATAATGCCTAGATTCAGGCTGATATCACCCATGTGATGTGATGAGAAGGTTGGTGTTAGTTCTGATTGGTTGGATTCCAATTCATTCCCAATGTTAATATTTTGACTGTCATTGTTGCCTGATTTCGAGTTTTAGCTCTGTTCTTTAACTCTGTGACTTAGGCAAGTTACTCAACTTCATCAGGTTTGTTTATTCATCTATAAAATGGGGTGCAATTATGATATAACACTTCCCTTATAAAGATCAAATGAATAAAAGTAAATGAAGGCAAATGAGCTATAAAAGAACTTTAAATATTAGCAATTATTATTATTTATAATACTAATTTTTGGGAATGTACTGAGGATTGAACACCAGGGGTGCTTTACCACTGAACTACACCCCCAGCTCTTTTTATTTTTTTATTTTGAGAGAAGGTCTTGCTAAGTTGCTGAGGCTGGCCTTGAACTTGAGATCCACCTGCCTCAGTCTCCAGAGTCTCTGGGATTATAGGCTTGAGTCACCATGCTGATTTGTAATTCTAATTATTGTACTTGTTGATACTATTGTGACTCTGATGTTCTGTAAGTGGAACAGGTCAAGTAATGATTCAGTAGTTCTTTTCAACATGGTCTCTTAAAATTAGGGCCATGGCATCCCATAGCTGCCATCCTGTCAACATTCTTTATTATATGCCTTACATGGAAAAGACTGCTGTTCATATCTTGTCTTTACATATATACAGCATTGTTGATCATCAACAGTGCCAGCATTATTTAAAATGAAAGAAAACACAAGTTTAGGTCAGTCTGAGCAACTTAGTAAGAGCTCATCTAAAAATAAATAAAGAAAAGAAAATAATACTAAAAAATCAGATAAATCCATATAACATCCTTTTGTTTGCATGAAGTCTTAGAATACCACCTTGTAGCAATAAAGATAATTTTTAAATGGACATTATATGTATTTCATGAACCACATAAAAAATTAAACACATATTTTTGTTCTTTCTTTCAAAAATATCTGAATTGTGGGGAATGAGATTGACCAAATTATATTATGTGCATGTAGGAATATGGCATAATGAATCCTATTATGTAAAATTATAATGTACCAATAAAAAATTTGTTTAAAAAGAAATATCTGAGTTGTTAAATCTATACTTTCCTAAATGTATAGACTTCGATTTCAAGTACTATATGTAAATAGGTGTGTGTGTGTGTGTGTGTGTGTGTGTGTGTGTGTAGATAATATATAAAATCCTTTCCATTTTTTTAGTGAGGATGAAATCTCACAGTACTGGTAATGCAATTTTCAATTTGGTGTTTAAACAAATATTTATTGAGCATTTATTATTTGCAAGGCAGTGCTAGACATTATGGGATAAACAAAGACCAAAAAGATATCAATTACATTTTCTAATGCTGTAAAAGTACAGGTAATGGTTAATTTTATGTGTCAACTTGGCTAAGCCCTAATACTTAAATATTTAAACAAACACCAGTCTAGATGTTGCTGTGATGATTTCCTTCTTGTTTTTTAATTTTAAATGAGATTAACATTTAAATTTGTAGACTGAGTAAAGCAGATTGCCTGCATAATGTGAGTGGGCCTCATCCAATCAGCTGAAGGATTTAGGAGCAAATTCTGCCTTTAGAATGCTGCTTTGAGTCTTTTTTTGGGTGGGTGGGTACTGGGGATTGAACTCAGGGGCACTCAACCACTAAGCCACATCCCCAACCCTATTTTGTATTTATTTAGAGACAGGGTTTAAATGAGTTGCTTAGTGCCTCATTTTTGCTGAGGCTGGCTTTGAACTCTTGATCCTCCTGCCTCAGCCTCCTGAACTGCTGGGATTACAGGCAGTTGTCACCTTGCCCAACTCTTCTTTGAGTCTTTACTGTGCTAGCCTGACCTTCAAAACTGTGTGAGCCAATTCTTTAAACATTCCCTCTCTTGACTACACACACACACACACACATACACACACACACACACATATATGTATATTATCTCCTTTTGGTTCTGTTTATCTGGAGAACCCTAAATAATTCAGTACATGATCAAAATATATAATTATTTTTCAATGTGTGATAATCTCACTTAGATTATAAATTCCCTAAGAAGAGGGACAATGTTGGAATTTATTTCTTCTTCTTTGGAATAATTAACATAAGGTTGAATAGTAAAAGTTGTTAGTAAATATATAAAGTAACTAAGACTTATCCTAATAAGAATAAATAATGTATTCTCTCATCTATCACAAACGAACTAGGGAATTTTTAAAATGATTACAGTTAGTTTCATTTGTATTACTGTCATTATGGTTCAGGAATTCTAAACCAGGTTTAGCATAACCTTTCATTCTAACCTTGATATTTTTTCCTTCAATCTACTTTGCATATATTTTCAGTCACTTGAAACCTAAGTAGTTCTAAATAAAATATGCCTACAACTCATAAGGATAGGACACATACACTAAAACAGAGATAAAATAGGTTCATTAAAATAAAGATACAATGAACTAGAGTTATGTAATAAAAAGGAAGGAAGAATGGCTTACCAGAACTCCTAGGCTAAGGAAAATTGCTATAATTGGAAACATAATCTATCTCTTAATTTGTTAGCAGACAAGGCAAAAAGGAATCAAAATAAGCTACTTTATTACTGTTTTAAATAAAGGAAGTGTATCACTTCATCAAGAAAAATAAACTTTTTGGGTGGGAGTGCTAGGGATGAACACAGGGGTACTTTACCCTGACCCATGTCCCCAGCCCATTATTATTATTATTATTATTATTATTATTATTATTATTATTATTTTGAGACACAGTCTTGCTAAATGGCTAAGGTTGTCCTCCAACTTGTGATCCTCCTGCCTCAACCTCCCAAGGTGTTGGAATGACAGGTGTGTTCCAGTGTGCCCAGCTAAGAAAAGATAGAATTTTTGCTTGAAGTAAAATATTGAACAGTTTAAACAAAGAAAGTTGTTAGAGATTTTTATGTAAGTATCACTGAAAGAGAAAAGTATGAACTTGCAAATATTTATTGAATTTATATTATGAACAGAACCTCAATGGTCCTTTCAAGATGAACCTCTCTTTGTATTATGGGCATCAATGGAAATTCATAAAATAACACAAAGAATTTGTTTTCATACTGAGTATAATATCTCAATACAAATGTTTATCATTTAAACTTCGATGCCATGATACCATGGCTGATAATTCAGTGTGGCCCAGTTTGCAGTTAGATTGTGGATTTTACAAATCAAAGAAAGATTAAATTAGTTAAAGGCATGGACAACTCCTCCTAGGGCTGGCCCTATCAATATGTAATTTAGATATAAGGTACTATGATAACATTCTCTTTCTAAAAAAAATATATCTTCAGGGCTGGAGTTGTGGCTCAGTTGTAGAGCACTTGCCTAGCGTGTGTGAAGCACTGGGTTTGATCCTCAGCACCACATACAAATAAATGAATAAAATAAAGGTCCATCAACATCTGAAAAAAGTATTTTTAAAAAATCTTCATAATATCATGGAATTTAGTGAAGTCTTCTAGTCTAACCTACTAAACAATCCCTCTTATAGCTCTGCAACTGTTGAACAGCTGTCAGTCTAGAGGGAGAGCAAGAATGAGAAAGAAGCCTGTGTCGTGGAGAAAAAAAGAAAAAGCTGTGGTAAAATGCCCCTGGATTCAATCCCCAGTTTGAAAAAAAAATGTGAATGATCCCCTAGGAGTCACATACAGTCATTTAAAACATAATATGAAATGAATCAGGTGAATCTCGTTGGTGTAGTTACTAAAGTAGCAGAGCACTATATACACAAATATTGTATATCATCATGGACAAGATAGGGATATATTTGGGCCATCAAAAATGCTAGTTAAGCTGGCCATAGTGCTGTACCCCTGTGATCCCGGCAACTCCAAAGGCTAAGACAGGAGGATCTCAAGTTCATGTTTGTCCTAGGCAATTTAGCAAGACTCTATCTAAAAATAAAAAGGACTGGGGATATAGCTTAGTGGTAAAGCACCCCTAGGTTCAATCCAGTATTTAAAAAAAAAAAAAAAAAGAAAAAAAGGAAAATTTTAAAAAAGGAAAAGAAAATGCTGGTTAATTCATCCGTAAAAATTCCAGAAACTTAGAGGTAAATGACATTAGATAAAGTCTAATTCAATATGATATATCAGATAAGGAGTCTGAGACCAAGAGAATTATTTTTCTCAGATTACACAGTCATAGCAACAGATCAGTGCTCTTTCCATTAGAAAGATTAACAGCATCAAACACACAACAAGGCAGTGGGAGAAGGAAAGAATAGAAGTTCTTTGGATTAGACAAAGGAGAATGAAGGGAAGCTAACGGGGGACGGGAATAGGAAAGACAGTGGAATGAATTGGCCATAACGTTCCTATGTTCATATATGAATACACAACCAGTGAAACTCCACATCATGTTCAACCACAGATTGGATTCTAATTAGAATAAGTTATACTCCATGTATATATAATGTCAAGATACACTTTATTGTCATGCATATCTAAAAATAAAAACTAAAAAAATATTATCAGCAACAGTTTTTACTCAATCTGAGGATGGATCCTGAGCAGAGCAGCTGCAGGTCCCAGGGAAGCTCCTTTGCTCTTTTCAGGGGTATTTGAAGTGCAAAGATGAGTTCAGGGTTGAGGCTGAACGTCTGAGGCCCTCTGGGAGGTTGTCAGGGAAGTCCTTGAAAATATGGGGAAAATCTTATTCCCCACGAAGCCAGTTGTGCCAGGTGTCTGGCCTAGTAACACGGTCGATCATGGGATCAGTCGTGACTCTGAGAGGGAAGGTGTGACTATGAGTATGCCGTCACTGTGGCTTGTTGCGTCACCTAGTTAGCATTCATGGTTTTGTGTGTGTGTCTCAAGGGCAGGGGATTTATAAGCAAAATTTGGGAAGGCTACTTCAGAGCTCTTTTTGTCTCCAAACTTTTCCTCATCCCCAATAACAAATCAGTGAACATTTGTCAATTCTATCAGAGTACTCCAAATCCATTTATTACTCTCTATCTTTACTGCCACCCCCCTAGTCCAAGCTGCCACCATCTCTTACCTGATCCACTCTAAAGGCCCCTCTGTTTCCAATCTAGCCTTCCTTCTCCTCCAGGGTTCCCATGCCCAGCAAAGCAATCATTCATAGGAGGAAATCAGATAATGTAAGTCTCTTCCTAAAACCCATGCTAGCTTCTCTGATTAGTGTACAAACCCTATACTATGACCTTCAAAGCTATGTGTGATCTGGCTCTGTCCATTTGTCCAGTGTCATCTCTTGCCTCTTGAACTGAGGGTTGCTGGCCTTTCAGGATGTCTAAAGCCCAAGTTGTCTTTGACTTCAGCAGGTAATACTTGGTTGGGTGTCTTTAGGGTTTTTCTGCAGATTTCAGCTTACATATCATTTGTACACAGAGACTTACTTTCTATCAAAATAAACTCCTGCGCTCTCCCTCCTTGGGCTATCATTGTACTCTGATTTCTTCCTTTGTTGTACTTTTCTCAACATGGAGTTACAGGTTTACTTATTTATTGTTGCTCTAAGACCACAAGACTTAGAGGTATGGACACAGTCTACATCATATGAAGTAATGTCTGTCATAATGTAGGTGCTCAGTAAACATTTGTATAATGGTTTAATGTACAACGACCATGAGCTATTGGGAGCCAAGGGCTCTCTAATTGGTGACCAATGTAACAGACCTTGTCAGAGCAAAGAGGGGAGTCTGCCAGAGGTGGTGCTGCCTTTGTGGGGAGGTGTTAAAGTGGCTCTTTGGCTGGGTTAACAAGTTATTCCACACTGCTTCTCAGGCTTCAGCAAGTTGAAAAGACTTACCCATAAACTCACAGAAAACTTTGAGAAAGAATTAAGAAGTTCTTGTAGCACTTCCAAAGGGAGTGGGAAATCCTGCCTCTGGCAGTCAGAGTCAGAGAAAGGGTGTTTATTAATGTTAATGTGATTAAAATTTAACCCTCTAGCTAGTGAGGTCTGAAACAGATTATTGTGTGAAAAAAAACTAAGACAAATATTGTACTAACTGCATAGAAGATGAGAAATAATTTCAAATGTTTTATGTTACTCTTCATAAACCAGAATGGACCCAGTTGTCTCTGCAGCTTACTGTTTTCAACTTATTGCTTTCTGGTCAAATCTCAGAATCTTTCCTTGACCAAAATGGTTTATGTCTGAAACATATTGCCTGAGCTAAGGACATTTCTTTGCTTCATTTCTCTGTGAAGAGCACTGATATGAACTGGGAGATTATGTCCCCCTTAAATGTGTATATTGAAACATTAACCTCTAAGGTAATGGTATTGGAGGTGGGACTTTTCAGGGTAATTAGGTCATGAGGGTGGAGCCCTCATGAATAAGATTAGTGCCCTTGATATTGGCATGAGAGAGTTTACCTTTTCTCTCTTTGCCCTCTGCCTTATGAGTATACAACCAAAACATGATCATTTGTAAACCAGAAATCCGACTCTCACTCAAGATCTGTCAGTGCCTTAGATCTTAGACTTCCAACCTCCATAATGGTGAGATATACATTTCTGTTGTTGAAGTCATGATACTCTGTTATGGAATCCTAAACTAAGATAGACATGTATATCTACACATATCTAAATATGTACATATATATTTTTTTTTTTTGAGGGAGGTCCTGGAGTTTGAACTTAGGGACACTCAACCACTGAGTCACATCTCCAGTCCTATTTTGCATTTTATTTAGAGACAGGGTCTCACTGAGTTGCTTAGCACCTTGCCGTTACTAAGGCTGGCTTTGAACTGGAGATCCTCCTGTCTTAGCCTCCCTAGCTGCTGGGATTGTAGGCCTGTGCCACTGTGCCCAGTCCTACATATATATATTTCTATCCAGGAAAAATTTTAAAATTTGTTATAGGATGACGGTATTTTGCATACCTGTTGGGAAGACATCTAGGTATCATTCAGAAGTCTTGTCCTGTCAGGAGCAAACAATGACCCTAGGAGCAAGTCAGGTAGGAGAGTGGGCACTTCTTCATAGTGATTGTCAGGTCCAATCTGCTCCTCTATGGTGGTAAGGTTAGGGAAAGTCAGTGTGATGAACAGATTTGCAGTTTTTAAAATAATTTGCCTCATGAGAAAAATTTCTAGTGGTTTGTCATTGGTCTTGTCTTGTTTTGAGTTTTTATTAATGACTTGGATGGCAAACATGGAAAGCATTCTTATCTAACTATGTCAGAAAACTGGGAAAGGTTGTTGATAGAGTCAAAATTCAAAAAGTCTAAGTAGGCTGAAATGTGAGAATAAAACATACAAATAAAATTCAATAATCTAGATCAATTACATATCTGATATACATCCAACTTGACAACTTTTCATGGAAGGAAAACTGTGAGTTAAAGGACGAGGAAACTGTGAAGAAAAT
Source organism: Sciurus carolinensis (assembly GCF_902686445.1). NCBI lineage: Eukaryota > Metazoa > Chordata > Mammalia > Rodentia > Sciuridae > Sciurus > Sciurus carolinensis. The sequence continues at coordinate 42,729,418 of NC_062221.1, forward strand.
AAGCACAAAATTCCACTATCTGGATAGGAGCGTTTCTTCCAAATTGAGGCAGGAATAGGGGCCACTCTGTGGTTTTGTTCTGATCATGCCTGAAATACTATGAACAGAAGCTGGATACTCAACTTTGAACACGTAGGACCCCCGAGGTTGATAGGAAAAAAAAAAAAGATGGCGATGGATCCTCGAGAAGTTCCACATGTCAGAGACATTTATCCAGGAAATGAGAATCTTTTTTTTTTCTTTTTTTTGGGGGGGCCCTCTGCTTACAAGGCAAGCACTCTACCGACCGAGCTATCTCCCCAACCCAGAAATGAGAATCTTCAGGGAGCAAATGATAGACATGACCAATTCTTTGCAAGGGAAGGTGAGTGTTGTTACTTTATCTGCCTCCAGAGGGCAGAGACAGGACCAGGGGAAAAGTTATCAAGAGGGAGTCAGAGTTGCTGCCTTGGCCAGAAGACTTTTCCCTTTCCCTGGCTGAGGCTATGATGGACATGGGAGCAAAGCTGCTGCTTTGGGAGGGGAGTGGTTTCATGATCTCTGACATCTCTTAGCTACTCTACCTTAATAGTTCTGATAACTCTTGGACAGATCTTTGAAATGTGTTTTGCTTTAGTAAATGTTGGGCTAAAGTTTGTCCTTGTCTTGCCCTGAACAATAGAAAAGAAGGAGAAACTACAGCTTTAACTAGTTAAATTGTTCTGGATGAATGTGTTTAACTGAAGTTGCCTTGTTGCTCTAAGATTGTAATATTGACTGAGTTGGTCGTCCTTTAATACTCCAGTAAATTCTGAACGCTCTTCAAAACAGGATGAATTGGCTTTTTGTCAATGTTCATATTGAAGCCGGTATCAGATCTGGCTCAGGACATTAGAATAAGAAGTAGATGCAAAGAGTTAATGCCCTTCATCTAAGGTCAAGGTTGGTTTTCAAGATTAGAGGCAAGCCTGAGCCTGCCTTTGTGGCAACTCCAGCTATTAGAAAAGGGAGGATATTGAGACTGAGAAACAACTGGATCTTCTAGATGCTATGTGTGACCATTCACGAGATCTTTGAAGAAGCTCAAATTTAAGTATTTCGGCGTAAAGAGGGGCTCAGATTTGTTTAATGATTTGAGACCTTTTCAATACTTTCATGTTTACCCATGTGTTAGTGTGACATTTCTTTTGTTATAATATCTTTTTCAGATCAGGAAGTACAACTATCAATCTTTTTTTTTTTAGTATGACTCAGCCTACTTTACAGGGATGATGGGAGGGCTTATATGTCTCTGTATTTTGTCATAGATATTAACATCGAGGTATCTTCATTTGGATGTTAAGTTTTGGATTTAAGTAAAACCTAAACTGCTTTTGGAGTAAAGTTGTAGTTAAGTATGGTTCCATAATTTGGAACCTAGGGCAGTGGATGACTCAGACTGTCAATACCAGAGAATAGATCAAATTGCCTCGGGTTGAGGTTCTTCTAATTTATGGAAACATGACTCTGATCTGAGCCTTCATCATTTCCCAGATGGTTCAGAATATGCCTTTCTGATGGGAGTCTTCTTCTACATCCTGCTGCCAGAAAAATCAACCTTGAAATCTACTTCAATCACTTCATACTCAGTAACCCACAGTGTTTCTCATTGTATGAATCTAAATCCCTTAGTAGTTGAGAGCCCTCTATCAAAAGTCCCACCTTTTTCTTTGAAGTTTCCAGTTTTCTGTCCTAATAATTTTACCAGGAAGACATCTTCACTCATATATTCAAGGAAGAATCAATATTTATTTATTATCAGGTGTTTGGGTTTTTAATCCTCACAAATTTAGCAGGAAAGCATTATCATAATTTAATAATTAAGAAAATGTAGGCTCAGAGAACTCTCCAGTAACTTGTGCAACATCTCTGCATCACTGATTTTTTTTTTTTTTTTGTACTGGGGATGGAACCCTGGGGCACTTAACCGCTGAACTACATCCGCAGACCTTTTTTGTATTTTATTTACAGACAGTCTCTGAGTTGCTTAGGGCCTTGCTAAGTTGCAGGCTGGCTTTGAACTCACAATCCTCCTGTCTCAGTCTCCCAAACCAATGGGATTATAGGTGTTTGCCATGGCACCTGGCTTACTGATTTTTATCTGATTATAATTCCCAATCTTTCTCTAGTGTACCAACATCCTATTACTTGCAAATGTTGATTGTGTTTCTTTGCTGTGCCAAAACTGGTGTTAGGTCAAGGGATGAGAAGATAAATGAAACACTGCGATTATATATATGTACATGCATTTTTAATTTGTTCTTTTTAGCCATAATGACAGAAGAGTGTATTTTGACATATTATACATACACGAAATACAACTTCCATTCTTGTGGTTGTGCATGATGTGGAGTTACCCAGATTGTGTATTCACATATGAACATAGGAAAGTACTGACCCATTCATTCTGTCTTTGCTGTTCCTAACCCCTCCCTTCCCTTCATTCCCCTTTGTCTAATCCAACAAACTTCTATTCTACCCCCCTCTTATTGTGTGTTAGCATCCATATATCAGAGAGAACCTAGGGCCTTTGGTTTTCTGGGATTGGGTTATTTCACTTAGCATGATAGTCTCCAGTTCCATCCATTTACTGGCAAATACCACAATTTCATTTTTCTTTATGGTTGAGTAATATTCCATTGTGTATATAGACCACATTTTTTATCCACTCATCTGTTGAAGGGTACCTAGGTTGGCTCCATGACTAAGTTTTTGTGAACTGAGCTGCTATAAACATTGATGTGGCTGTGTCACTGTAGTATGCTGATTTTAAGTCCTTTGGGACTTAAAATAAACCCAGGAGTGGGATAACTGGGACCAATAGTGGTACCATTCAAAGTTTTCTGAGGAATCTCCATACTGCTTTCCAGAGTAGTTGCACCAATTTGTAGTTCCACCAGCAATGTATGGGTATACCTTTTTCCCCCACATTCACACCAACATTTATTGTTACTTATGTTCTTGATAATTGCAATTTTAACTGGAGTAAGATGAAACCTTAGTGTAGTTTTAATTTTTTTAGTTATTGTTGATGGACCTTTGTTTTATTCATTTATTTATATGCTGTGCTGAGAATCAAACCCAGTGCCTCACATATACTTGGCAAGTGCTCTACCACTGAGCCACAACCCCAGGTCCTTAGTGTAGTTCTAATTTGCATTTCTCTAATTGCTAGAGATGTTGAATATTTTTCTGGCATATTTGTTGACCATTCGTATTTCTTCTGTGAAGTGCCTTTTCAGTTCCTTTGCCTATTTATTGTGTTATTTGCTTTTTTAGTATTTTTGTGTGTGTGTGTTCTTTATATATCCTGAGATTAAGGCTCTATTGGAGGTGCAGGTGGCAAAGATTTTCTCCCATTTTGTAGGTTCTCTCTTCACATTCTTGATAGTTTCCTTTGCTGAGAAGAAACTTTTTAGTTTGATATCATCCCATTTATTGATTCTTGATTTTACTTCTTGCGCTTCAGGAGTCTGCTTTAGGAATTTGGTTCCTGCGCTGAAATAATGGAGAGTTGGGTCTACTTTTTATACTATTAGGCACTGGGTCTCTGGTCTAATGCCTTGATCCTTGATCCACTTTGAGTTCAGTTTTGATGCACATGCATTTTTAATTATAGAGTATCTTATATATACTAATTCTTTTTAATAAAAAGAAACCTAGTCAGCTGATTGGAAGAAATAAGCAGAAATTTCTGATCACTGAATTCCTCTTGCCTACTCTTCCCTTCTTTGCCAGTCTTGTTCAACACACTTCAATTTGAACTTTCACCCTCTGAAGTTGGCCCATTTTTCTAGTCATTTAAATCCTCCCATGTACTTTATAATTAATGTATTCAATAAACATAAGGGGATACTATATTCAAAACACAATGCTAGGGTAATGCTGGGAATTAAAAAATGAACATGACTCAGTCAAGTGAAAGAAATATGAGAACTGAATAGAATGATGAGCTTATGGGGAAAAGAGCCATGGACATGGAGATGGAGGGAGAGAGTGGTTTCAGCTGGAGCTCAAGGGTAAGTAAATGATTTTCTCTGACAGAGAAAAGGTATGTATAAGGAAAAGAGTGTCTTTGGGAGACATAAGAATTAAGCTGACTGAAGGGCATGGCTCAGGGGCAAACTGGAGGGGCAGAGGCTGGAGAAGGCATTTGGGCCCAAATGGAATGAGTCACCTGTGCCAGGATGGGCATTTGAACTGTGCACTATGGGCACTGGGGAACCACTGCTTTAAAGAAAAGCTTTTTTCTCCTTTGCACACAGGGCTATAATTTAGAATTGGAACTGTGTTTTAGAAAGATGATTTCAAGAGCCCCCTGTGGGGACATCAACAGGAAAGAAGCCATTTAGGAGGGAGGACTCCATTTGCCTGAACTTGCCATTATCCACAAGAAAAGCAGCTTTTTTCCTGAGGCTTTAAAAAAAATAATTTTAATAGACTACTATCTACTGTTATTTTTAGGTCAATGAGAATAATATGTTGTCTCTGGTTGCTACTGAGTACTCCTTTGTAGTTTAATAATTGAGATTGAATGGAGTTATTTAGAATACCTGGGTGGCTATGGAAGGGAGGGGTCTCTCTCCATTAATTTCTGCTTTCTCCTGAAACTCACCCTAATCTGAAAGGGGTGATGAGATGTAATCTGTTGACCTCTGTGAGCACTGTGTAATGGGAACACATCACATTTGATTTAATTAATATAAACTCAACAATTATTTACTGAGTCCTCTTGTGGTCCTTGCACTGTACTATGTTTGACATTCACAGATAATAGTAAAAAGCAGTCTCTGTACTTAGGGGCACATATTAGATACTGAAAGGGGAAATAGACATTTTAATTTTGGCATCATAAAACTTGCTTATGCTACGTTAGCTTCATGAACAAAATGCCGTGGGAAATAAAGGAGTGACAGCTCACGAGGTTGCTGTGGGAATTAACAACAGAAAAAGGGAAATATTACGAGTAAATGAAAAAAAAAAAAAAAAAAAAAGTCCTAGCTTCTTAGCTTTGATTATTACTGAGCGAACCCTGCATTCACGTTGGTGTTTTGGCGATCTGCAGAACGCGCAGCCCTCGCAGTTTAGGAACTGCGAGTTCCCCTGAGCTTCAGACTTCTTTACTCTGTCTCAACCCAGTGGAATTTCTGTCTGGTTAGGCCCAGCTGGGGGACAAGCGAGGTCCCCGCCGCTCCCACGAGCCTGCCGTGGCTGCGGCGGGTATACTAGGCAGTTTACGGCAGTGGGCGGGCCCCAAATCCCCATGTGGTCCCGACATCATTGACATGGCGGAATCCCCCATCAAACCCTCCTGGTAGTTATTTGAGCGGCGGCGGCGGCCGGAGGAGGAGGAGAGCGGCGGCGGCGGCGGCGGCGGGAGCAGCGAAGGGGGCGGCAGGGATTCTCCGGGCTGCCTACTGGGAAGGCGTGGGCGACCCGGTGTGTGCGCGCCCGGAGCCCCGCGTTTCACCCGGAGGGAAGGTAAGGCGTGCTGGGGCTGGGGATTTGGAGGGGACGGGGACCCGCGTTCAGCCGCCGGTCCCGGCGCGCTGGAAAGCCCCAGGCTGCACGCCGAGTCCGCCGAAGTGCATCCCTGGCCCGGGAGCGCTTCGGGTTTCTCGGTGAAAACTTGGCGCCAGAGCGCCGGGGTGCCCCGCGCTCGCTGGGGTACACGGGAGCACTGGACTGGAGAGGGGGCGGCCCGCCTGTCCCCCACTGCTTGCTAAGATTTGGAGGAAGGAAAGAAAAGGATAGATTCCTCTTGGTGAGCGGGGGTGGGGGGGGGGTGGGGAGGAGGAAAAGAAACCTGGGCTTACCCCCCGCCCCCAGCCTTCCCAGCAGATTTTGTCCGAGGAATCCGCTCCCCCTCCCGGAATCTCCGCGGCAGGAACGCTGCCCGGGAGGGGGAGGGCGGGCGGCGAGGCCGAGGAATCTTCGACGTGTCACTTTCTGAGGCTGTAGATTTCCATATGGTGGAGGGAGGAGGGCGGGCGTGCGAAGTGGGACTGGAAGTTGGGGCCTCCTCGTCGCCCGGCGGGGCGGGGGCGGCCCGGGGGCCGCAGACCCGGGGATGCTCGGGGAGGGTCCCGAGCCCTTGCGGGCCAGACCCGCAGCCCCGGCGCCTCCCGGGCCCCCCGCCCCCGCCCGGCCTCTCCGGGACACTCCCCGCCTCGCCGCTGGCCACCTCCGCGCGCGCCACGTCCTCCCTCCCTGTCCTGCCCCCCGGGCTCCCCCCGGGCTGGGGGCGGTAACCGGCGGCCGCGGCCGGACTTGGCGAGCCAGGCGGCTGAAGGCTCGGGCGGGGAGCGGGGCGCGGCGGGAAGGAGCGGGCAACCCGGTGTGTGGGCCAGCGGAGCTCCGGTCAGTCGGTCACTCCGAGGGGCGCCCCGGCCGGGGGTGGGGCGGGCGGGCGGGCGGAATCTGCGCCCGGAGGCGGCCGGGAGGGGCCGGGCGGGCGGGCGGGCGGGTCGGAACCGTGCGGACCGTCTGGTGCCCGCGGCGGGCGGGCGGGGGCCGGCCGGCGTGGGAAGGGCCTGTCAGTCCTGGCGGAAAGTGGGGCCTCGGGCTGTGCCCGCGAACTTTGCTACTGGTCGGGGTCCGGCGCCCTGTGGGAGTCCCGAGGACCCGGCCAGTGTCCCGGGAGACCGGGCTGGGCCGCCCGGCGGCACCGTTGGCGGGGAGGCTTCCAGGAGTGCTCGGTTGGAGTTGGAGATTTTCGAATCTCAGTTCCCACCCTGCCGTCCCAGACGAAGGAAAGCAATGGCATTTTATCCAGACAGTGCCGATTGCAGACTTCCTTAAAAGTTACAACTTTTTATTTTCTTTTCTCTTTAGCCTAGCATTTTCTTTAAACAAAATGTAGAATTTGGCTGCGATGGACTGACGCGGGGGCCAAAAATGCACACGTTTATCTCTCCATCCCGGTTAGTTTCTAGTCCCCCTCCCCCTTCCTCCCAGGCTTAATCATATTTTGGAACGGGTGAGGTCTTTTGTTGGGTGGGCACCCCCTGATTGCTTGTCTGTTTATTTTTTAATGTGCAACTAATTTGATTTGAATTTCCTCCAGTTACCAGGCCTTGTTAGGGAAAGCTAAAGGAGAGGGAATATGCCACTTTTCTTTTCTTTTCTTTTCTTTATAAATGTGGCAAGAGGTGGGGCATTAGGAAAGGGGAGGCACGGTGGTTGTGGGCAAAGAGTCAGAAGGAGCAGACAGACCCGGAAGAAAAGGAATCTGTTCTGGAATAACACTTTTTTTTTCAAGGCTTCAGGCCTTGGGCAAAATCAGAACTGCTCTGTTCTGATTTCTGCTGCTGGAATTGCTCCTTCACTCCCAAGTTAAAGCTGTGACCCTGAGGGCTTGGGCAGATAGCAGCCGGGCCTTGGTTCTGTGCCTCTTGTAGGGGCCCTTGGTCCCCCCCTCACTGGAGGCTGACTCTCTGGATTTAGCGTTCAGTAAATTTCCTGGCTCCCTGGGAGCAGCTGTTAACGAGGGTAAAGTCTCTGGGCATGTTTCTGGCCCTGCAGGAGGACCTCACCAGTGAGGGTACAATTCTCACTTTGTTTAGACACCAGAGGGGCACCCACAGGCTGTCTAAGAATTAGGTATATCTTGTAAAAATAACAACAACAAACAAGAAAAACCCTGCCTTTATAAATTTTTTTTTAAACTAACATGTGCTTTTAAGATGTTTTTGTTTAAATGCTTTTAGAAGAAAAAAAATTCATCTGTAAAGATAGTGTTCATTTAAAAGAAATGGTAAAACTGCAAGATCTCATGGAATAGGGGGTTGTAGCTTCTAATTACAGTATATACAATTTCAGAAAGATATTCCGGTAATCTTTTAAGACAGACTTTATAAATAGCTCACATCAGAGTGTGGGCTCTATTGGAGAGCCAGTCTTCTGGGGTTTCTAGAAGAATACTTGGGTTCTGTTAGGAACTCTAGGAGCCTAGGTACTAGTTTACTCAGGAATTTGTTTCTTCTTTTGCTCAACACTTCTTTTAAAGTGGCAGCATTTGACAGGGTTCTTAGAAAGTAACAAGAACTTCCCGAACTTTTCAGTTTAGGAAAATGGAGCCCATGGAGGGGAAGTGACTATTTCAGGGTCACTGTCATTGTCCAAAGTTCATTTTAGGGTTGTATTAATACCTGTTCTTTCTTGGGCATCTAATGTGTGCTGAGTACTATTTCTTGAGCTTTTAATATATTATCTCATTAAAATTCTAATAATCTTTCAATATAGGTAGTGTTAAGTGCACATTTTTCATAAAAGGGCATCAAGGTTCACAGAAGTTAATTAACTTGCTTGAGATCACATTGCTACCAATAACTCTGTCCAGTGTCCCATAGAATTTTTTTTTCAGTGATAGAAATGATCCTGCCTGCCTGTCCAGTATGTCAACCATGGGGTGTGTGTAACTGAGTGAGATGTGGCTGTTATGATTGAAGAACTGCCTTTTAAACTTTATTTACTTTTAATAATTTTAAACTTAAATTGCCAATTATGGCTAGTTACCATGTGGGACAGTGAAACAAAGAAATTTGATTCCCGTATCTGTTTAACTGGTCACGTTGCCTTCTGAATTTCCTAGTTCAGTATTCTTTCTCCTACACTACTAGAAGATGCTTTAGATCCAGTTCTTAAATGGAATTAAAGGTGTAGTTAGCTATATCTCAACTTTGCTTTCACAAGTAGAGTGGGCAAAATAAGCACATTGTTTTTATTTGTGGTACTGGGCTTTACACATACTAGGCGGGTATGCTACCACTGAACTATCCTTTCTGTCCTTATTATTATTTTTAAATACTTATATTTGACATTTTGTTCATTTATTTTTGTTACTTTTAAGTACTTGATGGCAGATTAGTAAGAGCAAATATTCAAGGTTTACGTATTTTTAACCCCTTACATTTGACATTAATAAGGGAATATAAATGGGAGGCAAAATGAAAAGATCACTAGTACTTAAAAAATAATTATCCCCTCAAACCCATGTTTTACCTGTTCATTGAGCAGTTCTTTTCAAACAACTTCAAAAGTGCTGGGCAAACTGTACCCTTTTTTCTATGTAGTTGCAAAATTATTTGAAGAATTCAAATAATTATTTTATTATCTAAGTATAAAATTCAAATATTAAATGCTATGTTCATACGTGAATGGGAAGGAATATGTGTAAGATTAAAACAGAAAGATCCTTTTGATGGCAAATGGTCAGATAGTTTTCTGATTAATGGATTTAATTTCAATCTGTTGCACTTTTTGAGTTTCATTTGGTAAAAGGAATTTCAAAGACTTTCTGGTTTTTTATGAAATAGCAAAAACTACAGGCCATTTTAGAATAAGCATTCATTTATTGGGTTGGATTCTGTCCATAAATATCCCATAACCCAATACTTTTATTTATTTATTTATTTATTTTTGCATGCTGTCTTCAGGAAAAGACAAATAGGATAAAGCAGTGTTTTCATTAGATTTTTTTAAGAGGCAACTTCCATGTTCAATATAAATATATCTGAATCTGCTTCGCCTTCCACAGTATGGTACTTTCTATATGGACAGTTGTAGGTCATAGTCTTGACTAGAGCATTCTGTGATCCTGAAAGCCTATTTCATAAAACGGCTTCACAGATTTGTTAATGTTATATGTATTACATTGTTTCCTGCCCTTTGAAAATTATGAATTCAGCTACAGGTGAGGCATCAGTTAATGAAACTGTTCAGATAACTGAATGTCCTCTTCCTACCCATTCCTGGCCATTGGGAGTATTGTACTATTTTCAAAGAACCGGGATAAGAACCATGTTATAAATAGGATGAGAGTGTCCTAGAGAGTGTGACAAATATAGGTAACAAAATTTAACCTATGATGTATGGTTGGATTTGTAGGACATCAAGGTATTTGGTATGAATAAGAAATTTACTATAATCTTGAACATGTTGAAATGATGGACAAAGATTGAGGGCCACATCTGAGCATTAGTTCGAAATCAGAAAACCTGGTTTGTCAGGGAGTGATTTCACTTTTTACCTGCGTCCCTGATAGGCTTTTGAACCCCTATGAGCCTGACTTTCCTGATTTTAATGAAAGGAGAAAACATGTCATCCATACCTTTTCAAATGGTTGCCACCAGGATTAATGAGTCAGTGTACTGAAAGGTGTTTGGGAAAGGATTATACAAACTCAATAGTTCATTATACTCCAAAGTTTGAAACAGAGCTGGTCCTATGGTATTGCTTTGTGTGCTTTTGGAGACCTCAGAGTTAGTTGTTCTTGGACAGTGAAAAATGACATTTTTCTCCTTTATAATCAGTAAATAAAGCTTCAAGCTTTGATGGCTATTTCATCCTCTCCCTCTCCCCCAATGGAATAGTTGATTTGTGACCTCTCAAAAGTAGGACTGTACATAAGTCATCTCATCTCCAAGTTGGCTTGTAGCTGGGCTAGCATTGCTGAAGTGCTTGGGCCTGTCTGGCTTGATTCAGGGCTATTGAGATGGAGGGGGAAAAGTGCAGTCTCTTAGAGGAACTTTCCATATTGGTAAAGCCTTAAGGTTTTAGTCCTTGTCTGTTATCTCAGCTATTAGTTGAGCTTTCAACAGTTATAGCTGAGTATGGAGAAGAATCATTTTCAATGGAGGGAAATCTTTGCAACCTACATGGGTTTCTGCTTTAGATTCACAGTTGCTTTTCTTCACGTTAATGAAGTTAATCCATTAAATGAAAGATTTTTCTGGTAAGAATCTATTTTCAAGTAAATCTTAATTCTCATTCTTAACTGTTAAGAGTACACTTTGGTGGTTGAGGCAAAGCTCTTATTTTTCTTTAGTTTACTTTGAGTGTCTTCAAATGTAGTACCATTCTCATAAGCATTTGTTTATTATTATTTTTTTCTTAAAAGATACACCGTAGTATGGCATTACTTGTTTTCAAGAGGCTAACCATGGGTGAATTACTGTGGCCAGACAGGTAGGGCTCTGTATAATTCAAGTGCAGGAAGGTTGCCTTGGTGGGTTGAACACTTTGCATCATCCAGCCAAGGAGAGGCCAGGCTCTGGCCATAGGCTTACCTGAGAACAGTTGTTTATGATGCACATTTAGCATCAAGGATCATTCCTTGGAGACCAAAAATATGTGGGATAGATTTTGGGGGTTGGGGGACAGAGAGCTTAAGTGTCAATCTGACAAAATAGTAATCAGCCATCTATAAGTGGGGACATTTCTCAATTTTAAAATGGGTCTTTGACTCTCTTTCTTTCTTTGTCCCTAATTGAGATATGCAAGTTTAGCATTCTGTAACTTCTGGATGGTAGTTTCAGCTCAGGCATTGACTACTAATATGTTTCGTTTCTATAATATCATTAAACCTCCTTGTCAGCTATAAATCTCTGAGGTGTGGGGGGTGAATATTTGTGAGATGGTATTGCACCAAAGATAGCATTATTTGAAGTTCTAGTAGATATCGTTGTTGAAAATATCCCATTAAATGATTATAGAGCTTTAAGTGTCATTTTTGTTCCATATACTTGTTATTGACTTAGAAGGCATTTATTGAGATCCAGAGTAGAGTCTTTGTTAGTGGAATATTCTTCTCTGCTCTTTTTTTTTTTTTGGCAAAGGTAAGGCATTTTTCAATTTGTATGCAGAGGTATTTTGCTCATATTTTTGGAATGCTCTGTAGCAAACAGTGTCTATCTCCTAACTCCTGGGGCTGGTGGCAACTTCAGTCCTTGCTTCTGAAATTTGAGAAATACTAAAATTGGAGCCCTTTCAGCCTGTGTTTAAAGCTAAATTTACATTAGAATTTAAACTTCTAAATTACATTAAAATTTAAAGGTTCATTCTTGTTTTGACCCTGGAAGGAGTAATAAAAATTCTTATAAAGGCAACCAGTAAGAAAAATTTACTTAAATTAAATTGATATAATACTAACTCAAAATTATGAAAATCTTTCTGTTGAAAATAATTGCCTAGAAAATGGTCTTTGTATATGAGCAAATGTAGTATGTTTGAGAAATAATTGAAGATTCTGAAATCCCAGAACATAAAAAGATTTAATTTATTCATATGTGATTTAGATTCTCCACAGCCTATGAATGAGGGGTCTCTATTAAAAATAACTCTATTGTTCTGGATGTAACTAATTAGAAGTTTGCAATTATTCAGGCAAAGCTAAAATAGAGTTTGACTTCCTATTCCATATGAAAAGGTTTTACTGTAAATAGACATTTAAATAGATCACCAGAGAAATATTTACCTGATTAAGAGAACAAGTCACTTTTAAGAACCATGGGAAAACCAGTGTACTTAAAAGCATTGTAAAAAATGCAATGTGGGCCTAGGCCGATTCTGCTGCTGGACTTGTCACGGAGATGCAGGAGACCCTGCACACAAGTTACTGTTTATGGATGCCATGAATAAATATTGATTTATGGCAGTGCTGTCACTTAGCCTAGGAACAGTTTACCAACCACATTTAGACCTATATTATTTGCATGCCAATTAAATCACAACATTCTTCCCCTCCACCCCTCCAAGAGGTTCCAGTTTGGAGTTTTCTGTTGACATTTGTTTTGCTGCTTGTTCATTTATTTTGGTTATTTTTAAGTACTTGATGGCAGATTGGTAAGAGCAGGTGTTTAAGGTTTAAGAACATCATTATTGCTTTTAGCTGCCCATCTCCTTCTACCTCTGCCTTTGGGCAGAATTGTGAAAAGTCCTGCTGTATTTAGATAAGCTAATTACATATCCTCTTCCTTTTACTAAAACCAAGACCTTTCTGGGCAGCTTAGTGGCAGGTACTGTATGAACTTAGTGGTAATAAAAGTAAGTTTCTTTAAAAATATCTCAGTGTGTTTTATATTTTATACTCAGTTACTCAAGACGTGAGGTTTTCTAGTACATGACTATTTAGGGGTTAGATTTACGAAATTTAGAGTACATTTTAAATGCGTAGGCTGCTTAATATATTTTTAGAATCGTATGTGCCATTTTCTCTTATATGTTAAAACTTTTTGGGGGGAATCTGGGAAGTAGCTCACTGTTAGAACACTGCAACACCCTGGATTTGATTAAAAATCCATTCTGTATCTTTTATTGTTTAAATCATTTAAGAGGAAAATAATAAAATTATTTAGATATTGCTGTAACTGATATTTCTGTCATGGCTTTTCTTATCTCAAGAAAGATAATTCTGATTAAGAGTAACAATAAAAGGGGGTATGGCTCAGCGATAGAGCACTTACTTGCCTAGTGTGTGTGAGGCACCAGTTTGGTCCCCATCACCACCAAAAAAACAGAAACAAAAACGTGTTAAGAGTAACAGTAACAGAGATAAATATTATTCTGAATTAGTGGATTAGAGTACATTAAACCGAAACTCTGTATTGGTATTGGGAATGTAAAATGGTACAAATGCTGTGGAAAACAGTTTGTGGTTCATCAAAAATTCAAACTGTGTTACCATATGATCCAGCAACTCCATTCCTCCGTATATACCCAGAGAAAGCAAAGACTCAGACACTTGTATGTTATTGTTTATGGCGGTACTAATTATATTTGCCAAAAGGGTGTCCATCAGCAGATGAATGAATAGACAAAATATGGTACAAAATAATTATAAGGGAATGTTATTCAACTATGAAAAGGAATGAAATTCCAATACATAATACAATGTGGTTGAGCCTTGGGCTAAGCGGGGAAAGTGGGGACTGAGGGAGACAGTGCTTAATGGGTACAGTTTCTTTTTGGAATTTTGAAAAAGTTCTGAAAGTTAAGAGTGGTGATGACTGCAGAGCATTATGAATGTTATGTAATTCCTTGAAATTGTATGCTTAAAAATGGTTAAAATGTGAAATGTTATGTATTATTTTATGCAAATAAAAATGGAAAAAATTGAAGATTTATCCTGCACAATCTTTATTTGCATCTTTTTGCTACCCCTGGGTCTATTCCAAGCAGTTATGTGGTAGATGTCCTTATTATTTTCTCATCCTTCTGTTGTAGTGTAAAGGAAGGTTCCTCTAGGTCATTAAAAAAATTTTTTTTTTTTTTTTTTTTTTGAGATGAGAGTGTTTCCTTGTTTTATTAACTGACTTGAAGTCAAGAGAAAACAGTTTAAAAGTAGATCTCTGGAGGGGGAAAAAGCATTTTGCTGCTTAGATGAATCAAGTAGTTTATTAATATCCATGGATCTGTAAGCACACACACAGGTAATCGCTCTTGAGTCACACACTGAGCCATAGGAATTAGGAAGTAGATGTACTGTTGGACCTTTCAACTTTTCATTCTTTTTTTTTTGGACTGAGGATTGAACCCAGAGTGCTTACCCACTGAGCTATATCCCGAGTCCAGGGTCTTGCTGAGGTACTTAGGGCCTCACTGAGTTGCAGAGACCTGCTTTGAACCCACAATCATTCTACTTCAGGCTCTCTTCCCCACCACTAGGATTACAGGTATGTGCCACTGCTCCAGCTTCATTCACTTTTGTCATCTTGACTACTGGAGGAAAAATGCCCATCTAGGAGAAATGATCTAGTCTGTATTCATGTTGGGAATGCATTAGGTGCTAAAATTCTTTAGTTCCTTGGACAGTAAAGCTAAGGTAGGAAGGACATACTGAAAGAAAGTGTGTATTCTGTTTTATTTGAACTTGTCCAATGGCATGTAATAATTGCATAGTTATTGCTCTGAGTGTCGATTACATTTTTATTTTTTTAGCTTCTGAGGTATTCGATATTGAATTTAATCGGATCACTCATCAAAAAATGGCAAGATTTTCATTAAGTGATGGGATGTAAAATTTAAACATAACATGTGAACTACAATTAGGGAATACTGAAAATATCAGATACAAATTCTAAGGGAAAGATTTCATTCATATACAAAGAAGTTGTAGGGAAAATTGTATGCCATGCACTACTATAAAGTATTTGCCATTCGTTCTTGAGCTTTTGAAAAACAGTGTGAAATTGCAAGGGTGTGATAGGAATGTGTGTGTGTACTCTCTGGGTATACTTTTGTATATAATCTTGTGCATATAGTATATTCCATGTATTTACATGTTGATACGCACACTATAAATGACTTGATATAACTCCACTAAATGAACATTCATACCATGGCTGGTCATTTTTGTGGCCTGCTCATATCCCTGGAAGTAGGGTCATTATTAGTTGATATCAAAAGGTACTGAAATTTATGGTCCCCTTATATCAAGGAAAAATGTGAAGAATTATTCCATTGTGTTTACAGAATAATGGTTATTTGTTTTGGCCTAGACAAAATAATGTCCCATTCTTATTATGTTCTGGAGTTATTATTTTAATGTAATTCATCATTTTCTCAAATTTCTCCTAATACTTTGAGTATTTTTCAGAATGCTTGTCCCTTTTGACATGACATGGTCTGATTGTCTTCTTTTCTCTCTTGAGTATAGGAATGATTACTGTTTTAACTTAGGGTTTTCCATGTTCATATGATGGCTGAGTGACTGGATTCCCAGGTTGAATTTAAACTGAGTAACTCCTCAGGCACTCAGTCAGGATGTCTTCTACTGAGTTGATCTCTTTGAAGCATGGGGCATGTTATAGACATTTGTTTCCATAGTTTTTTTGAAAAAAAAAAATTTTTTTTTCTCATTGTAGGGAACTATTTAATTAAATAAAACAAAGACTTGAGTTACGTTCAGTGGAAACCTAGCTTTCATTTATTGCTATTAACAAAAAAACACCAAAGTTCTTTAGAGAGTATGTGGATTTTTTAATGTCTCTGATTGCTAATTGGTTTAGAAAATTTGAGCAAATACCTTCTATTTCAACATAGCTCTCAATTAGGTACTTTTTGTGTTTATTTAGGGCCAGTTCTGGAATTATAAATTAAGATAATTTTTTTAAAGGTAACTTTTCAGAGATTTGTGGTAGTTTTAAACAATCCCTTTATAGTGAAATTCTAGAAGGTAGATATTAAAGGACAGAACCTCCTCTTTCCCCCTCCAATGTGCCTTGCTAAGATGTTGGAGGCCCAACTGAGTTGATTCTGCTAGACTTTTGGTCAGAGTGGTGTTTACTCCAAACGGAGCAGTGGAGAAAGCATCAAAGAGCTTGCCCTGTAAAGAATTTGAAGAGAATGACCTCGGCTATTTGCAGGTAGAGTAAAAGCCTGTCTGATAAGAGAAGAATCTCCTGGGGGCATTACAGGGCTGTGCATTTGGGGGTGGGAGGTGCATGGAGCTCTTATTCTTCAGATCTAGAATGGGATCTGGCAGTTGCTATTTTATCAAGGGTTTTAGATGAATTATATGATTAGACAAGTTTGGGGCAATCAGACTTTGGGAGTTGGCCCTTTGCATAATATATCCCTTCAAGGATTTCAATCTGTTGACTGGAAAGAAGTGATGTGAGAAGAGTACTTAGGAAATCAGAGACCTCCAGTTAGGAACTAGGGCAGAGTAGAGGGGTTCAGTCATAGAAATTTTTGTTATCCTACTTAGGGGAAAGGGGTGGTGTTAAAAGATGGCCAGCTAAGGACAATTGATTTAGAAACGAAGACACTTGTGCACTATACTTGCAAACACTGACTACAAGTTAGATGAAAAGTCTAATGATAGAGACCAGCAGTTTTTAAGCATCCACCATTTGCCAGGCACTTCATGTAAATGTGTAATCCATCCATATGTATATTCCACATATATTTGTTAAAATAACTCTGGAAGGTAGATATCGTTTGTTTTCCTATAGGTGTTTCCAGAGTCCACAGTAGAAGCTGGTATATATCAGGTGAATCAAAGATTAGAAGACATGTTTAAAAATGTTAGAAGACTTGGTTAGACTGATGCTAGACCTTTTTTTCAGCAGTATCACACTACTTCTCAATAGGTCACAGTAATGATCTTATTTGTATCTCCAGGCTTATTTCAGTGTCTGTCTGTGTTCCTAGGGAGCCAAATATCAAAACCAAGTACTAGCTGAATGCCTTCTGTGTGTTCACCCTGTCTATTGCCCAGGAACCTGAAGTTTATTTCTGATGCAATAATAATATTTTGGATGTCTCCCAAGAGAGAGATTTTCTTGGTTTGTTTGCTGTAATAGCAGTTTAAGCTTAGAATAAGAGAAACTAGAGAACAAGAGTATACTTCATAGAAAGTAATGTATAAGAAACTCAATATAGTGATTGTTCACAATCTGAACCAGTTAAGAAATCATAGCGAAGTTTGACCTTTTTCAGACTTGTTAAAAAGTATGAAAAAGAGTTCTTTAACTCAGTGGTAATACAGTTCTGTTCATCCTCAGTGTAGAATAAGAGGTTATACCTATAATTTGCATCTGGAAAAGCAAATCCTTTTCCTAATACCATCCTTTCTTTCCTTTTAGGGTTCATAGTGTGTGGTGGTTTGGGCTGCACCAACGGCAGCCACGGGGTAGCCCAGAACTGACGAGAGGAGTCTCATCCCTGGCCACTCAGAGAGCAGTTCCTGTGGTTAATTAAAGGTGACCTCAGGATTCAGAGGAGGCCTGTGCTTTCCCAGGCAGCCCAGGCTAAACCTGGGTAGCTGGCAACCCTAAATGCTTCCTTTGTTAGAAATCATTTAGCTTTCTACTCCATCTTTAGAAAGTGAGTTCACTGAAGGTGAGTTAAGGACAGGGCTCTGAAGTGAGACCTGACTGTTTCTTTCCTTGTGTTTGTGGGGAGTGGTGTGCACAAAGAGACCAAGCGAAGATGCAGCCCCCGAGGCTGTCTCACTTAAAAACAGCTCATTGGTTCCTCACAGAAGTGTGTCTCAGGGTCCAGAGGGAGCTGGTGCTTCTCTGGAGACTTCCTTTCTACAGAAGGTGAGGATTGAGAATGACCCTCTCTGGTTCTCCCTTCAGGAGGGAGGCTGTCAATGGCAACAGGTCAGTGAACAACAGGCAACGCCCCCAAGATGCTGGGCCGCCATGTGCTCCCCACCTTGTTACAGTTGGGACAGGAGACGCCTTTTCCTTGTTTCAGTTTTCCTTGTTCCAGGGTGCCTTATTTGCTTATATAAGCATATCTTCTCATGCATAGCTTCTACCATCATCACCTAAAGGTGGAGATATAATTAATTTTGGGGTAAGAGACATGAAACTTGCCTGTGTGTACACTTCTTTTTGAGGAAATTATTACAAAATAAAAAGTTTTGAGTATCTTAGTATGGAAATAAACTTCTGTGTGTGTGTGTGTGTGTGTGTGCGCGCGCGTGCGCATGTGTGTTTATGTGTGTTTTCTCCCTTTTTTTTTTTTTTTTTTTTTGGTGCTAGGGATTTAACCCAGAAGTGCTCTACCCTGAGCAAAGATCCCTGCCCTGCCCTGCCTTTTTTTGATACAGGGCCTGCTAAGTTGCTGAGGTTGGCCTTGAACTTGCAATTCTCCTGCCTCAGCCTCCCAAGTCGCTGGGATTATAGTCATATGCACTGTACCAGCTCTTTGTTTTTTTAAAAGGGGGAAAGAAATGTTTTAAATCTTATATTTTATTTCAGAACTCATTTAACAATAGATATCTAAAGTTACCATAATATTTCATCACTAATGAGGAAACTTACAGGTTTATTTGCTTTTTGGAAGTAATTTTAACCTTGCTATGTGATAACTGTTCTGTAGCTATACTGTGACAGTCTGAATAATCTAAAAACATACTCTTGAACTTTTAGGGTTTGCTTTGTTAGATTCAATTTAAACATGGCAACAATGTCTCTGTTTTGCCTTTCAGTTCTCATAAATTAGTTCAGTGTTCTTAGAAGCTTATTCAGACCTATCAGTGTGTGTAATTGGCTAAAGAGAGTCAAGGGTTCAAATAAATTTCTCTGATTATTTTAGCTTCATTTTGGATCCCAAGTGTTCATCACTTTTTAGTTTTGCAGGTTGTACTTCCCTTGCCTTTTTAAGGAGCAGGGATATGAGTGGTAAGCAGAGGGAGTAGGTGTGGGCTTGGGAAGGATGTGGCACCAATGAAGGTGAGTAAGTTTGTTCCTATTACATTTCACGTGGGATGGCATGTTTTCCAAATTCTAGTTTCCACTGAGTCACTGATGAGTTCAGTAGAGGGACGATTCTGTCCTGTTGTTAGATGTTCTGCTTGGCAGATTAATGATGAACCTCTTTTAAAAATATTTTTAACACAGATTGATGTCTACCTGACCCCATGCTGGGGATTGAACCCAGAGGTGTCCTGCCACTGAGCGACATCCTCAGCCTTTTTTATTTTTTGAGACAGGATCTCTAAATTGCCATGTCTGGCCTCAAACTTGTCATCCTCCATCCCCAGTCTCCAAGAACCCCTTTCAGATTGGAGTATTTGTTTTTTCTTCTCCCCATAACTTTTTTATTGGTGCATTATAGTTGTACATGATGGTGGGATTCATTGTTATATATTCATACATGCACAAATGTAATAGTATAATTTCACCAATATCATATTGGTGTATTTGCTTATCTTTAGTAAATTTCAGTTCTAGCCAAGAAATGTTTTCTATAATATTTTCCATGAAAAAGTGTAGAATGATTTTCTAGAAAGTTTAATTGCTAGTTATGTCAGGTTAAAAGGAAATCTTTTTAGAGAAACCATTTTTCTTTGGTATTTCTTAGCAAATTATCACACAGTTTTCCTTTTTAGAGGGCAGGTGAAACTACTCACTTCACTTGCAGTTAATATTTTTGGTAGGAAGGTAAATCCCTAAAGTCATCATTAGAGTGGGAGGGTTGAGCCTAAGTGCTCTGGAAACAGATCTGAGTTTGAGACCCTGTAGTGCGAATTTCCAACTCTGCTTCGGTTGCTTAATAATCTCTGTGTTTTCATCAGTGAATAGAAATGGTTAGGACTATTTTAACTCATCATAGTGCTTTGAACAAGTACTTAATAAGTGATAGTTGTCCTTTTATTATTTTATTGCTTTATTCTGTGCCCATAGAGAGGTTTGCTAGATGTATTTCTTAAGGGGATGATTTTTTTTTAAATCCCCAGTTATTTTTAAAGTGTGGGTGAACATTAGTTAACAGTTTTGTATTGGTCTTGCCGTTGACTCCTGACTGCTTTGCATTTCATCCCTAAAGTCATTCTTGAGCTGTTTATCTTAGTAAGGTAGTGTGGACATAAAATGAAATAATGTACACAAAAAGCACTTTGGGGGAAAAAGCATGTCTGAATCCCAAGCAGTACTTAGTTATGACTAGTGCTATTTCTACCAATATTGTCCTTCCTCCCTTTCTCCTAAAGAGAGGTTGTTCCTTCTTAAGTAGATATATGACAGCTCTGCTTCCTCTCCTCAGTCTAGGATCAAAGGAAGTTGTAATAAAGGAGAGTCACTCCCTCCCATTCCTTCTCCTTTTTGTGGATGTTGTTCTAACTTTTTAAGAGAGATCAGGCCTTGACATTAGCGGGTGAAACCGTGGGGCTCCCAGGACCCACCTTTCATCTCTGGGTCACCACCTCAGAGGAGTTCTTCATCCCTGCAATGGCGTCAGGACTCCTCTGCAGGGAATGGTGCTCAGCAGGTTAAGACCTGGAAGAATTGCTGAGAATGTTAACCACCTTTGTTGCTCCTTGTTAGGATGTTCTTTCTTTAAAACAGACTGGCAGAGGTGTCAATGAATAGTTTTCTTGGTTTTTAGAGTGCCTAAACCTTGTCAACCTATTGTAAATTGGGAGTCTAGCTTCAAAAAAAGTAAAGGAGATGAGAAAGCTGAGTTTCAGCTGATTGTTTACTGGCAGGTTTATTCTGGACATAAACACAGTAGAATGGAAAGAATAATAGGGATTGGGGCCTGTCTTGTTCCATGAGAGGGAATGAACCAGTGTTAGATTTTAATGTGGGGGTGAGGGGTGGGAAATAACATCCACTTTAAAAACAAAAATCAAAACAACAAAGCAAAAAGGACCTGGAGTTGTGGCTCAGTGGTAGAGCACTTGCCTAGCATATGTGAGGCACTGGGTTAGATTCTCAGCACCACATATAAATAAATGAATAAATTAAAGGTCTATCAACATATGAAAAAAATATTAACCAAAAAAGAAAAGAAAAAGAAAAAAGAAACCAGACAGTCAATGCAGGCTAACTGATGAAAATTAAAGGTCAGTTTCTTCAGAGCCCCATCTCAGTGAAGCCTTGGGCCATGTTAATAATGGCAATCCCATTATTTTCTTTACAGTAGGCAGGAAATGCTGTCTACACCCATTAGATTTGTTCAAGTGGACCCTGGCTGGAAATGAAGAAAATTTAATTTTCTGACCTGCAGGGAGAAGAAAAAAAAATCAAAGAGCCCTGCATACAGTTTGATACTTGGGCTGGAATAAGAAGAGTGTCTTTTTTGAAAACCTGAAATTCTTAATCTCAATTATTAGAATACTTGTCTCTTAATCTCATCAAAATTATGAATGGATTTGTGGGCATGTTATGTGTGTGGACAGACTTGATGGATGTCAGAACTGCCCCAGTTCTGGACTTTTTAACCATATGTTTTCAAACTGCCCAGCTGTTCACATATCCCTCTGGTTGCTAGAGACTTGCTTGAAGGAAGACTTTGTTAAGGTTTCTCAGATTACTTTGCTTTTCAAAAGCAACATTCCTGTTGAAGAAGATCTGTGTATTCATTAGGGCAGTCAGTTGCTTTGTGGTTTCTATAGCAAGAAGGAAAAAATTGGTATTATAGGAATAGAAAAGTGAACCTGTAATAAGTAATACTACTTCACAGTTACATTTCCTAGTATTATGGTTAACTTGGTTTCCACTACTACTTTTTTTAAAAATATATTTTAGTTGTAGATGGACACAATACCTTTATTTTATTTATTTTCTTATTTTTATGTGGTGCTGAGGTTTGAACCCAGTGCCTCACATGTGCTAGGCAAATGCTCTACCACTAAGCTACAACCCAGCCCCTCCACCAGTACTTTTATTTATGTGCTTTGTTTAAGAATGAAGTCTTAAATTTTTTGTTTTTTAAATTTGAGCAAGTTGATGTCCTTCTTATATCTTTACTGTTTTTTTTTGTAAACCAAAGATTTTTATTGCTATTTTGACATATTCTTTGATTCATTGGAATATCCTATTGCAGATCCTTATTTGGCAATTCATTCTTAGACACTCAATATCTATCAGATATCCCCATGAAATACATTAGGAGAGGAGAGTCTTCAGGTCGCAGGGACTTGTTTAAAGTCATAGGAGGAGTCAGTACTAGAGGCAACAGATATTTCAGTCTTTGTGTCAAAAGTAGGTAAAATAAATTAACACATCTTAATGGCTACTGAGAAAAACCCCTTGCACCATAATTTCAAGTCATATTTTCATTTTGCATCAGCTACACACATTACACTTTCTCATTGCATCCTGAATTGATACATTGGAAAAATGAGAAGCTTCTGTTATCTTCACAGGAAGACAGTGGCGAACTAAGGAAGTTTTTTGGACGTTTTCCTGTCTTAATTCTTAAAACCCTCAGCAGTTGCCTGGAGTGGTGACCATTTTGCCTCTGACATTTTGCTTGGTTGTCATCAGTACCAACCTTTTCCTTTATGTCTACTTTCCTCATTTATTTGTCACTGTAACTACTTACAAGAAGCTTTATGTGGAGTTCTTGATTTTTTTAATAACTAGTATTAATATTATAACTTAAATGTTTTATAAAGTACTTTTTGATAGCATGTGACATATTTAGGGGAATGCTTTTTTAAACCTTTTCCAAATTTGTATTTCATTTATGAAATTATGGGCCTTTCTAGTGGCCTTTTTCATAATAAGGGTCAGAGGAGCCATAAACCCTCCCAGTGTTTTTTTTTTTTGATAACTCTGATATCAGTTGTGCCCTATGGTGTGGGGAATTTGAAGCTTACATATAGAAACAGGCACTTTGAAGAAGTGTTGATATTCAAAGAGTGGGAGTCATGTATATATGTATTTTTGGGGGGCGGGGGAGAATGGAGGATTGCACTCAGGGGCATTCAGTCACATCCCAACCCTATTTTTTGTATTTTATTTAGAGACAGAGTCTCACTGAGTTGCACAGTGCCTTGCTTTTGCTGACACTGGCTTTTGAACTTGGGATCCTCCTCCTTCAGCCTTTCAAGCCACTGGGATTATAGGCGTGTGCCACTGTGCCCAGCTGGGAATCATACTTTGATTTGAAAAATTACCTTTTTTTTTGGTACCAGGAATAGCACTTAACCACTAAGCCACATCCACAGCCCTTTAAAAAATTTTTTTAGAATTTTGAGACAGAGTCTTGCTAAGTTGCTTATAGGGCCTTGCTACATTGCAGAGGCTGGCTTTGAACTTGTGATCCTCCTGCTTCAGCCTCCCAAGCTACTTGGATTACAGGCATGTGATCTGGGAGCTTGGGTTTAAAAGTGTTTGTATGGATTATTAGCTGACTAACTGGACTCTTGTAGACTGTCTGACCTATTCATTTGAAATCTATCTAGTACATTTAAGTTTGGCAAGAAATCAGGCACAGACACATTAAGCATACTATTTACTTTTCTAAGTCAATAACGTCATTCATTTTGCAATGGAAAATAATCATTGAAAATATTATGCCTGATAGCCTATATAAACTCGCTTAACCTTTAGTGTAATGGTATTTTTTTCCAGGATGCTGACCAGATGATTACGTGTAAGGATGTTTATCTATAGTCCAGCAAAATTAAAACTTTTAGGCAAATAGAAGGCATGTATCACGTGTATTTTGAGTTGTCCTTCTGAATTATTTGGTTAGTGAGAACCTTCATTTTGAAATGTTTCAAACCGAACCTTCAGCTTTGGGGAATACATACTTGAATTTTGCAAGAATGTGAGGATTTATCCAGTTAGTTAGTTCCTATTAGTGGTGAGAGATCTTTGACCTAATTGACTGGTGCTTATTAAATGCTTATTTTCTTCCAGAGTACTTCCGTCATGAAGGGAGAGCCCCCATAGGGAACAGTGAGTGGAGCCAGTTGACAGGTTTTTAGTGTTCTCTTATAGGATTCTTACAACTCAATCTTGTTGTAAATCCTCTGAATCAGTAATGAAACATGGTGGATTTTAATTTAAAATTGTAGATTCTTTTGCTCTGGAATAGGAATGGTGTTGGTGTGTTCTCAGTTTGGTGGTAGCCATGGGCAGGGGGTAAGGCCCATTACATGCCTTCCTCTGAATCCTCCAGGTCATAAGGCTGATTGGTCACTGCAGTGAGAGAAAACCCTCTAGTGTGGCTCACTCCATACTTTTCATTTTCCATTAGAAGAGGTAGAAGATTAACAGATGAGTTGCATGAACCAGTACCTGAAGCCTAGGGTATCTTCATTTCAATCCCAGTAGTGTTGATTTGAGTGTAATCCTAAAGGTGTAGCAAGAGAAGGAACAGGTTGATTCCTCTTTGTGTTACTTTCCCACAAAAATTTAAGTTCTTTGAAGGGAGACACCATGTCTTTATTGTATCCTTATAGTGTCTGGCAAACAATTAGTTCTCAGTTAGTGTTTACTGAATGAATAACTTAACGAGGGAGCAAGATGTGTCGATACTGAGAGACTAGGTGCTTAAACCCGAAGGCTATGTTTGATTTTAATTTTAAAACCATGTTCTAGTTCTATTTCTTTGAAGTATATGAAATTTTTAACTAAAAGGAATAACTGGGATTCCTGAAAATATGTGCAGGTAGAAAGATTTTTAGTGTTCAGTCAAGAGTTACTGTATTGCAGGTAATAGAAGCCTGCCCAAGCTGACTTATTCAAGGTTTGATTTGTTGGAGGGAAATGAGGACAGTGTCACTGGTCCTCCTGAGCTGCTGGAACCAGCTATGGGAAGTCACTGGGAGCCAGGCTTATGTCCTCCCTCCTTCCCTCCTTTCCTTCCAACCAACCTTCCTTCCTTCCTTCCTTCCTTCCTTCCGCTCTTTCTGTAGAGTCCATCTTATATGAATGCTTGATGCTTCTAAACTTATAAGGTTGTTTCAGTTTTAATTATTTCCTTACAAAATGGCCTAATTTGTGTATTACATTTTAATGACAAAATTTAAAGGTGTGGATGATAGATAAATTGTTTTAGAGCCATTTAAGAGCAAATTCCTTTCTGTGAGGGTCATTTATAATCTGTGAGGAAAGAAGCCTATATAAAAAAGAAATGACTGTTATTCAAGACAAATAGTGATGTTCCGTATTTTCCTGTCTTTTTTGTTTCTTTAAAAAAATGAACTGTGGTAAGACATGACTAGGTTGATTTCTTCCATTAAATTACCTCAGAAACTATACCCAGTCTATTAATTGCTTTGTTCAGTGGACAGGAAACGGTTGTTTGTACAAGTTACACAATCTTAATGAAGTTGGGGCAAGGAACCAAAGAGATCTCTGATCCTTTTTTTGAATTAACCTTTTGGTTCCACAAACTAAACGTATGATGCATGAACCAGGTTGGGGGGTGGCACTTAACCAAAAAAATGTTAACTTCTTATCAGAATGGCTGCTTGTTTAGGGATACTGAGAAAAGTGGGTGCCCGAGATCATCACACTGATGCTGAGGTTAAGTCTGTCCATTTTACTTCCTTAATGGTTTCTTATACATGCAGTGAAGGAGAAGTCCTGAAACTGGTCTCTGCCAGTATTACAATGAAGTAGTCAGTCCTCATTCCCTCCCTTCCTAGCCCCTTCTTGAAGGCTATTTGTAAATTTATCTTTTTTCTTTTCTGGTATTGGTAAATTGTCTTCTTTCTTCCCACCATGCCTGTTACCCTGTCTCTAGTACTCCAACTGAAAGCTGTTTTTCTTTTTTGAAAGTAGGATTTTTCTCTTCATCACTTTTTGAGAATTCTTTAAATGTTATGATTAGCATTTTATAATTTGGATAGAACTGATTTTATATATAGTATTTCTAAGTACTTTTCTGACTGCCTAAGTTTTAATATACTTGTCAATTTTTTTTTGTCCAATTTTCCCTCCCTTCTCCTTTCCCTCCTTTATTCTGATTTCTCATAATTATTTCCCAAAGCCTCCACCCTTTTTTTTTTTGTTTTTTGTACTGGGGATTGAACCCAGGGGCATCTACCACTGAGCTATATCCCCAGCCTTTTTATTTTTTTATATTGTGACAGAGTCTCATTGAATTGCCCAGGCTGACCTCCAACTTGCAGTCATCCTGCTTCAGCCTCAGGAGTAACTGGGATTATAGATGTTTGCCACCATGCCTGGCTGAAAATAACAGTTTTAAATAAGTAATGAGTAGTAGAGGTTAGAGCGAATGGAGGATGAATGAAGAATTAAGAGAATGGAGGCAGAGTCAGAAAATAGTTAACTTTTGTGACCCCTCTGAGGGAAGTGAAATTTTACATGAGTGAATGCTGCAAAAATCACAGTTCACTCTCATAGGATATTAAGATTCCTCTCTTGAAGGATCCATTGACATTTCTTGCATGCTTGGATCTTTTGCTCCCTTTCTTCTTTGTTAAATACTTTTTTACATATATATATTATTATTACATATTATTACATATATACATATTTTTATTATATATTACATATATGTATATGAAATATATATGTAATATATATGTTATTACACACACACACACACACACACACACACACATATATATATACACACACATACATTTTTTTTTTTTTTTTCAGCCTCAGTTTGTTCTCAGAGCAAGAAGCATGGCATGGGGTTTGGGGGCTTCAGTCTTAGAGACAAGGGCAGGGTTGCAGGTCTGTCTTCTTGGCCTGGGAATATTTGGGATCCCCCAGCTGGGCCCTCCAGGTCACCCTTCTGGAATCGCCAGCTCTCTCCTCTCTCCTCAGTGGACAGGAGAGTGGGTGGGAGGGCAGCTTCACCTGGCAGGAGACACCATCTCATCTCTGTGGGACACCCAGCCCTGCTCCTGGGCAGGACCCCGGGGCCACACAGGCGTGTCTAGATCTGCACGTCCACAGAGCGAATGTTGCCGTTTTGTGCTCTCTGACCCACAGCTCTCTGTCTTTGGCTGGGTCCACTTTTCGAAGCAGTTGGTCCACAGGCTCAACTGTGCTTTGGTTGAACATGTCCGTCTCGTGCCGCAGCTGTGTGTACTGGCACAAATGTTGGCAGATCATCTCCACCCTCTCCACTTCCAGTCGCTCCAGCTCCAAAGTGGTGGTCATCATCTCTTCAAACCACTTGGACTGGGCCTGGTTGTAGAGGTCCACACAGTGCATGAGGTCATCACCAGCCTGTGCGGCCTTTCTTCGGGCCTTCTTGATGTCCTCCTCTGTCTTGTTGCTTAGCCTGATCTCCAGCTGCTGGGTCTTCATCTCCAGGTCTCTCTGCCGCTCTGTGAGGGCTTTCCGGGCCTTCTCCACTGATGCATAGTGGCTGGTGAGTTGCTTGCGGAGGTCAGCGATATGGTGGTCACACGTTTTCATGTCTTTCTTGAAGTTCTCATGAAAGTTCATTAGGGGCCCCTCTACCTTGCTGTGAAGCTTGGCGGAGAACTTGAGATGCACTTCTGCTTCATGTGTCGGGCTCTTCTTCACCTGAGCCCACGCTTCTCCCAGGGAGCCTTCCTCCTGTGCAGCCAACGAGTTCTGGGAGAGCTTAGCCAAGTTCTTTGCATATTCTTCTTCAATCTTTATCCTCTCTCGGACAAATTCAGACATTTCTTTCTGCATTTGTTTGCCCTTCAGTTGTTTTGGAGCAGCAGTTTGAACCCCGCCAGGGTGCCATTGCCTTCGGGTCTTTCTTATCAGCCCAGAAGTAGTCACAGGGGCTCCACTGCATTGGCTTCAGCAGCTGCTGTTCAGGCATTGTGTCTGGGTGAGGGAATGTCACAAGATTTATCATCTTCTCTGTGTGGTCACCTTTATTTTCAGAATTATGTATTTTTCTTCATTGTCTGAAGTTCTGTCTTCTAGTGGTCTCCTCTGTTGGTGCTACTTTTCATTGACTTTTTATTTTGGTTTATTGATTCCTTCATTTCAAAGATTTCTTCTAAGGATCTTTATCTCTTTATTTAAGTTATCTTCCTTCTCCTGAAACATAGCTCCGATTTTACTCTCTATATCCTTAAAGTTGTGAAGCAGTTATTACTAAGTAAATTCTGAACTCCTTCTCTGACATTTCTTCTACTGGTTTGTCAATGGAGTCTATAATTGGAGCATCCTGGTTTGTTTGGAGTGCTTTATTCCCTTTTCCCTTTTTTTTTTTTTCATTTTGTTTGTGTGTCTTCCCATCTAGCCGTGGGGAGCTGAGGCAGTACAGTTTCTACCCTGTAGACTTATAGTGTCCCTGAAGGTTTCCAGTACCTCACAAATCTGGGTTTCAGTTTCCATAGGCTCTGCCATGATGCAGTCCCAAGATGGCTCCTGAATCGCAGACGATCCTATTACATATTTTTTAAGTCACTACTATTGTGTATATTCCCCATTTTTCTTTAGATGTTCTACAGTTCCTTAAAATAATATGGCATTCTTAGTCTTTTCTTATACTTTATTCTGTGCCATTTACATTATCACCCCTACCCCAAAGTGTCTTTAAAATCCTCTGCTTTTTGTTTCATTTCTTCTAAAAATATTTTTTAGTTGTAGATGGACACAATATCTTTATTTTATTTTTTTATGGTGCCAAGGATGGAACCCAGTGCCCCGCATGTGAGAGGCAAGCACTCTGCTATTGAGCTATGGCCCCAACCCCTGCTTTTCTCTTTTATATTGTACTTCTGTTCTTGGGATTGTTGATGTCCTCCCTGCTACCCATTCATATCTGGTGATATCTGCTTTGGAATTTCCACTTGCCTGAGAAACCAAATCTTTGGAAAAGGTAATTCTGTCAGCATTCCCTTCTCTTCCTTTCCTAACCCCAAAGAGAGAAAGAGTGTCCCTTTGTGCATCCCTGCAATGAGACATTTGCATGAAGGTGTCTGTTATTTTCCTGTATTCTCAGTTTATTGTGACTGCTGGATAAGATTGCTAGTCTCTTTTTTCTTTTCAGGGTTGGACACAGGAGCCCCATTTGGAATTGGCACAGGATAGTTAGATACCATTAATTAAGTAATGATTACATGGTTCTTTGAAGACCCTCCCCCTGGGGGAAAAAAAAAAAAAAGAAGAAGCTCCTCAAAGAGGTGAGCTGGTACAGTCAGGATGGGATGATCTAATACCCTTTGGTACAATTCTCTTACTTTGAATTTGTGATTTATCCTCAAAGGATTTTTTTTTTTCCTTCTGAAGGGTAAGATCCTGCTGTGGTCCTAATATTTATGTCATCCTACAATTCATGTGTTGAAATCCTAACCTCCTAGGTGATGGTAGTAAGAGATGGGGCATATAGGAGGCTATTAGGTCATGAGGATGAAGCCCTCTCGAATGGGATCATTGCCCTCATAAAAGGGCCTAGGGAGCTTGTTTGCCTCTCCCACCATGTGAGGACTCAGCAAGAAAGTATAGTTTATGGTTCAGGGGAAGACCCTTATAGACACCATATCTTCTGGTGCCTTGATCTTGGACTTCCAGCCCATAGAACTATAAGAAATAAATTTCTGTTGTTTATGTTACCCAGTCTAAGGTATTTTGTTATAGCAGCCCAATTGGACATACCCATTATTACCTATTTTATGTTTTTATTTGTAATCTATTTGCAGTTTAATTTTATAATTCATGGTTAGCTAGTTTTTACTTATCTTTTTCTCATTTTTATTTATTTATTTAAAAGTTTTTTTTAAGTTGTTGATGGACCTTTATTTTATGTTTATATGTGGTGCTGAGGATTGAACCCAGTGCCTCACACATGCTATGCGTGTGCTCTTTCCACTGAGCCACAACCCCAGCCCTTACTCGTTTTTAAACTCCTTACAATTTATCTTTGTAAGAATCAGTCTATACTTGGTACATGTTCAGATCGTTCAGTTTAAAATGTTTTATTTAAAAACATAAGATAGTTCTGCAATGCTAAGTGCAACTTCAGAGATAACTTTGATTTCTTTGAACCCTGCAGAAAGATATTTACTGGAAGTCCATAGCATTGCTGGTTGACATCTTTCTACTCTTGTGCTCCAGGGGACTACTAACAAATTTAAACCTCTGAGCTTTCAAGTGGCACTTACTGTCAGTGGCTTATTATATGAAATTGGTTTCAGACTTTGCAAGATTTATATCTTTTGAAGAGATGTTGAGAGCTTTGACTTCATTCACCATTGCTGTAGTGTTTAGCACATAGTAGGCTGCCCATTCAGTGTACTTGATGAAAAAAGTGATCTTGCTGATCACTGGGGTTTAAAAAGAAGTCCCCAGCAACTTTATAGGTCACTATCAATCTGAAGTTCACCCTTGTTGCCTCATGTATTATGTGACCCCACCTTTATTGCAGCCTTCTGGATATCCTAGTCTCTGCAGGGGACAGAATCTTAGACTTCCATGTGCCTTTTCAGAAATGGGATTGAGCATGCATATTGACTTCAGTCTAGTCCAGATTGAAACTTTTAGTGAAACTTATGGAACATCTTACTTCCTGTCTGTGAAATAGGGTAATAAGCCCATACAGGAAAAGAGGCTGTGTTGTTCAGAATGACATGATCACTGTTCAGTTTGGAGTAGTGAAAAGTAGGCAGATTGATTTGGAAGCACTTTGTTTTTACTACATGTGTAAAACTCCTGGGAGCTCTGAGTAGGATGTGAGGTGCTCCCTTTGGCTGTGCATTAGCAATGTGGCAGTTACTGATCTGTCATTTACTTTGAAAAAGGAATTACAAAGTTTTGGCCTCGTGCCTGGAGTAGCTCCAGATGGTCAGAAAAGATTTTTATATTGAAGTCAGAAAGTATATTGCAGTGATAGAATTAGGCTTGTCATGTTTATGTTAGAACACTGGCTTCCTACTTTATTCCTCTGCAAATTTTTTTTTTCTTCTTTTTTTTTCTTCCCCAGAGGGAGTGAGGGGAGGACAATATTGCTTTAGCACTATGGAATCTAATATTTGGAATATCTTTGTTCATGCTGAAAGTGAGTGACATAGAGATACAATATGTGGTTAATATAGTTGCTTTTTGTCAACCTCAGTCCCCCTGATAATTTAGTATTTACCAGAAATTCACAAAGACTTGGAATGTGGAAATACACCAAGACCATTCTAGCCTGTTGGAGAGGTCAGACGCTTCCTTTGGATTGCATTTGCTTCTCTGATAACCTGACTGTTAGCCCACAACTATTACTGTAGTTTTCCTTACTTCATCTTTCCTCCTCTTTCCTCATGATTCTGTGGTCTCTAGAGTAATGAAGTTTCAGTGTCTAGTGTGGGTAGAATATGGGGCCTGGGAGATGAACAGTACAGGGGCAGTTGTACTAACCAGAATTCACCAGGTTTGCTGTTCTGGGCACTAGCTCATCTTTTAAGTTACACACATGATCTTATGTTCTTCCATATCAACCATAGAAGGGGAAGGATGTGAATCTTCTTTTCCAGATGAGAAAACTGAGACTCAGTGAGGTAATATCTGCCCAAGTAACAACTAGGAAACTCCCATCTGCACCCTGCTCACATACAGTGTGGAGAAATTTATTACAAGCTTCCTGCCCTTTCAGGGTAGAGGTGACTGCAGGCGACAGGAAATAAAGCTCATTTTCCTCTGGGAAACTTGGGCTTGTCTGAGTTGAGCCTTTTAGTACAGCTTGGTCACAAGGTGCAGATTAAGACCTGAACCTGCCTGCTGTGGCTTCCAGACTGCTTTCAGTTACTTTTGTGGTTATTGAGTAACTTGGGGAGCTTGAAGAACATTAACAGAGTTTTATGTTTTCGAAGAAAAGTGTTGCATAGGGGAAGTGGCATCAAGTTGCATACTTCAGAACAGAATTATCTCTTTTGATATTTTGATATAAATTGATAAAAAAATTACTAAGTTTGATAATTATACTTAGTTTAATTGGTTGCAAGGGTGTTTGACATAGGGTACTCTTTTGAAGCACCTTTATTGGAAAGTGTAAAGATTTTTGTTGTGGTTGTTCTTTTGCAGACATACGGTGTCCTTATTGTGGGTGGATGGGACTTGGAACAGCCTACCCTTCTTTCAGAGTGCAGCTCTTTCTGAGTCCCTGCTTCAGGTAGACTCGTTTCTGAGTGGGTGCTATTTCCTTGTGAAGACCTAAGACTTGGTCAGCAGCTCTGTCCTCACTCAGTCTTCCACGAGGTATTGGAATCCTCTGGACTTTATTGTTCTGCTTCATAGTTTTACCTTTTAAATTGCCCATTGTTTAGATATTATTTAGGCAGTAGTAGTATTTTTCTATACAGATAACATGACATTGTAATTAGTTCACCAGGTCTTTTGAGATTGGGTCTTAAGCCATGGGAACAGCCAGCTTTGATTGATGTGCTGTTTGAAGTCACACTGCCTTTTTGATGAGAAGGATGAAAGTGGTGTGGAGGTGAGTTTGTCTGGTTTAATGTAAATCTAGTCTGTGAGGCTTTTCTGTATTCACAAAGGCACCAGAGTGGGAGGCTTGGTTTCTTTGCTTGTTGTTACTTTGTTTTACTTGTGAATGAAGCACTAGTGCAGTTATTTTATAAGTGATCATAAAATAAGTGTACATTTTATTAATGTTTTATATGATCAGAAAAAAGGCAAACACTATGAGTCCTAGAGCTACAGTTATATCAAGGATTTCCTATAGGAAATGAAGTCTCTATTGGGTTTTTGCTGTAGTCTACACCTGGATCAGTAGAGTGAAATGTCATCACCCTTGAAAAAATTGTTTAACAGGCCTTTTAGGAGACTTTAGAAGTCTGCATCTTCTTAGAGCCTTGTGGCCAGGAGGTAGTACTACAGGACAGGCCCTTTCACTGGCTTAGGGGAATTTCCTTCACTTCTTACCCTTATGACATACTAAATGCATTTTAGGGGTTCCCCCCTCCTACTTGTTCTGAAGAGACTTCCTCTGGGAATTAATGGTAGAGTACTTGTGGCTTCTGAGAGCAGAGAGTGTTCAGGGTATCTTGTTCCTCTCCCTGTGAACCTCATGACAGGGGTTAGCTTTCTGCTCAGGCAGCACACCGTGTTCCCCTCTGTAGGATCCCTCCCCAGCTCTTCCAGGTACAGAGTGGCTACCTAGGTTTTTGTTTGCATTTCCCAACTCTTAGATCCATAATAGTGGAACTCACTCTATAGCCCCTGTATTTATCAGCTTTTTGTCATTGTGACACAATTCCCTGAGAAAATCAATCTAAAGATTTTATTTTGGCTCATGGATTCAGAGGTCTTAGTCCACAGTTGATTGGCTCAGTTGTTTCTGGACCTGTGGCAAAGCAGAACATCGTGGCGGGGAGTGTGTGGCATAGAGCTGCTCACCTCATGGCAGCTGGGAAGCAAAGAGAGAGCCCAAGGAAGGAATGTGGTCCCATTGTATACTTCAAGGGCATGTCCCCAGTGACCTGACTTCTAAAGGTTTTCCCAGTAGAGCCACAGCTGGTGACCAAACCACAAGGGCCTTTGGGGGTCATGTAAAACCAAAACTCTTTTCAGGGGCTTCTGTTTTGTCCTTTATACTGTTGTCATTAGTTACCTGCCTCTTTCCCCACTGGTCTCCAATTCTGAGCTCTTCCAGAGGAATTGTAAGCTCATTTTTTTTTTATCCCCGGTGTCAGAGCTGATGCTGTGGGATATATGCTGAAGGGGACTGAGCAAGAGCACAGGAAAAAAGAAAATAAGAAATGAGCAGGCTCCCAGACTCTCAGTACTTAACCCCTCTCTTGCTTGAATAAATGTGTGAATCTGTCCTTTAGAACTGCTGGCCAAATATTTGGGCAAACTATATTTTTCAGTTTAAATTTATTTTTTGTGGTGTGGGATCAAACACGAATTCATTTTTTGAGGTGTATGTAGACCCTTTGGTTCTTATAGCAAGAATGAAAACATTTGGTAGGGAGATTTAATAACAATCCCAGACAGAGTATGTACTATGTGCCAGACACTGTTCTGAGTGCTTTGTATGCATTTCTTCATTCACTCTTCAGTTTCTTGCAGGAGGTTCTTTACCACCTTCACTTTATGAATGAAGAAACTGTGGCACTGAGGATAAGCTCCTTGTCAGAGGTTAATGCTAGTTAAAGTTGTAGAGTCAGAGTTTGTTCCCAGGTAGTCAAGGTCTTTGGCCGTGTTGTGTGAGATGGGAAGGGACATAACACCCCCCCCACACACACACTGAAATCTCAGATTCCTTTGTGAACCTTTCTGTGTTGCTCATTTCTTTGTTCTTCATATAGTTATTTGGGTCAACCTCTTATCTTTTGCTGTAGAATGTCACTGTCAACTTCCTTGACCTAGTAACTGCCTGGTGAGATTTGCCAGCTCTGCCAGTCAGTTCTACCTTAGTGGGTCACCCCAGGACCTGGTGTAAGGGCATTTCAGACTCGAGAGATGGCTTTGCTGTTGACTCTTCCCTTCATTGGAAGCAGATAGTTCTGTCTATCTTTAATGAGATCAGATTAAAGGTTCTTGGTTATTTGCACATTTTACTTTGCTAAGCAAAATGTTTGGTAAAAGATTTGCTGGCTTTTATGTGGCTAGAGTGAGCAATTATCTCTATTAAGGCAAAGGTTGAGATCTTCAAGAATTAGTGAATTGCTAAGTTCTTGTTGCATGTCTCGGGTCCCACTGAAATGCCTCCCTTTCTGGCCTCTGACTCCATTCTCGCTTTTCGTAGTACTTGACTCTTCACAGTGTCTGACTTTGCAGAGTACCTTGGAGATGTGCTGGCCGAAAGGCTCTTGTTTCATCATGTCCAGGAGGAAACTGTAGAGTCTGGCTGACTATTTCATTTAGTCCTCTTCATTTTTTTGGCTTTTCCTCCCCGTCCAGTTCTAAGTAGGAAAATGGCCCAGAATCATTTTTAGGGGGACTTCTAAAATTGTTTACAAACTGATGCCTTATGGTTAAAATAACACTTTGTTTTTTTACAAAGCCGTTTTATATATATTTTCTAATGCATTATTCTCAAAGTGACACTATGAAGTAAGCAAGTAGACATTATCCCAGTTTATGGGGCAGGGGGTGGGGGGAACTAGTTGGAGTGAGTGTGCCTGTCCAAGAGCATCTCTGCAAACAAAGGGAGAAATTGGGACAATTCAAGTTCAAGGCCCCCTCCCTCTTTCTTTCCAGGACATGAATTTGTCTCAGAATTGGCTAGCCTCTAATTGAAAATCTCTAGGTACACACCTTTTGCACTTTGGAAATTATGTGAATGTTAAAATATTTTCATCCTGCTGACAATTCCCCTGTTATTAGAGTATTTTGACATTCATTTTTATTATTGGAGGATGGAGTTAGAAATCACTCTACTTACCACAATTGTATAATTTCAGAAGTTCTAGTACTAAACTGGGGATCCATCAATAGAATGCAGCCTCTTAATAGCCTTTAAAAAAGGGGCACATTTTGGACTCAAGAATTATGATATCAAAGTAAAACCCTTGACTATTTCTGAGGTGTGTTAGCTAATCTACCCTGTGGTTTATGTCTTTCTTTGGAATTGGCGAAGAAAAGACAAGTAAAGTCCAAAACCAAGTCATATGAAAGAATTAGCACTCCTCTGGGCATGCATTTGTTTGGGATAATCATAAATTCTACCGCCTGTGGTGGCTGGTGGGGTGGGGGCAGACAGTAGAAAAAATTGTCCACTTTGGCTGCTGGCTGTGAAACTGGTCCACGCTTGCTATGACTTTTAACCTTTGCCTTTTACTTAAGCAGAAACCCTAACACTTTTCTTAGGTGATTTTTTTTTTTGTCAAGACTGTAATTCATAACATTTTTGATTGTATTCAGAAGTATGTAAAGAAAGAGAATGGTAGTGGATCCCCTTGTACTTATCACCCAACCTCAGCAACCACCAACCCATGTCTACTTTTATCTTTACTCCTGTTCATTTCCCACTTCCCGATGTAATATTTTGAAGCACATCTCAGGTCAATTTCTGTAGTTTTTTGGATAGAGTCTTTCAGAAATATATTTCTTCTAATTGAAAAGAAAAAAGATTTCCAAAAGAAATACTGGAATTTCTGCTACATAATTTGGTGGTCAGAATTATGCAATTTCTAACTAATCAGCACTTTTCAAGTCGACTTTGGTTTTGGCTGACAATTTTTTTTTTCCTACATGAGGAAAATGTTATTAACGGTAATAAATGCATATTTTGATGATGATAAAAGTTGGCCTGTTTTTAACTTTTTTTCTTAATTGAAAAAACACTATGCTTCATAAACTTTTAAACTATCATGTAGCTAGGAACATGTTCTTCAAATTTATGTATTTCTAATCATGACGTTTTTCAGTCATTTCAAATAGCCTAAATATAGTGTACCTTAAGCTTAATCATTAATTTAGACTACTGATTTGGAATTTTCAGTGAAATATAATTTTCATTTAACTTTCCATTTAAACTGTGTATTTGCTAATTGCAGGTGGTTATTAAGGAGAATTCTGAAGGTTTTATAGAATAAGTAAATTGATTCATGGTCTCATTTATCTTTAGGTATATATTTATGTACCTTAATGCTATGAATTCAGCCTGACTTGAAAAAACTAAAGTTACATGTAAAGTTATATGTACATTTAATCAATTAATTGATTCAGTAAAATTTTAATTTTATTATAAGTAATAAAATAAAAAAATAGGAATTTTTAAGTGAAGAGCCTACTTTGTTAAAAGTGACCCTACTTAGAAGGCCAGTTTTGGCTAATGAATCTTAGCTTTTCTCTAAGTGCCCTGGGATATCACGGAGGTTGGTTGTCACAGTCATGCATATGAAAAACATCATAACACTTATTAACTAAAAAAGCCTATGAGCATTTTTTAAAGGTTTTGAAACATATTATAGGGTTTAATAAAAATAATGGCAAATATTTGTGTAGTTCTTGCTATTCTGAGTACTTAGATGTTAACTCATTTGTTCCTTCACTGCAGTCCCATGAGGATAGGTGTAGTCATTATCCTTGCTTTACAGATAAGCAACTGAGAGATGAAGTCACTGGCTACAGTCCCAGTGCTAGTAAGTGATTGAGACAGGGTTAGAATTTAGCAGTTGGCTTTAGAGTTCTGGCTCTTAAACAGCTCTTCTAAGAGTGCCTTGCTGGGTTTATCAGGTAAAGTGCTAATAGTTCATATGCCAGAAACTCATCCCTTTCGTTTTCTTTAGTGAAAATATGGCACTTTTCAGTGTACTGTTCAATAGATTTTTGTGTGCGTGTGTGTGTGGGGGTATTGGGGATTTAACCTAGGGGTGCTCTACCACTGTGCTAATACCCCAAGCCCTTTTTAAAAATGTTTGTATTTTCAAACAGTGTCTTGCTAAGTTGCCGAGGCTAGACTTGAACTTGCAATCCTCCTGCACCAATAGAATTTTTGAAATCATGGAAATATCTTCTCTGCATTATCTAATGTAACTCCTAGGCACCTGTGGCCATTGAACACCTGAAATGGGTGTCTGAGGAATTTAAGATTTTATTTCATTTTAATTACTTTAAGTGGGACAGGGAGGTTTTAGAGTCAGATCTGGAGAATATATAGTTTGTGTTTTCCTGGAGTAAGGACAGCATCTTTACATTTTGTGACTGTCAGTATCTTGACCTCATTAAGGTAGTCAGTGATTATATCATTAAATACTCATGATGTTAATGAGGGTGAAGATAGGTTTACAAATCAGATAATTGAATGTTTTACACTAGAATGTCTCACAACAAAATTCTGTTTGATCACCAACATGAAAGATTATCCATCTCCCACATCTGGAGGCATGGCCTTGTTAATTCCTTTGTAGCTAAGTAAAATTGCTTTGACATGCCCTTATGCTTTTCAGCCTTGGAGAGGAGTTCTTGATAGAATCCAGCTTCTTGGTCAAGCTTAACATCAAGGAGTGATGATAAGATAGTAAAATGGATTTTGTGGGCCAAAGGCAGTCCTTGTGAAGCAATTGCTTGGCTCTTCATCTTTTCCCTACAGCCTGCCTCTGTGGGATCATGTTGACAAGAGCTCCCATCTAATGAAACTACATCAAGAAACCCAGTGGTAGTGAAGCCAGGTTTCATTTCAAATGATACCACATAAACTATGGCATTGATGCCTCCTTTAATGTACTTTCATCTACGTCTTTATGAGGCACTTAAGTCTAATTATTTTAATCTTTTCTTTATGCTGACGAAAAGGGCCAGTGGTTGTTTCCATCAGCCACGGTGAGTCTCTGAAATGCAGGCAGGCAAAGCCTCCGGATGGTGGCAGATTTTGGACCTTAGCCACTCTCAGATGTAATTAAACGTGTCTGTAGTTCTCCCGTTTAGCAGTACTAAAACAGACATTTTCTTTGTTTATGGGATTGAACTGTTATCATTAGCATTGAAGTGAGGGACTTGAAGTAATTTAGCCAGGTGCTATTACTCAGCTACTGTGTTAAACATTGAGTTTAGAACTCTGCTTTGAAAGATTTGGATGGAGAGAAGTTTTCTGTAAATACTGGGGATACCATATCTATTTTTCTTTTTTTGGGATTAAGCCCAGGGCCTTGTGCATGCTAGGCAAGTGCTATACCACTGGACTATACTCCCAGCCCTTGGGAATTAATGTGGTTGGGTTCTTTCAACAGATCCTGTTGGCCTAGTTCCATTTGTAATTCTTAAGTGTAGCAAAGTTAGAAAGCAGAGAGCCGAGACTGGGTATGAAAGTGGATTGGGATATGAAGGCAAAAAGTACCGAATAGTGAATGAAAACATACCTGATTCTGGCTGCTGTACCAGCCTCTTTGGAAGTTGAGTAAGTCATTTAGTTCTTGTAAACTTTGACTTCTCTGTTTGGCAAAACTACCTTCCTGATGGGAGACCATATATCAGCAGCAAGTTATTTGACTTCTTAAAAAGAGAATTTTGGTTTATTTATGGAATGAAAGATAGCTGTGATGAGTGAGTTCCCCTATTTGCAGTAACTGCCTCATTGCCAATAAACTCTCCGTTTACACTTTTAATGATAATTTAAGCAGCAGGTAAGCATTACAGTTTTTTTTTTTTATGAATTAATTTCATGTAGACATGATTCATTGTTACCTTTTGCACTGACACTTTAGAACTGACCCCACCTTGTAGTGAGTGAATGATATTGTAGGATAAGTTTATGAACTGATCTTGCTTTCTATCTTCTTTATTGTCACACTCTCATTATCCAGAAAAATAGAATCACTTTTCTTTTGTGTCATATCCCCGCAGTCCCTTCCCTCACCACATGATCCTTAAGAATTGTTTTGTTTGGAAACCAGGCCCCCACTGTCATGAATTTTTGAGAATATCAAGCTGTATCTTCAAGCGATGCATTACCGGGTGATGACTGGAGAAAACTTTGGATATGACCTTACAAAAGAAGGGTTGAAATACATTTGCCTACAAATGAACTGACATATGTTAGAATCCACTTTTCCAGTCACTTAATTGAAAGGATGCTTCTGTCCTGAGGGCGTCTTTTTGCTGCTGATGTTATACTGATGTTAAACTAAAGCCTGTAGCTGTTGTGATTTCCTCTGAGGTGGCCCTCTTGCTGTGCAAGTTTACAAAATTCCACTAGCCAGTATTCAGACCTGCTTCTCCATTTACAGATTTTGTGGGCTAACCACATACACGTGTGTTCACAAATGTCAGTTCAGTCACACACATACCTAGAGCAGATGTGTACCAAGGACTTAGAATGACCACAGATCCTTGAACTTTTTAAAAGGGAAAGATTAGCACAAGGTTAAATCTTACTTACTTAAAGATATCAGATTTGTTCTGTTTCAGAGCAATCTGTTACTTCATGCTATTACATGTCAGTAACTTGTTCTAGAGTCAGCAAGATTTGTTGCTTGTACTATAGAATCTTGTCTTCTGTCTGAGGAGGATGATTTCATGGTGGTTGCAGATATCTTAGTTTGCTTTTTTGTAGCATGGGTTATGCTTTAAGGGCAAAAAAAAAAAAATAAAGTAATTTAAGTCTGTTTTGAGACACAAGAAAAGGAAGCTATTTCATAACTATCAGTCACGTGAAACCCAAGCCCATTAGTGGCCACAGTCACATGATTGATTGCCAGTTGGGGACCCACAGTTAGCTTATTGCAGAACTACATCTGGCATAATTGATGTTGTCATCCAGTGTCAGACTATCCACCCTGTTCTGCCAACTTCCTTCCAATAACAAACGGTTTCTTGTCTTACATGTGTGAAAGTTTGTGTGACCGTATGTGTATAGAGTTAGTTTTAAATGTGTTCCAATCAAAACTCTTTCAAGTTCTTGATTTTAGTAGGACCATAGGAAAACTGAAGATTCCATCACTTTCCTACCCCTCTCCCCATATTTGGGAAACTTGTGGTTTTCTTCTTACTAACTTAAGAGGAAGAGAGAAAAATTGCCCTAAATCTTGAGAGTTAGCTTTGTGCCTTCAGCCTAAAAGAAATTCAGGGACAGACAGGGTTCCAAACCTTGAACAGTTACTTAACTTGAAATAATGTGAACGTTAGATGTATGTTGTTGGTTTTTCATGGACATTTGTTTTTTCCTGAGTGTTTGCTATGAGGAGGCATTTAGTTCTTCTAAAAGGGATGAAAGGATTGACAATGTGGGTGGAACTGGTAGGTAACTGAACAAATTTTATTAATGCTTTACTACTTTGCTATGGATACTGAAAGATTAGGGGCTAATGTCTCTTTATAGGGGAAAATGTGTCAAGGAGCATTTTTCCCGTATTTTAGTATTTTATATTCATTGATAGGTGCAGTGTATACTATGTCACCTTTGGTAATTGATGTTATATATGTATTTAACTAAGCCATTTTTTGAAATGTTGATGTCTACCATTGCAAAAAATAGGATGTATATTAAGTGATTAAAAAAAAATTTGTTCTAATTAGTTATACATGACAGCAGAAGCAAGGAGCATTTTTATTTCAGAGTCTTTAAAGTTTTGTGTTAACTAAAGACAGAATTTCTTCATTTTAATTAAGGTTTATCAGATACTTACTGTGTCAAAGAGGTGTTTTTCCTTTGTATCTTCTAAAATTTGTAAGTTTTAATTTTTTCTTAATG
Source organism: Sciurus carolinensis (assembly GCF_902686445.1). NCBI lineage: Eukaryota > Metazoa > Chordata > Mammalia > Rodentia > Sciuridae > Sciurus > Sciurus carolinensis. The sequence goes on from NC_062221.1 coordinate 42,770,467, forward strand.
GAAAATTATTCTAATTTATTTAAAACAATTTACTTAAAACTAAAAATGGAACTTATTAAATAATATTATGTTATATATTATAAATTCTATTACTGATTTATATTATACATAATTGTATTATTATGGTTTGGTTATGAGGTATATCCCAAAAAGCTCATGTTAGTCAATACAGGATTGTTCAGAGGTGAATGATTAGATTATGACTGAGACCTAATCAGTTCATTTGCTGGATTAATAATTTGAGTGTATTTTTGGGCAATAACTATAGGCAGGTGGGGTGTGACAGGAGGAAGTAGGTCATTAAAGAGGTGCCCTTGGGGATTATCTATCTGGTCCCTGTGAGCAGTTTTCCTTTGCCACACTCTTACACCATGATATTCTGCTTTACCTTAGACCCAGACCAATGGAGTTGGCCAGCCATAGACTGAGACCTCTGAAACCATAGCCAAAATAAAGTTTTCCTCCTTTAAGTTGTTCTTTTGGCTATTTTGGTTACAGTGATAAAAAGCTGACTAACATGTATTATTAAAATTTTTTATTATTATTTATTTAATATTTCTTTAATGGTTTCATCATATTTAAAATCCTGAACTCTATAAATCATGTAGTCCCCATTATCTTTTTATGCTGATAATTTATAAATCTGACTGTCCAAAGATATGTTCAGTACTAGTCTTTTGCATCAAAGAACCTTGATAGGAACCAGGAGGACATCTAATTCTCCATTCCAATGGGTGCCGAGACTTCATGGACATCTTGACATATGGTCATCAGCCTATAGAGCTATGATGTTCCAGGAGTTCTGATTCTTTCCCTAATTATTAGTTTGGTTTTAGGTATCTTTGCTTTTTATGATTAATGAAATGAAAGAACTCGACCAGGTAGTCACCAGAGTTTCCTTTAGCTCTTGATCTATAAATAGTCACTGACAAGGAACCTTCAACTTTGAGAAGCAATCAGTTCATTTTTTGTTTTTGTTTTACATCTATCATTATTATATTGAGCCCAAATTGTCATGGTGGGAGATAAGGGTTCTAAAATATCATTTTTTACACATAATATTGATGGAGACATGTGAAATGTATTTTATGTTGCAGTCCAGTAAACCCAAACAGATACTTGTATACATATAACTGAATCTGATGTTTCACAAGTCAATAACTTGCCTTTTTTCCTTTTCATACAATTCCATCCTATTCTGTTTTATTTAAAAGAATGCCAGTAAGTGACCCACTGAATTGATTATATGACCCAAGAATGGGTCTTGGCCTATAGTTTAAAAAGTACTCCACAGCAACCTAGAACAAGTTGCTGCTTCTTTCACATGACAGCTCCTCAAACTCAACCACGGCTACCTTGTTGGCCTTAGTTCCCTCTTCTGTAGGCTTTTGATGCCAGTTTTTAAGGCTTTTTCTTGTATGCCTTGATATTTTGATTCACCCCCATCCTGGGCAGCTTTCCCCATAACTTCTGACCCTCTTGAAGTATGATAACCAGAAGAAGTGCAGTCTCAAGATAAAATTTGACCTCGGTCATTCTCCCTCCTTTCCTGCTAGTGTCTATAGGTTGCACATTTGTTCCACGATATTTATCCTACACATATTTACTGAGCATTGCTTGGTGTTAGAACTGTTCTTATGCTTGGGGATATTGCAGACAGCAGAATAAAAATCTCTGTTTTCAGAGAGTATACATCATAGCAAATTGTGCCAGCTCTAGGAGTTTGACAGTATATCCTACCCAGGCCTTTGCTCACAGAGGTCCCTGTTTAGAGCTCTGTTGCACGTGGTCTTTTACGGCTCTGTGTAATTGTATGCTTGTTAGGCATTTATTCTCCAAATTGTGAGCTCTTCCTGCCTTTCCACTTGAGTGCACATCTTGGCAAAGCAGAAGTGTCAGTTACCAGGGAGAGAGCATATGTATTGTTTCCTTTATTATTTTTAAGTTGTTGAACAATTTAGGTTGAAGTTACAAAATTTATCAAAGTAGAAAAATACTAAATTATTCTTCCTGAAGCTCAGTGGTTAAGAGAAGTTTGAAAGTTTCCATTATATGAGATGAAGGCATGTGAATTCTGTTCAGTTCACAAGGGCATGAAGATGAATCTTTAACTCTTTGGGAACATGAAGTGTACTTTTAAAATACACTTATAATGTTTCTTGGAGTGATTTTGTCCTGGATAGGTTTGGGTTAATTTTACAGTTTAAGAGGTTGAATTTTTAAATGTTTATAAAGTCATATATCGGAGAAAGAGGTTTGAGTGAACAAAATAAGAGGTATGATCTCTATCTTCAAAGTTTGCATTTGAGTTAGAAAACAAAATCTACATGTATAAAATTACACAAACCGGCGATCAAGTCACATAATGAATACAACTCAAATAGGGAAGTAGAATTAATTTTATAGAGTAACTGGAGACATAGCATTTGAAGTAGAGAGAATGACCTAGGAGAGACTATTTCTGCAGTAGGTCCAATGCAATTTAAGAAGTGGGAAGCATTTTAAAATTCGTGTACAGGTGCAGTTTCTTTAGCTTTTAAAAGGAGTGTGATTTTTTTGCATTGTTTGAAAACTTAGCACATCAAGAATATGTCATAGAAGATGTACATGTATTTCTGACATGAGAAACTGATGTTTAGATAATAATGGAAGGACCTGGGAAGCAAGCCTTCACTGTGACACTGTTCAGTTCGAATAGGCTTGCGTGGATCTAAGGGTGCGACAGTCATTATGGAGTGGTGTTTTCACACAGGCCTCTTCCTTTACTTTATTCTGAACTACATAAGTATCAATTAAAGCTTTCCAGTTCAAGTTAACAGATGGCGATTTATGTTGGACTTACAAACAAAGCCCCACCACATTACTACACTTAATTGATGAATGCTTTCTCCCTTCCCTGAACAAAGATTTTGACCTCCAGTGTGATTGTCTGAGAGAAAATTAATGAATTCTTTTTGGTGATCTCATGTAGAATGGCTCTTACTATAGAAATATTTGATTGTTTTCCCTCAAAGAAGAAAACTTGAATATTTTTAAGTTGCCTAGTAATTTAAGTTCACAAAGGTGGACTGAAATAGGATTTGGGCAACTACTATTAAATTGACCTAAAAAACATTCATAATTTTGGCTTCGAAGTAAAATGATGCCTCAAAACCAAAAATAGTAACCAAAATAAAATAACACAGAAAAGTAGAACATGTTCAATTATGATTTCAGATAAACATACAAATTAGAGCTCATATTTTAAACTTTTCTGTGAACTCTTTTTCTTAAAGAACTTGTTGATCCTCAAGTTGAGATGTCATTTTGTACTCATTCTCAGTGTGCACCCTCCCCTCCATTTGAAACATGTTGACGGTAGTTGTTTTACCATGCGCTTCAGTAGATGGAAGTATAGAGGATGAAAGGGCAATTGCAGATGTCCATGTCTGGTGGAATGTGGATCCCTGAATCAGATTAAGTTAGAAGGTGCCGCTTGGCTGGTACATCAATATGTGTAGAATGTTTTCCTTTTGATTCATTTGGAAATGGTAAATCTCAACTTGTGAAAAAGCCCACCTTGTCTTTTCATCTTAGCATCTTTGATAAGAGCAGTCTTGTGATTGGGGTAATGTCTAAATAAATACAGAAACATTTAGATTGTTGTAGATGAAAACACTGGCTTTGGTTGAGGGCAGTTTGCACTAAACACCTTTCACTTTAATGATGACCTCTGCTTGCTGCCACCCAGGTGTCTTTCCTGTGTTCATTGACTTGTGGGACATTCCTGAAATGAGGGGGGTAATTCAGATAAAAGTTTTGGGAGTTCCAGCCCAAAGCAGCCTTCTGAAGGAAGTTCTGGGGATGACAGTCATATGAGTGCTACGGGAATGTGTTTACCTGACTTGTCTGTTGACACTTTGATATAGGTGATAAAGAACATACTGACCTACGTCTTTCTTTTTCTGATCGCTGATATAGATAGTAACTGTCTTACACCTTATAAAAATGAGGTGTTTTAGGACTTTGTTAGACGTTGGTTTGTGCTTATTGACCCAATATGTATCTAGCTTTAGGGTGGTAATAAGTGGATCCACAGTAATGTCATGACATTAAAAATATGAATTTACAAATTCTTTTTTTTCCCCTCCTGCTGTGCTAGGGGAATTCATGGTTTCTTATAAGTACTATTCAGTCATGCTGTTAGACTCTGAAGAGAATCTGAGACAGGGCCTCTGTAGCTTATGTCGCATGCTGATTGGAGAAACGGTGGAATAAATCTGTATTTATTGTAGGAGCTTGCGTGGTCTTCCTGCTTGTCAGATCCAGAACTGGGCTCTGTTTTCCTCCAAAGTTGGATTTTCTGGGGTGGGATTCTGTGTTGGGGTTTCAACTGCAAGTGATTCTGCTAGCTTAATAGGGAACAGAGATCAGGGACAGCAAACTGGCAAGTGAATCAGTGACTTCAGACAATTGGAAAGGAATCTGGCATTCAGGACATTTTTTACCATTGCAGCAGAGTATCTTGGGATCATTCTTGTGTTGTTTGTTGTTGGGGTTTTACTTTAACACTTAATTCTTTACACTCTGAAGCTTTGGAAGACGATAAATAATTCCTAGATAGCCATAATCTGGGAAATTGCCAGTGCCCTATAAGATGATGAAACCTAATTTCTCATGAAGGCCAGATCTGAAGCAGATCTGAAGTTTTGAAGTGAGGCACTAGTGCTGGTGTGGAGAGGGGAAAGAGGCTGATTTCTGCTAAGTGCTCCTCCTTGTCTTGCAAGTCTCTGCTTGTCAAGGGAGAAGTATTGTTCCTGGAAATGAAAAGCATGGAAGCAGAAAATGTATTTCTTTAAAAAAAGAACTCTGGCCTAGCTATTCATTTGGCAGCCTTGGTAACTGAAATCCTGTCTACGTGGCTGTGCAGAATCACAAATGCTTGGTTTTAAGTCTGAAACCACAAATGGGGTCCTAAAACAAAATAATGACTTTAAAATAATAGTGAGTAGAGAAGGAGAAAAAGATTGATTAAATAGACCAGCTATTATTTTTTTAAAAATGTGAACTAGGAGTTGTTTAAATCAGGAGAACTAAGCAATGGAAAAACTCCGAACAGTTTTTATTTTTTAAATTTTAATGAAATGTCCACTCTTCATTCTACTTGCTAATGGCATTCATTTACCTGAAGGAATTATTTTAAAAGGGGACACTACCCAGTTTCAGTAGTTGCCTTGCACCCCAGGCTTTGGGGGGATATTGGATATTTCATGAATTGACTATTGAAATTTGGTGTGGTTCAGTTATTACCGTATTTTGGGAATTCTCACCATTCAGGTTGGTGCTTTCCATCCTTTCATATCTTAGAGTTTTTGGTAGTATCTTTGAAGAGATGGAACTTGTCCACCTGGAGTTTCACTCTGGGATGAAGCCAGAAGACCTCAGCTCACCGGTAATATATATTTTTTCATACCTTTGTTTTTATTCATTTAGTTTCATGTGGTGCTGAGAATTGAACCCAGTGCCTCACACGTGCTAGGCAAGTGTTCTACCTTTGAGCCACAATCCCAGCCCTCACCTGTAATTTGATGGTGGGATACTGATAGGCTGTCATAGGTTCAAAGTTGATATTTACTTAGTAAGAACCTATTGAGCCCCAGAGAGGGCATGCACTGACTCCCGTGTCTGTATTTACTAAGGACATCTCACCTGTTATGCATAATATCTTTGTGTAGCTATTAGATTCTTCGAAGGGCCTAATTCATTTTCCTGATAGTAACTCACTTAGGAATTTGTGTCAATTAAGACCTTCAGCTGCTTAAGTTGTTTTTCAGTGTTTGGAAATAGTTAATTAATGCTCTTTGGAAAATTGGTTAACCTTCAGGGTGTCACTATAGTCTAAGGGTTTAACTTAAAAATGGACATGATTGAAAGTTGAGATTTATTAACTGTTTTCCCTAAGACTTACCTATCCCATAGACTTTTATTCTTGTACTCCTTTTAGGATTGGTTCAAAGACATCAGTCATACTGGTTTTCAGTTAATGCAAAGTAAAAATTAAATTTTCTTTTGGATTGTCCCACTGGCAACCATGTCTTATGTCACCCATCTAATTATCACTGTTTTCTCCATTAATTGGAAATGTAACCCTGGTTTCTGTGGCATTTGTCTCATTGGCCCTCTGGCCTCTTTGTTTTTGCTTGACATTGCACAGAACTTACTTACACAGATCTGGAATTTCGAAGTTGAGGCAGTTACGCTAATATTGTGATATTTCATATTTGTGCTTTATATGTAAAGGGACCCTACTTTGATTTTTTGTTTTCTCCCTTGTTGTTGGTGCTGAGGATTAAACCCAGGGTGTTGTGCATGCTAAGAGTGTGCTGTACCACTGAGCTACACCCCCAGCTCCTCTATTTTGAGATTTTACATTTTATAGGTTAAAATTTTAAGATTTCTCTGGGCACATTGGTAAATGCCTATAATCCTAACTACTCAGGAGGCTGAGGCAGGAGGATCACAAGTTCAAGGCCAGCCTGGGCATCTTAGGGAGACCCGGTCTCAAAAAATAAAGGAGCTGGGGGTATAGCCCAGAGGTAGAGCACCCTTAGTTTAATTCCCCAATACCACAAAAACAAACAACAACAAAAACAAAACCTTAAGGCTTTATTCCCTACTTGTATTTCAAGCTACAGTGTTGACTTGATATAAAAGTTATTTTTTCTCCTTTAATATGTAATATACTGGAATATACATGTGTGTATATATGCACACACAAATATATACATACTATATATACATAAAATATATATACACACATAACACATTTATTTGTGTGTGTGTGGTACTGGGGATTGAACATAGGGATACTCTACCACGGAGCTATATTCTCAGACCTTTCGATTTTTTATTTTGAAACAGGGTCTGCTAAGTTCCTGAGGTGGCCTTAAAATTACAATTCTGCCTAAACCTCCCAAGTCTCTGGGATTTTATGCCATGCCCAGCCCTGAATATTTTTTGAAATGCGAAAAATAAAATCATGAACAGTAGTGTAAATTGGAAGACTGGTTGTGCTGGTAAGGGTAGTAGTAATAGGTGACGGAATTTATAATAATACCTATTTGTCATTAGTATTCCTTCTGTCAGTTATTCCTCAGAGCAATTAGATTAGCACATTAAGCTTTAAGTTTAGGAAATGTGCTTCAAAGTCTAAGGTAGTTAATACTTACCTAATTGGCTAGGAGGAGCTTTTATTCTTTTTAGGGGAATAATTTCCTCTTGTTTCATATTATCCAGCACAGTGGCTCAGTGAAATTAATTGTTAACTTGAAACACATTTATTTTCTATGGATGTGAATATTCCCAGGGTAGATTGGACACTTGGATAATGCTTCATTGTGGGTTAGGTTCACAGTTGCCAGTGATATATTGAGATGGAACTGGGGTAGCCTATTACAATTACAATAGTTCAGTAATAAGAGACTCATCATTTACTAAGATTACAGGAAATAAGTAAATAATGTTTTGACACATGAGGTCCTTTATGTGTGAGAATCCTTTTCTATACCAGTTTCGTAAATGTGTACGAAAGTTTGACTAATATGCATGTTTTCTTTTGTAAACATTTTTCCTGAACCAGAAATAATTTGAACAAACTTAGCTTTATTCCTGCCTGCCCTAGTCATTCACTTTCTATGGATAAATAGTACTCCTTGTTATTTGCAAGGCTGATGTAACAACACAGCTGTTGAATGCTTGGCATTTCTGCTTCTGGTGAAATGCTATTTGTGCAGATTTATCTGATCCAGATGTGTGACCAGCAAGCTACATTTCTAATTATAAGGACAGCCAAATTCCATTATAAGCACATCATGGGATTATAGGGCCGGGAGGCATCCTGAGAGGACATCTAGTTCATTCTCCAGCCTTTCAGCGGGACCACACTTCATAAACCACTCCAGCACTGAACAAAGCAGCAAAGAATGTTCCACCCATGTATAGGCTGAACATAGAATCATTGGAATTATAACTGGAAAAAGCAACGAGTCCCTTTGGTCTGGCCCTTTTGCTTTGTGGATAAACAGATTCAGGCACAGAAAAATTTGAGTTAATCTAGATTTTTAGAACTTTCTGCCTAGAACTTCCTGTGCTTTCTTCAGTGTTCTGTGCTAAGGGAGAGAGGGTGGATGGCTTGATCGGAAAATGCCTGTTTCTTATCCAGGATATAGTTTTCTAGTTCCTCATTTAGAAGTAAGGTGATGAATTAGTGACAGCTAGGTTCCACTGAAGCTTATTAACTTCCTGAAACCTAATATAGAGTGAGATATTTCATTATAGTACATGTGTTGTTAGTGTGCTTTAGTGATAAAATACAGAAGAAATAAGACACACCATTAGGGCTAGAAGGTTTGCAAATGTTTTATACAAGCTTATCAAGATTGATCTCTGATAAATATGTAGTTCTTTAACTTGATGTTATGGGGCCTGGGGTTCCATTTTACCTTACTTATAAGCTAGTAGGTAGCCCGTTACTGTTGAATGGATACTAAAGAAAGCCAGGGTACTCCTGCACTACAGACAAAGGACTTATTATTCCTGGCACCAAATGATGTAAACATAAGTGTACTTATATTGGTGTATCTTTGCCCCAAGTCCCATGGTGGTGATATGGATTGTCCAGATGGAGCTGCACACACACAGGGTTTGTGTTGCTGCTAAACTAGGGGAATCCTCTGCTTTTATAACATGTACTAGGTGAACTTGTTCTTTGTTCCAAGGGGAGACATTACCTCATCCATTAAGGTTGTTCATTGCAAACGTAACTTTGAGAAGGGCCCTGATGGGGAATGACCAGGACCTTGCCTTCTAAGCATACTCGGCAGGATGAGTGAGAGACTTATGAAGGGGGTCTCCCAACACTAGTGGTTTCTGTCTTGTTACGGGCTATAAGAAAAAGACCATCAAATAAAACAGTACTGGCAACTTCATAGATAGTAAAAGAGATCAGGTAGCAGAAAATGTTAAATGCTGGATAATGAGGAGAATGAAGATGATAGGAAAATACGAAGAGCTTAGTTTGATTTCTTCCGTAAATTGACATTACTGTGACTTCAGAAAAAGGTTCGGATTATGTTACAAAATAAAATCAGGTTATAAAGCTGGTTTCTATAATGCTAAATCCACATATCTTTTGTGAAGGTAAAGTGACCATGTGGACCCAGAAGTAGGATTAGTTCTGTTTCCTAAACTGCATTGTGACTTTTTTTTCAATTATAAAAATTATTCATATTCTTTGTTTAAAAAAAAATTTGTTTTCAGACTTTAGGGAGTTAGGAAAAACTAAAAGCCTCTCCATGCCATTATACTCTTCCTCTAGAGTTCACAGCAGCTGCACCTTCTGTGGCCTTGAATCAGTAAACATCAGCATTGGGAGGAAGTCAGTGATTTCAGTGGCCATTTGTTGCCTCTGAAGGACCAGGATCTAGTGAAATGCTTGGACCATTTAAGAAATATATTGAATGTTTGGAAAGACTTGTGAAGCAATATTATAATTGTACTGCTAAAATAGTAGCATTATAGTATGATATTATGTTTACTTTTCTCAGCTATTAGCCAGTGGCTTAGCTAATGTGGGTGAAATTGGTCAGCTAACCTTGTATAGATAAGGAAACTGAGGCATATATTTTGGCCCCAATAAATTTTTATAATATAGGAGACTAAATATGGAGTTATTCTGTGGTTTTTAAATCATACATATCATTTTCTTGCATACTGCATAATTTATTTGGTTTCCATGTTCCTTGTTTCTAATGTACTAGAGTGTGAACGCCTTGAGAACAGAGATTTTTTTTTTTTTTTTTTCAATGTCTGGAGCACCAAGCAGCCCACAGTAGATACTCCATATTAAATACAGAGATTAAGTGAATCAGCATGTGGTATATATATGGTGCTACAAAGAGATAAGACCCAGCTCTTAGATCGTGTTACCAACTTTGGGCAAGTGGTTGGACATCTTTGGATGACATCGATTGCTTCACCTGATTCTGTGAGATTGAATTTGTAAACTGAGTTGTGGAATGTGTCCTACAGATTCTGTTTTTGTGTTTGACTTTGTTCAGTGTCTTTATAAAATTGAAGCAACATTTAAGAATTAAGGAGTTCACATAAAACATGATTTCTGGTTTCTCTCTGAAAATATGACCTGCATTTTGCCTGGTGATGAAGGTCTAGAGCCAGGTGGCAGCTCACTCTTTAAAAGGGGCATTTCCTCACAGTCCTCACCATTCTCTGTTACTCCTTGATACTGAAGGCCAGGTGTTTTTTGCCATCATGTACAGAGTCTAAGTTAAAGAAATTTAAATGTATGAAGAAATATTTCTCTGTAGACATGTTTTCAGAATCAAGGGAAAGAAAGGAAAGAAAGGAAAGGTAGACTTGTTCTCTTTGGCATTCCTTCCTTGGCCCTTGTGGGCTTTTGGTTGTGCCACGTCTCACGTATGTCAGACTTCTATCTCTTTTAGGTTTAAACATTCTGAGACTGTAATTATGATTTCTGATGGTATGTGAAAGGGAAGAGATAGCAACTCAAAGGAATTAACCTCAGTCTTTGTGGAAGTGTGAGTCTGGGGGAAAGTGCTTCCTTTGTTGAACTAGTCATGCATAATGGATTCAGATGTTGAAAGGGCATGACCACATTGCTTGGTGCTCATGTTCAGATACAGCATTAGAAGGACTTAAAAGGCATATATATTCTTGACCCTACAGAGAATTTGCTTTTCTTTTTATTCATAATGGTGGAGAAAATGCAGAACATTTAGAAAACTTTTTATTGCTTGGGAAAAGTGATACTTCATCCAGAAGAATGAATGTGTAGATTTGGTCATTGCCTTAAAGACTTAAAAAATTCACCTCTGGATCCCTTTCAATATAAGGGACAAATGGCATACATTCCTAGGATAAATTGAATAACTAGGCAATTTCAAACCATGCTTAATGTGTAAATATGTCTTATGTTTTGATATTATATGGATGAATAAGATTACACAATCAGTTCTTTTGGCTCATGAATTGCTTTTTTATGGGCTTTACCAATAGATTCAATTTTATTTGATTCTTTAAAAATTGGGCTAAGTTCTTACATGAAGAAACTATGTAAGTGAAGTGATGATAACATTTTGTATCATCACATAATGTCTATAAAACTGGGATTTCACATAATTTCATTAGGAGAGTTGAAGAGAATTAAACTGTTAGATTGTTACCCAAAGAACATTCTTTGGTGAACACTAGCTCTTGAGAAAGGTTTTTAAGTTCAACAGAGTTCCATCCTGGAGAGATTCTTAGTTCGTATTAGTTCTTTGAAGTCCAGGATTTCTCAAACTGACTTGATAGTAGAATTTGTTTTTTACCTAGGCCACATTAGCATGTAACAGAGTCTTTGTACCATGGCTCATACTTTGGAAATTCTCACATGGATGGATTCAAGGAAAACACACACACACACACATGAACAAAAGATACACGTATTGGGCTCCTGTCTCCAAATTGGTTTATTTCTCTTTCTCACTTTCACCTGGGCTTAAAGTTTTATTTCTTCCAGGGATGTAACTTAGTGACATGATTAAAACAGTGTAGAATTCAAACAGAATGGAGAGGTTAGTTGGTGAGACTTCTTTTTGTTGTTGAGAAAACAGTATATCTATGTTGAAAGAAACTGATTTCCTATTTTTAGGTAATGAACTTCTAGTTAAGGTATGTAGCTTACCATGCTTATATTATGAACCACCATCTTAATTTTTGCCATCCCTTCTGCTGTTGATCCTTGGAGACTTGCTGCTGTTCACACAGATAGTACTTAGGTTTTCTTTGAGCACTTGCTAGGTTTGGGAGTTTGCACATAGAAGCTGATGTGCTGGGCAGACAGTAGGATAGCATTTTAGAATTTGCTAAGTGAGAGTGAGTGTCTGAATGGGGGTGTTGTAAAGTGCTTATAACCTGGTTAGGTGGAAAATACAAACTTTATACTTAGATGGAAAATATGTTCAGAGATTTGAGATGATTTGAGAAAAAAAGAGACCCTATCCTGCCGTTGGGCAGTGCTGTGACTTCTGAAAAATAGTAGATAGAATAGATAATCTTGAAGGTGCAGCTGATTTTAAACAGCAGAATTAAAAAATTTTTTTTTTTCCTTTCAAGCATTAAATGCTGAGGTTACATTTTTGAAATTACAGATTGTATGCTGGGAGGGAAATCACATCCTCATGGTGGAACAGTTAATGCTGATATAAAAATATGATTTGGAATCCTTGGTATTTGCCAGAGGCTACAGGAATTAAATAGTTCTCCATTTTTTTTTTATCTTCTTGTCTCACATGAAGACTGCAGGAGAATTGGAGAGCTCTAGCCCTGGATCTCAAAGTAATCAGAGATCTGCAGCAGAATACCATTGATGTTAGCAGGAAATGATAGTATAATATATATCTCCTCACCTGTGGATCTTGAAGCTTTTGCTGTAACACCTGAGCCATTCATTTTTTTCCCAGAGTAAGTAACGAGAGCTTAGAACCAGGAAATTGCTTGCCACATCTTGTTCCTGGAAGAGCTGGCAGCCTAAACATGCTTATCATTCAAGGTGTGCCCTGCGTGACTATTGTACAGCTCTCATAATTTCTCTTTAAAAGACATGAGGCTGGGCAAGGTACTTTCTAGGGAAAGTTTCTTCTAACTCTCCCTTTATCCACAACGCTGATCCTAAATTAGCAAATAATCCAAATTAGGATCACAGGATTTTATGCTAGAAGGGAATTTGCAGATAGTCTAGTCCACTTGCCTCAAGTTACAGGTAAACCTAGGCTCTGAGAAACCTAAGTCACACAGCTGGTATATGTAAAGGAATTTAAAATAAATCCACATCTCCAAATTGCCATCCAGGTCCTCTTTTCCTCAATGGATTTCAGGCAGCGTGTCCAGTGATAGAATTGTTTGTGAAATATTTTAAAAATTTACTTGTAATTTACATTCACCAAATTATACATATCTGTATCCTCATAAGTATATTTTGAAATGTAAATGATAATTTAAAAATCACTTTTTAAGAATAAATTCTGCAAAAGGTAGATATTGTGGGTGTATGATCTCATTATTTGTGTTGTCATATTCATGTATGGCACTAAATGTGTGGTGCCTAAAATGATGAACTGGTACAGAGGTATAAAAATGATATTTTTATTCACTTATTCATCAGCAAGACTTTAAAATTTATAGACAGGGCCAAATAATATTCAGGGTTCTGTTTTAAATGATGGAAAATTTAACTTTCTTATGGAACGGAATAGGCATTGAGATAGAATCGACTTGTCGGGGTGTTAAATTCACAGAGTTAGCTTTGAATAAATAGGATTTTCAATATCTTGTGAGCTTTTTAAACTCACAGTAAGTGACTCCTACCCATAGGACTTTATAAAGTAAAAGTTGAGGCGTTGGGGTTGTAGCTCAATGGTAGAACACTTGCCTAGCACATGTGAGGCACTGGGTTTGATCCTCAGCACCACATTAAAAAAAAAAAAAAAAAAGTTATTGTGTCCTTCTACAACTAAAAATATTGTAAAAATTTTTTAAAAGGTTGAGAGCAAATTATTATTATTTTACTAATTTCAGTGTCTGAGTTAAATATTTGAATCAAGAATGTACAAGGGCATCTTTTAGAATATCTGTTATAAGACTACAATGTAAGATTAGGAGCAAGATGTTTTACCACAGCATTTTCTTAAACCCTGGAAAAAAACAGTCAGAATTCATTAGTGGTGAGGAAGTTTCCTTAGTGAGCCATGGAGACAGGATGCTTTGTGGCACAGCTGTCTGCAGAGGTTTGGAGGGTTTCCCTGGGACAGTCAATACTGAGTCAGTGGTTGGTTGAAGGGGACAACACATATTGCACAGAAGTTGAATGTCGGATTCATTAAGCCCTCAGTAGTGTGAAGATTTTAAATAATAATTTCAGTTGTAGTACTATCTTAATCTCTGACAGAAGGATCTTGGAACATTTGGAAAAAAAAAAAAAAAAAAGATTCTACCTGGGCATGGTGGCACATGTCTGTAATCCCAGCGTCTGGGGAGATTGTGGCAGGAGGATTGTGGGTTCAAGACCAGCCTCAGCACTTAGCGAGACGCTCAGCAACTTAGTAAGACTTTGTCTCAAAATAAAAAATGAAAAGGGCTGAGGATGTAATTCAGTGGTAAAGCACCTCTGGGTTCAATCCGCAGTACCAAAAAACAAACAAACAAAAAAAGACTCTAATAAGGCTGTTCTGTAAAGATCAAGGATATGGGTGTTTGAAAATGCTATTCATGATTCATTATTTAAATGTTTCCTGAAATCTTAGCTGAATTGTAAAGTTAGCCATAAGTGCAAAACTGGATTTCCAGGGTTGGTCTGCATAGTGGCAGTCACATAAGACCCAGTAAATGTTTGAACAACTTAGGGAATGAATTCCCAGGTCTGCCAACTCAATTTTTACAGATTCAGTGATGACTGTGACTTCAACATGTATTATCCATTCATATCATTGTTTTGGGAACAATATCTGTCAGATGTGAAGTCTGTTAATGAATTGAGTAGGTGTGATTAATCCTAATATCTTTTTTTTTTTTCCCCCCAGTGCTGGGGATTGAACCCAGGGCCTTGTGCTTGCGAGGCAAGCACTCTACCAACTGAGCTATATCCCCAGCCCAATCCTAATATCTTGATTGTTAGATGTTGCTTTAAACTTTGAGTCATTTTTAATTCTCAAACATGGGACATTGTCTTTGAAATGTCAGTGAATTAGAAGTGAAGTCCAGAGACTGTCTCTGCAACTTGTTTAGCATCAGATGTGCCTCCTTTTTTCTGCTACTGCTAATCTTAATTGACTCAGAGAATGCTTAGTTTTAAGAGTTCTTGGTGCTTTTTTTTTAACCAGTGGATAGCAAATACGTGACATGGATCTTCTTGCTCTTTAATCTCATGACCTTGACACCTATCTCTGATGGTCATTGAACTGGGGCAGTTAATCTTTCTCAACACTGCACTCCCGGCAAGCACTGAATCGATTGGTGTGGACGTGTAAGGAAAAACCTAGGGCCATTACCAAACAATGCATGTTAGACAACTGGAGAAGGATTTGTGCTTAGGAGCACAGAAATAGTTTCTGATGGAATCACAGTGACCCAATTTTCCTGATTTTCCAGTGCACTCTTCCTTATCATTTTGCTTGCTCATGTAACAGCATAGGGCTGTAAAAATGAACTGAAGTGGTATCCTTACTTGGGATCTAGCTCACAGGACTAAATCATTCTTTATCTCATATGATCTGTGTAGTAAAGATACAGCTAAGCTAATTTTTATCCCAGTTTTCTCTTCATTGCTTATGTAGAGTTTGGGAAATAATTTAGCAAAATAAGGCTGGGGTTGGGGATTTGGGGAGAGGGAGTATAATATAATAGAACTCTTCTGAAGTACTTGGGGATTTTAAAAAAATAGCAGTTATTATATGTATGTCTTATTTATTAAGCAGAATTTCCACTTGGTAATGTTGTTGAAAAATTTAGCTGCATTTAAATTTGTTGTTGCAGACTTCTTTTCATACATTTGAATGAGCCTTTCTTCAATTTATTTGCATCACCAACATTATTATCTATATAGTTTTAAAATGTGAAAAGAGACAGTATGATCTGAAGAAGATGATATTTTGCCTTAATTTGCAGACATTTGATAAATACCATTGGTGGAGCATCCCTAATCTAGAAATACAGAATGCTCTGACATCTGAAACTTTTTGAGCACTGACTTTACATTCAAAAAATGTAGACTATTGGAGGATTTCAGATTTCATGTTTCAGGTTAGGATGTTCAACTGTAAAATCTGAAAAACTCCACATCTGAAACCTTCCTGGTCCTCAGTATTTCAGATAAGGGACACTCAATCTGAATTAGAAATTATGGAAGTCAGAATTTTTAATAGATTTAGACATAGACCATCGAATTAAGCACTCTGTACCCTCTTAGTATTCTAAAGAGAATGTATATGTTTATATATGCTTGTGTCTGTATATGGACATTGGTGTATATTTGTTTTGGAGCATCTGAATTTTATCTTTATAACTTTGTCACTACAGTGCTAGAAATATAAATGCATATTTGTACCTGAAGTTTGGTACAGAAATTACATGTTTCTTCAAAAAGTTCACTTTTATTATTAGGAAATATATTTTAACACGTATTTTCATATCAGATTTGTGTTTGTATATCTTGATAAGAATCATCATTAAGGAGCAGTTTGCATATTTGGGCAGCTTCTAGTCATAGTCCCTGGAGAGCCTTGACTTTTTACTGACCTTGTGGCATGTGTGTGCCCCCTGCCTGAGGTGAGGGGTGCTGTCAGGGAAGGGGGATGTTCTAGTGACTGTTTAGATTGTCTCAGAGAAGGGTGCAAATGGTCATAAGATGTATCAGGTATCTTTATTTCATGCCATGTAGGCATTCCTAACCTAAACAAGTTCTCTCTCAAATGGTGTCATAAAACATTGCTACTGTTGGAAAAAAAAAGTCAATATAAATGACCAGTCTTTTTGGTAGGGGTTGGTTGTACCATTTGGGAACAGACAACGAACACTATCTGTCAAACAACAAGACAGATGTGACAAGTCTCCTGTGCAATATCTGATAAAGACACCTCAGCAAACTGGATGCACAAATAGGTTCAAGCTAAAGTATTGACTTCATCAGTATCAGTTAAAGAACTTGTCAGTACTTGAGCCCCAACCTATGCTGGTCCCTACCTATTATGCTAAGGACCTTTTTTCAGTTAACTTTTTTTTTTTTTTGTACTGGAAATTGAACCCAGGTTTATTTTACCACTGAACTACATCCCCAGCCCATTTCATTTTTTATTTTGAGGCAGGGTCTTGCTAAGTTGTTTAGGTTGGCTTTTAACTTGGGATCCTCTTCAGCCTCTTGAGCAGGTGGGGAGTAGCAGGTGTGTGCCAGGACACCTGGCAGCAGGCTTACTTTTTGAAGCCTAAAAAAAGAAAACATTCTTCCTCAAGTTATTTAATTTTCCCCCACACATTAAGTCTGAGAAAAAATTGCACAAGAAACAATTATGAATATGAAGGAGGAAGGCTGCTTGCCTAGGATCTCTCTTGAGTCTCCTGCAGAGGCTCAAAATGTCAGGTGTGAAATCTAGAGGTTCTCTAGCCCATCATTTTCATTTCATTCTCTAGGGTAGGAAGGCCCAAAGGGTTCATGACAGGGGTCGTTGTGAACTGGGTAATATTGAGGTAGCTGGGAGCAGCAAGTGAGACTGGGTGGACTTTGCAGGGTACAGGAGACGTGATAAGAGCAAAGGCTCTTTGGTCTGTTTGCTCCCAGGAGTCAAGATGCTAGGTAGTGGGGGATGGGGGGCGACTGGAGGATCTGTTTGACTGGAGATGTGTTTTTGAAGTATGGATATAATGGATAGCCTCTTAGTGTTGGAAAGGAGGTAAGTCAGTGCTAACTTTAATGTACTAAAGAATCTTTTGGAGTGCTTAGCAAAATGTACATCCCCTGCCCTTCTTATTCACAGGGAAGGTACCCAGGCCTCCCTGCAGAGATTAAGGTGGCAATGAGGGCACCTGCACTGTAAAATGGCTTTATTCAGATGTAGTTCAGGTACCATACAGTTCACTCATTTTAAGGTCTAAAATTCATTATTTTCAGTGTATTTATAAGGTTGTACAACCATTATCACTATTGAATTCCAGAACATTTTTGTCCTTTCTCAAAGAAATCCTGTATTCATTAGCACTTGCTTCCTACCTCCAACCCGTAACCCCAAGCAGCCACCTGTCTACACATTTACCTTTTCTGGACATTTTATGTAAAAGGAATCACATGGTATGTGGCCTTTGAGTACTGTCTGTTTTTTACTGTGCATAATATTTCCAAGTTTTATCCACGTTATAGCACTTCATTCCTTTTTATTACTAAACAAATTGTACTGTGTGATATACCACATTTCATGTATCCATTTGTCAGATGACACATTTTAGTTGTATTCTACTTTTCTGACTACTCTGAATAATGCTGCTGTGAACACTGGTAAGGAATCTGCATTTTTAAACCAGCGCCTCCTTTATTTCTATTTTGGGTCATTTCTGCACAATACCTGGAAAGACCTTATGCAGGGTCCTTGGTGTTGAAGAACTACTCCCTCAGCAGTGTGATGTCCCTCATTGCATCTGTCCCATGGGTGCTCCTCTGACCTTTGCTTGAAGAAAAACTGTTTTGTGAGTGAATGTGTAGTGGCTTAGTAGAAGTGAAGTTCCATAAATGAATTCCATGTACAGCACATGTGGGTGATTAGACAGAAGGGACATGATAAGGAGACAGTAGGCAGGCTAAATTGGTCCCAACCTTTTCCAGACTCTAGAAGTGATTTGATAAGTTCCGAAACTAGGGTAGTGATGCAGTTACTGGTGGCAGTGGAAAAGAAGGGTCAGAGGTCATGGGCTTTATCAAAGGAAGACACCATTCAGTAATAGTAATTTAAAATACTCAGCAATTTATATTTTTCATTGACTCAGACACAGTTATAATTCTGACCTTGACTACTCCCATCATCCTGTTATTCCATGTAAGTGTATTTTTACTGACTGACAGAAAGGAAATCCTGGGGTAACTAACTGAAAGATATAGTATAATAAAAGAAAATGCCAGGTTATTATATTGAAGCTCTGGTCTACTAAGGATGTTTGTATATTCTACAAGCCTGAGTCAGAACTGAACTTTTCAAAGTTCCTTTTTAGTCTTTTAGGATTCTGTGATGTGTCTTGAAACTGAAAATAGCTTCTAAGAGGTCCACAGTCCCCACCATCACTGACTGCCTGGTGGCTCAGCTGTGTCTTGAGTGAAGGGGTGAACCCTGCCTTTCCCAATAAGCTGTGCATACTTTAGAAGATGGGCTGACACAGTGGTTCATACCTGGAAGATGTAGAGGTGTGTTTTGTCTAATGGCATTGTCTAGCAGGTATCTGTTAACTGTTTCTCATCTTCTTTTCCCTGCTTTGTACTGGGGATTGAGCCCAGAGTTGCTCTATCTTAAGTATTTGATGATTGTAACAATGACTCAACTTTTTTTTTTTTTTTTTTGTACTAGGGATTGAACTCAGGGGCATTTTACCTCTGAGTCACACCCTCAGCCCTTTTTATTATTTATTTTAAGACAGAGTATTGTTAAATTGCCCAGGCTGGTCTCCCACTTGAGTCTTCCTACCTCAGCCTCCTGAAACACTGGGATTATAGGCATGAGTCCCTGCACTCAGATGTTTCTTATCTTTCTTTTAGGTTATTTGACATATATAATGACATTGCATTTGAGATCTTTTTGTTCTACACTGCATAATGAAGTTTGGTAAAGGATGGACTGTGTATATGATGGTGGTCGCATAAAGTTATTATGGAACTGAAAAATGGCTGTTGCCTAGTGATATTGTGACTGTCATGATGTCATGGCAAATCATATTACTCATTTTTATGGCAATGCTGGTGTAAACAAACCTAACAGACTCAAGAATAGGCGTGTGGGCGATTTCAGAGAGAGTTGCCTCAATCGAGTGCACTTCTACTTTTAAAAAAATCAAATTGACTGTGAACAGCCTTAGTTAGGTCCCTTGGAGGGACTCCTGAGGAAGGCATTGTTATCATGGGAGATAACATGGGTGTTATTGTCCCTGAAGATCTTCCAGTGGGACATGATAGGAGGGGGAAGATAGTGATGATGATCCTGACCCTGTGTAGGTCTAGGCCAATGTATGTGTTTCTGTCCTTATTTTATTGAAAAGCTTAAAAAGTAAAAAAAGGCTGGGGGTGTAGCTCAGTGGTACAGTGTGAGATTAGCATGCATGAGACCCTGAGTTCAATCCACAGTACATACATGCATGCACACACACACATATACATACACAAACTCAGTTAAAAAAGAGCTTATAAATAGAAGAAAAACTTACAGAACAAGAGTACAAAGAGAATATACAGCTTCATAATGTGTTTGTATTTTAAGCTAAGGGTTATTATAAAAGAGTCAAAAGTTAAATATCATTTAGAAAGCTTAAAGTTACTGTAATCTCAGGTTAATTTATTATTATGGAATGAATAAAAATTTAAATGACTGTGTAACCTGTGCATAAGTATTTATAAAATCTAGAGTAGTGTAGTGTGTGGTAGTTTCCTGGACCTTCATGTTCACTCGCCATTCAGCCTCATCCAGAGCAACTTCTAGTTCCTCAAGCTCCATTCCTGGTGACCGTCCTGTACAGGTGTGCGGTTTTTAATCTTTTATATTATATTTCTATTGTACCTTTTCTGTGTTTTGTTATGTTTCCATACACACATACTTAGCATCGTGTTACAGTTGCCTGTAGTGGGAGCTGGTGTAGTAGGAGCAGGAGGCCATGTCATGTGGACTACGTGTGCAGCAGGCTGCCATTTAGGTTTACATACTATGACAAACTTCACCCAGTGGTGAGACCACCAAGAGCACATTTCTCAGAATGTCCCTTTTGTTAAGTGAAACATGACTGTACTTTTCCCTCTTCCTACAAAAGCATTATTAAAAAAATTCAAAGTGTTGATAAAAGGAAAAATTCTTCATCTCACCTCCCTCATCATAAACAATGTGGATACTGGTATATCTTCTGTACTCTTTTCTATGGGCAAATCAACATGTATCTGGTTTTACACAAATAGACCTTATTTCTGTTAACCTGTTATTACTGTTCTATACACAGTTGTGGTGTGAACCTCTTCCTGTGTTAGCAGATTGATTTCTATAGCAATTAAAATTGACTGCCATAATCTTCTTTTGTATGGATGAAAAAGCTTCAGACGCATCATTTCATGCTGTATTGTATGTCTTTGTATAAGTAAGCTATTTTTGAGTCACGTTATATGTTTTGCCAGTCTGGTTCTGTTAATAATTCTGTTGACAGTAGTACCTGTAGATGCTCTGAGTTAAGTGTTTTGGGGCAAAGTGCTGGTGTATACATTCGGCTTAGAGGAAAGGGTAGGTTTATAGTTGTGAAGGAGGTACTATGAATAGTCAGCAAAAAATATCCTATTTCAGGGAATAGAAAATAAAGTTCTTTGTTTTTTAGGAACTTACATGATGTAAACACAAAAACATATAGTTGCATTCTAGTTAATTCATAAGTTTATTTAAAATATGTGTATACAATCTAAGAGGATTAGATCATTGTAACTTAATATCATATCTAAAGAAATCAGGCCTCTGGATACAGGTTGGGCTTACTAGTTGTACCACTTGTTTTTCCTAGCTTATTCTGTCTTTCTGCCAAATCTAAGGACGCTAGAGGAGGATTTGCCCTCTTCTCTGAAGTAAACTGATTTAGGAACCAATTCTTGCTTAGTTTTTTAAGTTGTCAGTGTCAACTAGGCATGGTGGCACATGCCTAAAATCCCAGTCACATGAGGGACTGAGGCAGGGGGATCACATGTTGAATCTTGGGCAATTTGGTGAGATTCTGTCTAAAAATAAAAAAAGGGCTGGGAATGTAGCTCAGAGGTAGAGCATCTCCGGATTCAATCCCTAGTACCACAAAAAAAGTGTCATTTTGTTATAATCTTCAAATATCAAAAACTAAAAAATAGATCTGTACAGTGTAAGCTATAGTCTTCTAACTTTATAAATTTCATATGTCTAGAAAAACAAGGATGACATGAGTCCATTACCATTTTAGCAGGAGCTATTTCTGTGTGGTGTGATTATGAATAATTAAAGCTTTCTTCTTAGTTTTCTATATTTCAAATTTCTAGAGTGAACATGTATTATCTGTTATAATACATGGGAATGTGGGAATTAAAATATGGGACAAATATTTTTAGAAGGCTCAGAAGGAAGGAGAGTAGGAAAGAGAGAATCCATGAAAAAAAGAGTGGACGAATTACTTTTCTACTGTTGGAGGATGAGGCCTCTCACTTCTAAGGAAAATCTCTGACCTCACCCTGTACTTTTCTTAGGGAGAGCTTTTGAAGTCCTTTGTGCTAGTTAGTGACTACCATAGTTAGCACAGTTAAGTAAGTATGTAACATTCTATTATTAGGTTTATCTTTGCTGATTCTTGTGATTGACATAGAGTTCTCTACCCCAAAAGTTTGATTTGTTTGTTGGAAAAGGATTTTATTGGTGCACTTGTTATCTAAAATAATAAGCCTGGGGAATCTGCCTTTCCCCTCCCGCCTTTTTTTTTTTAGCTGTTTGGGTTGGTCCCAGTGAGCATGCCTAATCTGGGGATTACTCAGCAAGCATGACCCAAAGCTGGTTTTGTAAATGGCACCAAATCTATTACTTAAGCTGCAGATGTTCTTCTGTTGTTGTCTGTTGTAGTCAGAATAGAATGGTGGCAGTTAGTTCTGTGAGACTTGGATAAACCTACAGATAGGTCTTTTTGGATAGGTGTTTTTGGTGTATGGTAGCTTGAAAGTATTTCATCACAAAAATTTAAGCAATGATGTTGTATGAAGTAGATTGAATTCGTATGGTTTTTTAAAAGTTAACTTTTTATCAGTATAAAATTTATAGATGTTCATTTACATTATTTGAAAAATACAGGTGCAAAGGTAAAATATAACTCGGCCATCATTTCATTATCCATAGGTTAACCATTATCAACGTTTTGGTTCTAAATTGCACTTTAGTCTTTAAATAAAAACTATATGATTTGACTGTATACATTTCACTAAACATGTTGTGAACATTTCCTTATATTATTTCTGGCTTACTTTTTCTCTATTGGATGGAAGCTTCCTAAAGCTAGTAAGTTGTATGATTTATGATTGGCATGGATATAGCAGCAGCCTGAAGTGGGTTTCCATAAACCCTTGAGCTGTGGATACTAATTGTGATCTTCTTACTGTACTCAAATTGACTGATTATTAGAACTGCAAGGAATCCAATCCTTTGAGAAATGAGAAAAGAGTTGCTCTTTGCCCAATATTATTAAATTATTTCATGACCTTAAAATATTAGGAAGCAACTGTAACTTCCCTTTTGCAGATTGAGAAACTGGGGTGTTGAAAATTTAATCAGTGTGATTCTTAAAGAATCGGGGTGTGTTTCTTTCTGTGGTCAATTATGGGAGAAAAAGTCAAAATATTGAATTGACCAAAGTTGTTTTTTTTTTCACCCACGAGTGGATCGATTTGATAGTTATGTATAAGTGCCATTATCTTCATTTCCCACACATATCTGTGCAGAAACCATTGTTGATACTATTGAAAATACACACTTTTCTACTTGAGTTAAAATAATCATTATTATTATTAATTTTTAAAATTTATTTTGCCTTGTTGATAAACACAATGACTGGCATTTAAGGAACCATAATTTCAGTGGAGATAAATGAAGTGTGACATTTGAAGTTTTGATTTTTTTTGCATTGCATATTCAATATTAATACCTCATAGTTGGTTTTGAAAAAGAATAGCATCTTAGTAGTATTTTACAGCATATTTCATTTTTTAAAAAACAAAATAATGCTTTGAGAGATTTTCTAGAAAGATGACATGGAATTGTTGAGTTTCCCTTTCACCTTGGCAGAACTTGGGGAGATGGTTGTGAACAACACTGGCTTTGTTGACCCTGAAGTTTAGGCAGCTCAGGCCTGTGAACGTGGCTTTTTGAGTGGTTCACCATCTTTGCTGCCTGGGGAAGCTGACTGTGGAACAGCAGAGGTATTCCTTGCAAGGCCTGCTTCCTGTGTGAGTACCTTTTGTGGAGTCCTCCCATGAATGGGAGGTTTATGAGTCGTAGTTTCCCACCAGCACACAATGCTGCCTCTCAGCAATGTAAATACACATTCCACTTGAGGTCAGGCTGACAGAGACTGGTTAGGATGCCCTTGCAAAGAAAGATATTTTGGAATTTCATTTATTTAAAGTGACCAGTGGAAAATTAATATGCCTGGTAAATCTATTTTTTAAAATGAAAGGGAAGCTTTTCATCTTGCTATGTGTTTGCTGAATGCAAATCAATTTGCAGTGGCATATTTTGATTGTGCTAGTTCATTGCTCTAGGAAATGAATTTCAATGTCTTACTAATTGTTCTGTCTATATTTGAAACTTGAGGTTCTCATTTTAAGAGTCCTCTTTATGCCTCAGAAGACTCTTTTTTGTGTTCTTTGAAACACATAAATAAATGAGTGACCCTAGAAAATACTAAATCAAATCATTGCAGGATTTAAAATGGGCTTACTGAGCAGTAAATGAAGTCTAGAGATCAGAGCAGATAACATGCTTTCTTAGGAATAGGAACACAATATTATTTATCTTTGCTTCCTTGTTGATCATTTGCTTTGAATCTAGGACATGAGTCTGATTACAGGGGAGATTGAATGGGAATTCTCACCTGTGGTCCTGGATTTATTGACCTCTCCTGCACGCTGGTTTGCTTACAGTCCCCACAGAAGTGCCTGGCCCCCAACCTTCAGTTTTCTTATCCCACCAGCTGATTTCTTTTATTTCCCAAAAAGTGCCTTAAAGAGAGCTGGGTACAGTAGCACACACCTATAATCTCAGTGGCTTGGGAGACTGAGGCAGGAAGATTGAGTTCAAAGCCAGCCTCAGCAAAAGCAAGGGCTCAGCAACTCAGTGAGACCCTGTCTCTAAATAAAATACAAAATAGGGCTGGGGATGTCGCTCAGTGGCCAGGTGACCCTGAGTTCAATCCCCAGTACCTCCCCACAAAAAAAGTGCCTTAAAGAGTATAGTATAAAGAAGACCTGGAAAGAGAAATCTGTCATAGAATTTGAATAACTCTGCATTTGGATTATTTTCTTTGGGCATATCAGGTGAATGAATTCTAGAACTAGAAATTTAACAGCAATCTTACTTTACTAGAAAGTGAATTTAAAATTGTTTTATAGTTTTACATATACACTCCTTGTGTGTGGCAGTAGTTCTCAGAGTATAGTCTGGGACGAATCCTTTGGCATTCTTAATACCTTTTGTGGGATACGTGACATCATAACTTAGTAATCCTAAAATGTTACTTGCCTTTTTCACTGTGGTGCTTTTCTGAATTCATTAATAATAGTAACTGAAAAATATTTTTTGTGTGTCTTTTGTGCTCATCACACAAGGAGAAATACTAAAATTGAATTGGAGATCATGCTTTTTGTGTCAAAGTTGAAATTTAAAATGATATTTTTTTCGGAAAGATTTTAAAATCTAATAATGGACTCCTGAAATTTAGAATTTTTCATAATTTCAGTACAAAAGAATGTCTCATACAGAGTAGAACCTAATTATTTATTAAATGAGTGAGAATCGCCCCCTTTTTCTAAACAAATTGTATTAGTATAAATTAATGTTACCATTGTTCAAAGGCAGTGTTTAAAATATAGACAAACTCCACACTTTCAGACACTTAAATATATCTATTTGCATATAAATCATGTATATACCAATTATTTTCATCTGTTAATGTAAACAAATCCAATGCTTTGGTATATGAGAGTTTTTCTTTTCTTGAAATAAAATATTTTTCTAGAGAATCGTGTTTTTTTGTGTTTTCAGAATGTTAGTCTGAGTTATTAGTATTGTTATTGAATACATTTTCATTATAATTTTATCATAATAGACTAATCTGAAATAGTAAATAGATGTTTCTTTACATGATGTGTTTTTGCACTTGCTAATTTGTTTCTTTCAGGTGAAATTTTCTGTTTCAGTCCCTTCTGAGCTCTAAATAACACCTGGTATTTGCTTTGTATGAAGTCCCATTAATTGAAATAACTACTTACGAGAATTTCATCAAATGTAATAATTCTTAAGTTATAACTTGTTTTTAGGAAAACATTGTTATTGGTAGATTTTCAGTGCATCATATACTACATCATACACTATTCTCATTGATCCTTGGCCCCCACCTCCCCTACATGAAGTTGCAAATGAGATACTTTTTTGAAAAAAATGTTGGAACCAATATCTGAAATTACTTACGTCAGAAATTTTTGAAGATGTATATCTGTATAAATAGGTTAAAACATCAGTGATGTTTAATTGGTATAGATTCTTTTTCTTATTGTTAGTTTCTTATTGTTTGATAGCATCTAGCCAAGTAAAGTAAGTATATAAAATAAATGTGATTGAATTCAATATGAACTGAAATAAATTTCATGTTCTCCTGGCTGATCAGAGATGAAGATTAAGGTGGGGGCATGTTTTGAAGACACATTCACCTTCAGTAACACTTGTCAGATTTCAAAGACTAGAAAAGAGATGAGAGCTGGGAAACCAAATTTAGACATTGGGGAAGCTTATCTCAGATGAAAGGTTCACAGAGCATGGCATGATCTTGTGGGGGTTTCATCTGATGTGCCCAATGTGGATTTGTTCTTAGCTAATCAAGTACAACATTACAGTGTAATGGTGTTTAACCTCGGGCCTTTATTTCCAGAATCTTAGAATTCTAGTATCTTGCCTGATGTAAAGTGAGTGCAGCATAACTATTTTTTAAAACAATGGATGCTTATCTTTCTTCAGGTACTTTTGTTTGAGGTTACTTTACAATGTACTTTTCAGTTAGTCCTTCTGGAATATTCTTAGTGTTATTATTATCAAAGGGATATGTCTCTAATGTGCATTGCCCTTACTTTATAACAGTTATCTAAAAATTATAGAATCCTTAAAAAATTTTATTTATTTTTAGTGCATTATGATTATACATAATAATGGAATTCATGATGCCCTGTTTGTGCATGCACAAGGCAAATTTGATTAGTTTTATTCTGCAGTACCTTCCCTTAAACATAGTAGAATTGCTGGGTATGGTGGTGCATGCCTATAATCCCAGCAGCTCGGGAAGCTGAGCCAGGAGGATCACAAGTTCAAAACAGTGAAATCCTGTCTCAAAGTAAAACAGTAAAAGAGTTGGTGATGTGACTCAGTGATTAAGTGACCTGGGTTTAATCCCTAGTATCACCAAAAAATAAACAAACAAACAAAAAACCTTGATACCCTTAGTATCAAAGATATTGTTCTAATAACCTCCTCATTAATAACTTGCTAAGCTCTCCTCTTGTGAAGTAATTTTGTTTTATGTTTAATTCTGGCATATCTCAATAAAATCATCATGGAAGACAACTTTAGTAGTTTATAATTTGGGGTTTTTTTCCTTCTAATTTTCATCCATTTAGGCTAAATGATAATATTAGGACTATATCTTAATCATCCTTCAGGTATTTTAAAAGGTACCTTAAAAATTATCAAATCTGTATGTTGGTAAGGATTCACCAGATACTCTAGAGGTGAACTGAGGACTGCATAGGAGTGAGATTTTGTACTCTCATTGGGTATCTTTGAAAGTTATCAAAGTTTTGATAGCTTCTTCATTTTGTATCATTTGCTTGTTTTACCAAATCTTTAAAACTCACTAACATACCTAATGTGTGTGTATGTGTAACACACACATATTTTTACCAGATCTTCTAGTTGTGTTTTGTTATCAGATTCTTAGATGTCACAGTCAACTTAAATGTCACAGTAAGAAAGCATTCATCTATTGCCATTACTTTTTGTCTGGTGTTCTCTGGCTAATTACATCTTAGTTAGTTTGTCTATAAAAGGGCAGTATTAGTCATTTCACATGAATGTTGTGAGGCCAGACAGAATCAGTGTGCAGGTGCCTCAAATAGCAAGCGGAATCTTGGTGTTCTTCCTCCAGACCCTCCAGAAAGCAGTCAAGTTGTTTTTGGGATGCATTTTTCCCACCTATTAAGGGGTGTTATACATGGTTATTAGGTATCCAGGGTGATACACAATGTGAATTTACTTCATAATAGCTATCTAAAAATGGAATAAAATACAGTTTGGCTTTATTAAGCAGGAGTCTAGAAGTCTTGTGTTTGAGCCCCCATGTCACTCATATTGTAGACAAAGCAGCTGAGGCACAGGGAACCTGTGTAGTAACTGCTAGGCAATGGGACTTGCAGGAGTGCCAGGCAGGTGTTGTGTCCCAGGACTGAGTGAGGGGTGCACTTCTAATACAGGGAGATTGGGCTTGGCTTCTGACTTCCCACCCTTTCCACTTCCCCGGGCAGTGAACTGGAAGGGACTTTAGAGGTGACTTTTTCTCATTCTTAGCTGCAATTCTCTGACATTGTCCTTACTATTATAGGAAAAGGTGTAAAGAAACATACAGATTTCATTGAAAATGCATACTCTCAGTTATTCTTATCCTTGGGTTAGCTTGGGTGCATTCGAAAGTAAGGGCTCATAATTTGCAGTGTTCCCTTGTAGATGCTAGACTATCTTTCTTGGGATTTCAGGGAGGGATGTGAGATTTATTGTGGTATGAGTGATACTGTGATATGAATCTAGGTGTTCTAATGAAAATGTCTAGTTACATCTGTGAACTTACTTAAGCACATTTAAAAACAACAAAGCAAATGAACCTTTGGTTGGTAAACGATTTTGTAGATAACCCCCTTTTAGTTAATATTTGCAAAACTCAGCTGTTATTTACGTGAGGATGTGGATCTGAGGTCAAGAGATTGTGATGTAATTTTTTTTTCCTTTTAGCATTTATGTTTCTGTAAAGATTTGAGGTATGTGGGGTGCTGTAGAAGCAACCTCTGTGTATTAATGAAGGTTTATGGAAGCAGCCCCAAATTACATATACTTTTTACATATAACCCTTATTATGTGATTTTTTTTTTCCCCCTCCACAAAATAGTACTTTTCCCAAATAGTAGTTCAGGAATGACTATGCTTTGCTAGATTTAAAATATGCAAAAGACATTTAAAAATATGCAAAATCAAATTACTAAAGGAAAAGTATCTATGGTTTCTTGAAGGAAGGGCCTATATATTTAACTAGTTGGCATCTTTTTGCTCTTAAGAGTACAGTGAACAGTTCTTTTTCACTTGTTGCTTGAGTCATGTATCATTATTTATTTTATTCTGCAGTGTTGTCTTTTTAATCTTAAAAAAAAAAAAAAAAACAAAACTCTCTATTTCAGAGGATTTCTCTATGGATTAAATGTTCCAAACTAAATCTTGTATGCTTATAATTGAATGCAAAAAGCAAGAACTTTTTAAGGTTAAGAACTTTTTCAGACAACTGTGATTTTACTTTGCTAATGAACACATATCAGACAAGTAGGCAAATTCCAGACTATTTGTGCCTCAACCAACCAGCTGGGCACATACCTCCAGGTACTGCTCATGTCTCAAGAGGTTTTTCTGCATGAACAATTATCACCACTCCTCCTTTCATTCAAGTGGCAAGCCATGGCAAGAGTCTTTCTTGCACAGCTGTATAGAACTCAGCTGTAAAATTAGATTTCACTGGCATAAAAACAGTGACTACCAGCACTATGTGCTCAGTACATTTTTCCCTCAACATTTTACTAATTAAATACTTCCTCTCTCCCATTCAGAAGACTCAAGCTATATCCAAACAAATAAGAAAAACCAACAGGTTAGTTTAATTCATATTAAGTAAACACTATAAGAATTTGAAATATAGTGTGTTAAGAGCAGAAAGGAACCTTCAGTGCTAAGGAAACTTAAGGGCTAATCTATAATATTTTAATTTTATAAAAGAAGAAATTAATTGCTCAACTTCAGGGCAAACTCCAAATTGGAACTGACTGTTTTCCAGTACTCAGTGCTGGGGTTGCTCCATTGTAGTGCCTTTAAAAACAAACAAAAAAACCCAACAATAGCATACTAGTTCTTTGAGCTGTTTTTAGCAATAGAGCTGTGAAAAAATCTAATAGCAGGCCTCAATTCTTATTCTCTCCCTCTGTATATCCCCCTTTTTTTTTTGTTATTGCACGATTTCATTTGATTTTCAAAAAAGCAAAGGGGAGTGCCTGTCTGTACCAAGCACCTTTCCTCAGGGTTGCCTGAAGTGCAGGGAGAAGTGAGAGCAAGGAAAGCTCTGAATCACCCCTGGGTTTGTGTCCAATGATAGTGCCCCACATCAGGCTCATAATGGCCACATGCTAATTCTACCTGGGCAGAGCCAGTGCCAGTGCACTGGTGTAGTGTTACTGGGGAGGAAAATAAAAGCCATATTCTCACAGTGGCAGGGAATGGTCAAAACGGTCCCATGTGTGTTGATGGACGAGCAGGTTTTCTCAGAATTTCAGAGGTACTGAATAATACTTGTGTTTCTATTTGTCTTAATCATTTTGTTCCTTCTGTTGATGTTGTTGGTGTTTCCATAGTTATTATCAAAAAGCTTTGTCTGTTCTGCTGGGAAGGCTAGAAATGATAACCATTTCTGATTTCTAGGTCTGGAAAGATCAGTCAAGAGCTTTACCTTTCAAAGCCAGCATGGACCAGGAAGGAAAGAGGTTTTTCTGATGAGGAAAACAAAATAGCAAATGACATTTTGATATCCCATTGGTTGTGGGAATGTGTGTAACTGGCTACCTTGCTCTCTCTCCCTTCTGTGTCTTTCTAATTCTTGTTAATAAGCTTAGAAGGGAAATACACTTTCAGAAAGTTGTCAGTCCTTGTGACTGATGGCATTTATCCTTAAAGGCCACCTGTATGGGGGTAGTTCATGAATGCAGTTTTTCTTTTTTCTGTGCCATATGATTGTTGTACATTTTGAACTTTTTTGACTTTTCTTTTTTACTACAGGCACGGCATAAACAAATGTAAATAAGTTGCATAAATATTGGTCATAATAAGTTTTATTAAGTTTAGGTTTTGTATTGGAAGCCATTTAGAAACGAGGCTTGCAATTTCTCATAAAACACTAGCCATCTTAAAGTTATGTTGATTTAAAATAGAATAGAGAGCACAGTGATTTTTTTAAAAAAATATTTTTTAGTTATAGATGAACACAATACCTTTGTTTTTATTTATTTTTATATGGTGCTGAGGGTTGAACTCACATGCCAGGTGAGTACTGTATCACTGAGCCACAACTGCAGCCCCACAGTGATTTCTTAATAACCTCCCAAACCCCTCCATCCCAACACAAAACAGCAAGACAAAACCTTTGTTTTCTGTGATTCAGGAGATTTGTCAGTATGTCTTTTTGACTACCGATGTGCTTTCCCCCATCTCCATGAATCAGAAAAAGGGTTACTTTTACTTATTGCTGTTATATAGATAGCTAGAACATTTCTGTGATATGATTTTGATAAATATTCTGAATCCTGACCCATAAGAATCTATTAGAAACTGGTTGGTGTGTGTGTGCATAATGTGTATATATGTGTGTGTTTGTGTGTGTGTGAGTCTGTGTGTGTGGTGTGTGTGTGTGTGAGAGAGAGAGGGAGAGGGAGAGAGGGAGAGAGGGAGAGAGGGAGAGAGGGAGAGGGAGAGGGAGAGGGAGAGGGAGAGAGGGAGAGGGGGAGAGGGAGAGAGGGAGAGAGAGAGAGAGAGAGAGAGAGAGAATGCGAAGTCTTGCTATATTGCCCAGGCTGATCTCAAACTCATTAGCTTAAGTGATCCTCCTGCATCAACCTCCTGTTGTAACTGGGATTACAGGTGTGCAACACTGTTCCTGGTTTTAATTGGTGGTTTTAGCGAGAAGGAAATTTTCATAAAACATGAATCAAGCTATGATTTTACCAATGAGCTCATGACATTATTTTTCTCAGTGTACCGAACAGGCATGTGCAAAATGTTTACATGTTTAGATTGCCTGACAATGATTGGTTAATCTGAATTTTATTGGAAAAGATACTACCTTTATGGAATTCATGGAATCAGTTAACTTTAGTGAGATGAATCCTGAAGAGACTATTTTGAGATTATTTACAAGTTGCTTTATAGGTCTTTGTTTTATACATTTAGAAAGTGCATTTTGAATTGGACCATGGAAACAAAAAGTTTAAACTGACCATGTGGCTTCTCTTTATTTGTTCCTTTACCCCATCTAATGTTTAAACACTTCCCCAGGATAGTCTAGCCCTTGGTGCATACCCTCGGCAGGGCGTCGTGAAGTGTGAGGGCCAGCGCCTCTACCTGGCTTGTGATGGAGTCAGGGAACCATCTCCTTTACCCAGCCTGGCTGGGCTACTTGGGTTCTGATGGGTATACTTTGTTCCTTTTGGTGTTGTTACGTTTCTCTTTTTCTTGTCATCTGAAACTAATTTGTGTACTGTACTGCTAACTCACATCTTGAATTAATGTAAGGAAATTTGGGTCATCAGCCCATGAAGTGAGTACCAGGACATTTTGTTACTAATTTGAAGGCCAGGTTTACAGACTTAAAAACTCTCCCAGCAGTGATTAGGGCTTTGACTCTTAAAAAAACAAAACAAAACAAAACACCAGACACTTTTTTCCCTCGTATATAATTGTTTTCTCTGGCCTTTGGAGATGGATCAGCTGTTCTCTCCCGTGAATCAGGTTTTTCATGAATTTGGCCTTCCTGTGTTTCTTAGCATAGGTGGTGGCCAAAATACCATAGAAAATCTTTTCAAACTTGGAGTGGGATAAGTAAAATAAGAGAAAAAAATCAAAATTTATCCGTCTAGAGAAATGTAAAAACTGAAGACTCTGTAATTTTATTTTAAAATAAGGTTTTATTTAAAGCTTCAGGGATGTTATTTGGAAGGAATTGAATTAAATGTCCGACTAGCAGTGAAGATCTGGTCATTTTGTTTCCAGGGTACCCAGCCCCCACCCCTGCCATTTTGTTCAGGAACTGTTTGTAAATCTGGGACTTGCTAGCAGGTCACTAAGGACTTGCTCTCTTAGGAGAGAGGGATGTGAGCCACAGGTGGCATCCTTCCCTGTTAATCAAAAGGATAGGATTGCTGGGTATGAAGAACTGTGGTTTTAGTGTTAGGATGTGTGGTTAGTGGGAGAGGTTGTGTGAGGGCCTGTAGTGGTTGCCAAATTCCTTGAGATAGAAGTATGTATAAGAGCAAAATAAAGAATGAGAAAAGCCTTGGAGCTCTGTGGGGGTGGCGGTGGAGTTCAGAGGATTAGAGAAGTATATTGTAGTAGAGCTAATCTATTTTTCATTTATTCTGATTAGTTTTACAGCACATTTATTCTTGTTTGGAAAGGGCAGTGGTCTCAGGAACGGACTCCTTGCACGATTTCTTCATGTACGGGTAGACTGTGGAAGTGGTGCATCCTTGACTAAAATGCCTGGGGTTCTGAGATCGATCTGGCCAGCTCAGATACACAGCTGTCTCCTGTCTAGGGAGAACCCACACCAAGAAAATGAGGGTTTCACCTGGACTCTGAGATGGAAACCAGTTACAGCTCCATTATCCAGACACCACATGTCTGTCCTGAGTGCTTAGGGAAGATGGTGCAAGTTACCTGGGGGAATTTCTAAGACCCCCTCTTGAGACTTTCTCCTCTGCTTTATTCAGCTGACTATCTGATTTCTTACACCAGACAAATTAAGATAGCGTGTTTAACCTATGACCCTGAGATTTGAGGGAGAGTGGGTAATGGTACTGCTTAAAGAGTGGAGAGGGTGGGGAGGCGGACAACAAAAACTTCTCTGGATATGTAAGATCAAAATGCTACAGAAACTCCCTAGTGTATCACCTTGTGACCAAACAAGATATTGTTACAAATGATGACCCAAAATTGATAAGAAAAAGTAGTTATGACCTGCCAGCTCTTCAGTGAAATTAGAAAATGTGTAATTTTCTACCCAGAATCATTACAAATGAAGTAAGTTCTGTTTCTTTATAATCAACTGGGTGGTGAGCTTTTCAACCTGCATTACTTTGTTTTAATTATATTTTTTTGTCTGCTCTCGTCAGGGAGATTTGTCTCATGACCCAGGTCTCAAAGCAGTTGGGCTAAGCTATATCTGTTGTAAGTAGAGTTTATATGTAGTTTTGTTTGATCTTCCAGTCAAAACAGAGGAGTCTTACTTTGGGGGTCTGTCACCATTGAATGATGATTGTGTGTCAAGCCTTTCCAGTCTTGGCCCAACCTAACCTGCTTTAAACTTCTATAGTTATGTTGTGTGGTTTTCCTAATTTATGACCTGAATATTTGACTTAGCATTTGTATTTGGCAAATTCACCAGTTTTTTCCCTTTATCATTGGGGAATAACCTAAAAGACACTATTGCTTGTCCTAAATTTTGTTTTGCATCTTTTTTTCATTCTTTATAATTCTCCTTGCCTTTTCTCTTGGCCTTTCTAAGATATATGGCACTGAAGTTTTTTCTATTCTATGATAATTTTACAGGACAGCTGAAAGTGTCCTTGTTAAGTAACTGGGCATTTTCATGCCTAGAGATCATTTATTGCTTTTCTGTATGATCCTTGCCTTCCAGGCAAATGGAAGTATCCTGTGTATGTTCCTGAAATATAGAAGTGAGTAAGCTTTGCTGGCTGCATGTATCACTCTGCCTACCTGAATTTGTTACTTTGTATTCCAGTGAACTTGAAGTCTGGATTACCACTGTTAGAATTACAAATAGGCCTTGGTTAGCCAGCTGGCCAACTGGTAGCCCAGGGAAAGAGGATCAGCACTTTTGGTTATTAGTATGTGAGACTCTGCCTGATTCATGGTGGCCTTTATTCGCTTTCTTGATTCTTCCATTTTCCTGCATGATTGATAGTGTGGTTGCTGGGCGACTGAGTTGCAGCATTCTGAATGTGTAATGTTCATAAATCCCTCCTGTAGTTCCTCAGGAGTGTGTGGACATACAGTTGACTATACAGTTTCTCTTTCTTTCCCTTACTCCCTTCCCAGTAATGTGTAATAACCACATTACTGGATAGTGATGGAGGTAGATAATCCATCATTAGTAGGAAAAGAAGTTTTAGGTGTCTTACCTAAACTTGCCTGTCAAATATTTGAAAGTAAACACAATGATCTCCTTGTGCCCATGGATGTGGTTTCTTGGGGGTAAAATCCAATACTAAAACATTTTTGCAGCTGGACACAGTGGTGCATGCCTATAATCCCAGAGACTAAGGAAGCTGAGGTGGAAGAATTGCAAATTGAAGACCGGACTGGGCAACTTAATGAGACCCTGTCTCAAAATAAAAAACAAAAAGGACTGGGGATGTGGCTCACTGGTAGAACACCCTGGGTTCACTCCCTGGAAACCACTATCAGAATTAAAAAAAAGATGTTTTTGCAACTCTTTGTTGGTTCCCATACTCTATCCTACATCTATCTATAGGACTTTTGTGGACCTGCCCCTTGAGGTCCATCCACCTTATCCCACTCATGCAGAACGTGGCATCTAACTCCCTGCTTTGGATTTGACTTCTGTGCTTAGGGGTGCTGCTTACTGAGGCTCGATTGTTGTGTGTTGTTGTTAGTAAGTCCTGTTATTTAACATGGTGCCAACCATAAGATTTCTTAAATGGGAATCATCAGTGTTAGACTTACTGTTGGTGTTAAGATATCCATTGGTATTAGGGACAGGAAACCAAGACTACCTGAATTTTCAGAACCCTGTGCCATATGCCCCAGAACCTACCCAAAAAGTGATAAGTAGGAACAAAACAGCATGGTTAATTGGATTGAGGCTTAGACCCCAATTTTAAAAACTTTGGCTATCTGGATTGGACCATATGAAACATACATAGCTTTGTCTGGAAGCAGGTCCTAAGGACTGCCATCCCCTACCTGCTACAGAACTCTAAACTATATCATTATTTTCTATACTCCGACCTAATAGTAGGACCTGTAGAAGCTGAATAGACCTTCATGGCCTGCCGTTCCCTCTGCCTTGTTGGGTGAGAGAGAGCCGGTTCTCTCTGGTCTAGGAGATGACCAGGACACTTTGGTGTTCATAGGTGTAATGGAAGGGAAGGGAGAGATAGCAGAGATCTGCAATCTGCCCTTCAACCTCTATCAAGTGCCAGGAGCTCCTTTTTTTTTTTTTTTTTTTTTTTTTTTGGAAGAAATGAGGGAAAAGTGGAAATGAGTAGAATGATTCTTTACCCCTGGATGCTCATACTCAGACCCCTAATCTATTTTACTATTCACTACCTAGGGATCCAACCTGCAGTATTGAAGGAACATTAAGCACCACACTTCAGAAACAGGCATGTGTAGTATCAGTTTGAGGAAGAGTAGCCTTCTTCCCTCCTGCACTATGGATAAAATATATTAGAAAGAAAATTGAAATGGATATTAGTTTTTCTTCTTGATTATCAGTTGATTTAAAGTCAGTTATGTCATGAGAGTGTCAGTAGGATTAACTTAGTTTTAATGTAAAGACTGTATTTCCTTCATCAGGATAAACTATTGGTCTTTAAGCTTTGTACTTTTATTTACTTAGCAACTGAGTAATTGCCTCATAAAACAGCATGATGGTACTATTAACACTGAATTATAAGACCTGTTATTATGGAATGTGCTTCCCGAGTTGGGACAAGATTTCCTTGTTTGGTGCTTAAATAATTAGTTTCTTCAAATGGGGTTATAATGAATAGTGTAAAATTTACCTATTTAAAATAAAAAAGTTTATAATCTCTTGGGTGGTTTTTATGCATTATTTAATATGTTCAAGGAAGGTGTTTCTTTTGGATGGGAGGAAGGAGGGAGGTATATTTAATGTTCAGGATGGAGTTAAAAACGAGAATATCTTATATCACTCCTGAGACAAATTTGAGGTATTAATTAAAGGATTTGCTGTACTGTTTTGGTTGATTTGGTTATTGAGTATTAAAACTCAATTGGCCAAATATCTGTGAATTTGAAAAATTGGGGGACATTTTTATTTAAGTATGAAGTGTATGGTAATTTGTTTCTGAAATAATTTAAAATCATGTTTTATTCTTCTTTGTTCATGCTGTTAAACTTACTGTGCAACAGTTTTTTAGGCATCATGGGAGAAAATATAGATACCTTTTAAGGAACAAATTATAATTCTCAATAGGAATTTACTATTATTTTCTTCCTGTTGCACTGAAAAGCTAAATACAACAGGAGGCAAGTACTAATATGGAATAAAAGTGGCCTTTGTATTATTTTGAATATGGGTATGACTTTCATTTATTCTATGAAAATGATGGCCCTTGAGCAAAACTCTGCATAGGATGCCATGGGCATATCTGAGGTACAGGAAAGCTCAAGATGTGAATCTGAAAGAACGATGTTAATATGTAACAATTTATAAATTCAAGTCAAGGAAATGATGGGGGAGAACTAATTAGAACATGAGTAGTTAGCAAATTAATGATTGAGTTAGAAATTACAGCAATAGTATATATGGTTAACCTTGGTTTACTTGCTTGGATTAAATGCTTATGTGTATTATTTTGATCCTAATGAAAGGGGGAAATTATAAAGATTAATAAGTAGAGGTCATTTTGTAATGACCTTAAAGGAAATTATACTACCAGTTTTTGTTTGACATTTTACCATGTCAAAAATTATTTTTATTCTCAGAAAGCTCTCTGGGGGTAGGATGGTTATTATTCAGGTTTTAAAAGTTTGTAACTAACTGACAAAGCTGAGACCTAAGAGTTATGTTTGTGTTGCTGCTTGGAGACTCTGGTTTCGATCTCCCAATTCAGACTATTTCCTTGCTTTTTCTCTGTCCCTCCTTGGGCCTCACACAACAGTAATAATTCTTTGTGATTAGAATAATTTGGGATTCAGAAGACTTCGTGATGGAGTGCTTAGATTGCTAACTTATGTAACAGGTGATTTTTGTGGTCCTGAGTCTTTTTTTGTTTTTTTTCCTTTAAAAAAAATGATGGTTCTTTTGCAGGAAGCCAGTTGAGGGAAATTCTCCATGAATGTATGTCACAATGATGATGACCGACCAAATCCCTCTGGAACTGCCACCACTGCTGAACGGAGAGGTAACCATGATGCCTCCTCACTTGGTGAATGGAGAAGCAGCCCAGCAGGTTGGTGTAGTAAGAGGGAAATTTTAAATGAAATTAACTTAGCATTAATCCAGTATTTAATTTATTTTGGGATTCTGAGTTATTCAATTTTGGACCTGAGTGTTTCTAGAAATATTTTTGTTGTAAAATTACTATATTTAAAAAATATTAGCAATTGTTTTGGGAATAACCTCATCCAGTTGGTATTCTTGAAGCATCAAAAAATATGTGATTTTTGAAATGAGTCATTTTGAGACCATGTGCAGTCTTTGGAGTAAAATGACGTTTTATTCATGTTGTATATTGTGTTTGATTGATTTGCTAGATTGGCCAGAGTAGAATGCTCAGAGGGTCAGCTTTTGATTTTACATAAGAATGACCTTGACACAATACACAGGTCAGGATGAAAATGTACACATCAGAATGAGTCTCCATAGGTCCTGAAAAAACCCACCCACATGGGTAGCTTATAAAAAAAGAGGGTATCTTTTTTTCTTTTTAAATTCTTTGTTGCTAGTTATTTAACATTGTGGAATAAAAAGTTATTTCTGAGCTCAATCATATAGCACTTGTGGAAAATATTTAAACTGTAAGTAAAACTTAAAAACCATTAGGAACGGAACTATTATAACAATTTTTTTATTGATTACAAAAACTGAGTTTGCTTAGTTTTTTAACTAAATAAATACTTTGCATCTTTTAGCAGCATAAAAATCCTTGTTTTATGAATAGAATTGGAAATAATTGATTAAAATATTTACTCAAAATATATTAATAATTTAGGTAAGTTAATTAGTCATTTATTTGTGTCAGTTCCTGTCCCCCATCTATCATAGTACATTAATATTCTATCATAGTATGTTGATGCTTTGTAAATGCCTCTGTTGGATCTTACCTTACTGCTTAATAATTTATATTTCTCTTTCTTGCATTAGATTGTGAATCCCTTAAGAGCCAAGAAACATCTAATAGGTGCTTAGTAAATGATTGTGATTTGGATAAATTTCTTTTCTTCTCACCCCTGATGCGGATATTTCCCTTCCTGATTCCCTCACCTCTTCCTATACTGAATTGTGTCTACCAGCATATGATAGTGTCTTCTCTTCTAAACACACAATTACACCTCACCACATCCCAAACCAACTGCCTCCCTTGATTTATCCCCCTCCAGTCATTGCTTCATCCCCCTCCAGTCATCACCTACTTCTCTGCCCACCTTTGTAGCAGTGTTCTTTAAGTGGAGCTTGTACTCACTGTCTCTTCTTCCCAACCTCCCCTTCTTCTTCAGCTCCATGGTCTCCATTGTGTCTTCTTACCTCCTTCTGGCCTTTTAGCTGGTGCTGTTGACATTATCTCAAGAATGCTTGCAGAATCTGTACTTCACCATGTCTTCTTCATTTCCCGACCACTACTGTACCCCAAGCCATCGTCCCACTCAGGTAGGATGGTCCTTCTCACTGATCTCTGCTTCTGCTGTTGTCCTACCAGAAAGCATTTGCCTCCAGTAGCTGGAGTGATCTTTTCAAAATATGAAGTGTGTTGTGTTAGTGCTGTATTTAAATCTGCCCCGTTACATGGCTGTAATGAAATCTGACTGCAGTGGGTGGCCAGGCAGTGTTAGGTGGCCTGTCTGGGACTCTGTCTTCTTCTCTGCTTCTCTTCTGCTTGCTGTGCTCCAGCCATTCATGGGAGGCATCAAAATGCTGTGAGTGGTTTCAAGATGCAGTTGTTTGCTCTCCCTTCTTTTTAATTAAAAGGATTAAAAACGAGAAGATACTTGAATTTGACTAAACTTAGAAAGCAACTTAGGTCTCCCAAATGTAGTCATCTAATTCTGCTTGTGTACGTCTCCAGGAGACCTGAAGCAACCTATCCATGTTGTTGTGCACCATTTTCATGTTTTGGTGATTTCTCCCTCATTTCTATGATTCACTGTGCCCAGAATGGCCTTTTGTAGTTTATTAGCCTGCATAAAGAGCCCTCAGTTTCAGAATTTTCCAGTCTGCCCTTCAGAAGTGAACTCCTTTGCACATAGATGTGACCAAAGGCCATGTGCTTCCTCAGAAAGCCATGTGGCACTTCCCTACTCCATATCTCTGACCTTAACTCTAAGTAGAAGCTGCTTAATAATTTTGGGTAATAAAACCACATTTTCATTTCATCTGGGAAGCTTTCTGTAAAGCTGAAAAGGCAAAATCTGTTAATCTATGTTTTATAAGCAGTCAAATATCAAACTTTCTTAAAATGGAGGGTGTATTTTACCAAAATTTCACAAGAAAGAAATGTTTTAGTTGGTCTTTTAAATTGGTAAATACATTTGTGCTAGAAGCATAGATTTATAGGTTATGTGGGCCAAGGTATCTATTGGTTTTAATCTTAAATTTCCCTTAATGGGGCAGAATTGTTAAGTGGGCAATGTCTGTTTGAAACACCCCTCTCAGCAGGATCAAGCCCAAGATTTATTATCCTTTGGCTGTTGCTTCTATATCACTGTCTGGGCTGGGCCCATGTGCCTGATATTTTTCATCCTTTTTGTGTCCTCAAAGTTCCTATCTTTTGTCTCCCTCATTCCTTCAAGCCTCTTCTTGGTCCTTTGCATCCCAGTGTTTGGTATTGGCCTAGGTGAGTGTGTAGTCCTGGGGCCTTGGACTGAGGCACAAGGGGAAGACAGACTGGAGGAGCCAGCAGAACCCAAAACAGCCGAGAAATACTGGAGAGAAGTAGGGAAAGGGGAGCAATGGAGGGTGACCCCAACTATATGAATGTTTCCTGGGGCTTTTCTTGTGCTCTCCCTCTGAGGCAACACATTTTCGTCTTAACCAGAACCTTTTGGAGGCACAGGATTGACTTCAGGATGGACATTGTAGCCATTGTGTGACAGACCCCTTGGGGGTGAAATTTTAAGATAGGTGGCACTGTAGCCACTTCTCAGATAATACGGTTGTAAAGAGCTGCCCTCTGGCCACAGGGTTCTCTCTATAAATGCCTTTGAGGCATGCATGTGGGGAAGCTTACCTTGTATGTGTTTACAGCATTCTTAATACTTTGCAGCTGTGGAAAGGACATTCTAAACATTTCTATATATGCAAAAGAACCACACAGTTATGAGAAAGCTCTTCAGTTCCCACAGCCCTTCTCCTCAGGATTTCTGTCCTAAAGATTTCTGGATTTAATTAGGACTCATTCTTGGCAAGATTCTCTGTTGTGTTCTGGCTCTCTAAATAAAAGATGCTGTTAATTTTCATAATTTGAAGTCATGTTAAGTTTGAAATCTTGGTTTGTGTTTATGTAGGTAGCAGGAAAGAGAGAAGAGTAAAAAAGATGATTCTTAAAAAGGAAATTAATTTTCATTATGAATAAGACTTTTTAAAAATATATTATCTAAAAAATGAACAACAGAACACAATGTGAACAGAAGCAACTCACCCCATAGTTTTATTGAGATATAATCCACTTGCCATACAATGCACCCATTTAAAATATATACTCAGTGGACTTTAGCATATTCACAGAATTGTACAGCTCTGACAACTAATTTAGAACACTTTTTTCTTCCCTAAACAGAGACTCAGCAGTGGTCACTCCTTGCCCCCTGTTTCTCTTGCCGTTCTCAGGCAGCTACTAATCTATGTTCTCTGTAGATACTGCCTGTTCTGGACATTTCTCATAAGTGAAATCATGCAGTATTTGACTTATGTGTTTGGCATCTTTCACTTAGCATCATGTTTTGAAGTTCATCCATTTTGTAGTATGTATCACTACTTCATCCCTTTTTTGTTACTAAATAACATTCCATTGTACAGGTGTAACATTTTATTATTCCATTCATCCACTGATGGACACTGGGTTGTTTCTCCTTTTTGCTGTTATGAATATTGCTGTGAACATTCATGTGCATGTTCTTATGTGGACATATGTTTTCATTTCTCTTGGATATATAACTAGGAGTAAAGAACTTAATTTTGAACTATTGTTTTTCTAAATAAAGTATCACTACTTTTTTTTAGCCTGTAATTTTGTCTACTTTTGGATAATTATGCCCAGCATAGCTAAATAAAGTTTGCTTCTCAATAAGCCTAATTTATACTTTACTTGTTTTAAAAATCAGGTTTTGATTTGAATTTTTAATGTGTGACTATATAAATAATGAGAAATATCCTCCAGTAATCAGAAAATTGGCGCCTGTGTTGACAGTTTCAGAACTTAATGGTGTATTGATTTAACTGTCTTTGTTATGGACATGTGGTACACCTCAGAGATTTAAAGATGTAGCTGCTAGTTTTGTGCATGAAAGAGTAAATTGCAGCTCAATTTTTGATTTTTACTATTGGTTTAATATTTTAATAATCTCTGAAGAAATATTACAACAGCCACCAGTTAAATGAAGACATTAAGTTAAGAGCAAAGTACTCACATAGGGGGGTAGGGTGTACTGGTTTGTTAATTTAATGTGATACACTTACAACCTACGTAAGGGTACAGTGTCACCTTACATTCCCTGTAGTTTTGGTGGCTCTTGATGTGTATATTCACTGAGGGTCAGTTTCAGTGGGGTGGGTTAGATGCTTCTTTTTCCTGACCAGCATTTAGCACATAGAGGGCACCTAGTAAATGTTTTCTCTTTATTGTTTTCCTAGTAAATGTTCTATTTGTTGTACTATATTATCTGTTGCTTCCTTTGTTATTTTTATTATTTTACTTTTATGTTTGTAGAGCATTAATTGCTAATAAGTGTTTTGGATGCCTCTTCTTTAGGAAGCAGATCGCCTTAAATGTAGACAGAAAACCTGTCTCTTACTAGCTCAGGATAGCATGCAATCAGCTTCCCTTGAGAGATAGGAGTTGCCTCAGTCATTTCCATTCTCTTGACTTTTGCCTTTTCCTGGAGATTAACATTTAACATTTTCACTGAGAGTGAGTTTTGTGTTGTTTTTTTCCTTCTCCTTTCATTTCTTTGTTTTTTTGGAAACCCTTGTTTCCCCTAGACAGAATCCATAGCCAGGATTTTCCTGGAGCATTCCTTTGAATACACATTTCCAGACGGTGCATTAAACCTATTAAAACTTTCCATGT
The DNA here is from genome assembly GCF_902686445.1 of Sciurus carolinensis. Taxonomy (NCBI): domain Eukaryota; kingdom Metazoa; phylum Chordata; class Mammalia; order Rodentia; family Sciuridae; genus Sciurus; species Sciurus carolinensis. The sequence goes on from NC_062221.1 coordinate 42,813,368, forward strand.
TTCAGATGATGCTCGTCATTGGCATGTCTGTTACATCAAAAGTGTGATTCCTAGTTCAGTGACCTTTTTTGCTCTGGTTGATGTCTTCTTAATAACTCTTCCCCAGCAGCTTCCTTCTTTTGTTCAGTAGTTCAGATTCTCTCACTGCACAGGTTTATTCTTTAAATATACTGAGAGCCATCACGTCGGGGTACTCAAAGAATTTTGTGTGTAGAAGAGGTATTTTCTACCTCTTCTTTCAGAATTTTCAGAAATTCCAATAGAAAGGAAAATTTACAGTCTGTTTAGTGTAGCAAGATGGATAAACAATTCTTGGGAAGACTACCCTGGAAAAAGAAGGATATTCAAATGAAGATGGTGCCTGCAGTCAAAAATAGAGGCTGCAGCTATTATTGCTGAATAACTTCATATACCAGCTCCTTTTCTGATAGAATTCTATTTATGGACTGGGATGTAAGCTGGAAAATAGAATTAGGCTGGTTAAATGTTGAGTTTGGAAAACCAAGCACAAGAAAACTGTCTTGGGAAAAAAAAAAAAAAAAAAAAACTGTCTTGGGTCATACTCTGGCATCAAGATGCATAAAATGTGCATAACTTGTGCAGATGTTTAAATAAAATTGTTACTGCAGGAGCTGGGGTTGTGGTTCAGTGGTAGAGCATTTGCCTGGCATGTGTGAGGTACTGGGTTCCATCCTCAGCACTACATAAAAATAAATTTAAAAAATAAAGGTATTGTACATCTATAACTAAAAACAAAGTTGTTACTGTAAATTGCCAACCAGCTTCTCTCCCTCAAATTTAGAGGCCTAGGATGTCAAGGTATTAGTAGCCTCTCTCTTCCGAGATGTGGGGTTGAAAGGAGTGAAAGGGTAGGATTTATGACTGGATTAAGAAGTGACTGAATAATAGATTTGTTCATTTTAATAAGCCTTTATCAAATGTCTTCTGTGCCAGTACTGTATTAGGTGCTAGAGACACAAAGATGAATAGGCACTGTTCTTGCCCTAAAGGAAGGAACAATTCAGCGGGGAATGAATCCTGGTTTACTAAAAAAAAAACAAAACTGTATTTATACGAACGTCAACCCACAGAAGTGCCTGAATCGCATAATGTAACCGTGCTTGAAGAGTGGGAGAGGCCAGACTAGGAAAAGTATCTGTGGGAAGGCTGAACCTAGAACAGAGAGCAGACTTAAGTGCAGTTTAGAACTAAGATTCAGGCTTTGCAAATCAAGTAACCACTTCTTTTATTTAGTGAAAAGGCTCAGTAAGGATCATCTGTGCAATGGAGAGCTTCTACTAATGACCCAAAGACACTAATAATATCTGCATCATAATATCTGTGAACTTTTTTTTTGTACTGGGGATTGAACCCAGTGGCATTTTACCACTGTACTACATTCCCAGTCTTTTCTGTTTTTCTATTTTGAGTTGGAATCTCACAAAGTTGCTGAGGGTCTTGCTAAATTGCTGAGGCTGGCCTTGAACTTGCAATCCTTTCCTCAACTTCCTCAGCTTCCCCAATCACTGGGATCACAGGCAGGCACTAGCTGCCATGCCTGGCTGTGATCTCTTTTCTTGAAACTTTGCTGTTTTTTGTCCATCAGTATCCTAACATGAATCCCTTTGGCCTCTGATGCTCCTCTGGTGGTTCACTCTGTCCCCTCCATGTCTTTTCTCAGAATAACTGACTCCATGGAGATACAGATCACAAGCACAACTCAACTGGAGAGACTTTCCAGCTGCCAGGGCAGCTGTGCCTGCTAGTGAGAGCCTCCTTTTAACTGTGAATAAGATGTGAGCTGATCCAGGTCCATGATCTGACTGTTAGTCCTCTTTGCATTATGTTGCCAGTTCTGCTCACTACAAAAGCCTCCCCAAAAGGCATAGCCCATGGAGAGCCTCAGTCTTTTAAAGGAAATTGTTGATCCCACATTATCAGAGGGTGTTGTACTAAGTGGTATCCACAGTAATTAGGACACATGACATATAATTATGACAGCTCCGACTGTCTGGGTTGAGAGACATTTCAGAATTTAATTAGCCAAAGGCAATAATAAGAAGATACATGTTGTAGGCAGGATCCTTCAAACACTAGATATTGAGCTACCTTCAAAAAAAGAGAGGATTAAGGAAAAATACTGGCATGGCAAGGCTATACCACAGAATAACGTCAATTTCAAATTCTACAGCAGTTTTAACATTATGATTGTTTTCAACTTCCTGCAATCTTTGTCTGATTCCAGTATAAACTCAGGGAGAACAGGGACTGTCTCCCTCTTGTTCATGCTGTGCCTGGCATCTGAGGTAGCAGTCAAGTAAATCTTTTGGAATGGATAAAGGATGAAAAAAATGAACAAATTTAATTCATTTAAACCAGGACTTGCTGCCTTCTTGTTGCATTTGTCATACAGGGTTTATGTTAGTTTTTTAAAATTTTATGGTTAAATAAAAAAGATTTAGGTGCCATTATAGTTGATCCTCCATATCCTTGGGTTTCTATCCTTAGAATCAGCTGACCGCTATGGATCACAAATATTTACAGAAGTGAAAAAAAATTCGTTTCTGTATTAAACACATACAGACTTTCCCTTGTCATTACTTCCTAAACAATATAGCATAATAAATATTTACATTGCGTTTGTTACTATAAGCCATCTAGAGGAGATTTAAAGTGTACAGCCAGATGTGAAGGTATTTGAAGGTCTTATACCATTTAAATATATATATATATATATATATATATGTAATTTTTAGTTGTCAATGGGCACAATACATTTATTTATTTTTAAAATTTTTTTCAGAGATGCTCACAATACCTTTATTTTATTTATGTGGTGCTGAGGATTGAACTCAGTGTCCCACACATGTGAAGGCAAGTGCTCTACCACACAACCCCAGCCTATTTATTTTTATGTGGTGCTGAGGATCAAACCCAGTGCCTAGCCAAGTGCCCTGTCATTGAGCTACAACACTGGCCCCAGATATTGTGCCATTTTTATGAGGGACTTCAGCATCCTTAGATTATGGCGTCCACCAGGAGGCAGGTTGTTCCAGAATCAAGTCCCCCTTGGATACTGAGGGAAAATAAGAAGATCTGACAACACCAGGGCCAGTCTTCCCACTTGATGACAGTTGACTGGTAAAAAAAAGGAGCAGCTGCTGCTTTTGCTGATGAATGTCCACACTTCAGCCCCCACTCTGTCCAATTCCCTCAGTTGGCCTCGGTAGGTATCCAAATTTGTAACCTGGAAATCCTGAACTTTTTAACCTTTGAAATTGAATCTTGGTCTTGTGTATATCCTGTTTTAAATAAAACATTCTAAGAGTTTTGGGGGGATACTTGACTTATAATGATGAAGCCTCAGTTTTCTACTTACCTGATGACTTGTAAGTGAATTAGGGTGAGCTCTGGTTAATATGGCTTTGTAGAGGGTTAGGGTTGGACTTCTTTTAACTCAGGACTCATGTATTATTATTATTATTTTTTTCTTCTTTGGCCTCTGTTTTTCAGTGAACAGGGTTTGAATCCCCAGAAGTACCACACTGGACACTCACCAAAATATAGGAAGAACCAAAGAAACAGTTGGTGCCTTGGTTCTCCTGTTTGCACTCTAGTTTGAGATAAACAAACTAGAGGTGTGAGTGTTCCAAGGGCAGAGGTACAGATACTTGGATTTATCATCAGTTTTACAGTCTCCAAAAATTTAAGTCTTTAAAATATTTATTGAGATTTTTTTTAAAAGTCAATTTTTTTGGTGTTACCTAGATGAGACACTTAAAAAAAAATTTTTTTTGTTCTTTTTAGTTGTATGTGACAGTAGAAGGTATTTTGACAAATCATACATACATGGCGTATAACTTCCCATTTTTAGATGAGGTACTTTTAAAAAACATTTGTATATTAGCATTTTCTTTGGGCAAAATTAAATTTGATGGATTCTGACATTTGTTCTATTCCTTCCTTTCTTCCTTCCCTTTCTTTTTCCCTTTTCTGTTTGGTTTTGTTTGCAGTATTGGGGATTGAACCCAGGCAAGTGTTCTGCCACTAAGCTACACCCCCAGCCCTGTCATGTTGAGTGTGATATGGTAGCTACTGCTTATCTTGTAGTATAGTAAAACAATATAAAAACAAATAGAAAAAAATGACAAGATGCTTCTGTATCACAATGTGTTAAGACATATGTTAGTACATAATTGTTTCATGTAGGGAGACTCTTTCCTTTTTTTGTCCAAATGATTGATTTTAAAATATGACTGTAAAATATATACATTACGCTGTGAACATGCTACTAGTAAGCAAGCTGCATAAAATTAGTAACATTAATCTCCAAGTTCCCAAATGCAGATATTCATTCTCATTCTTTCTCTCTCTCCGACATTTCCAAATGGAAAAATAAACAACCTGCCAGGAAGCCAGTTGTTAAAGCATCATAATACTGTATTTCAGTAACCTGGGGTTTAGCGACCTTCAGATTATGTTAGTTCTCCCATTTAAATTGGCATTGACCTGCTGGGGTGTGGTGGCACACCTTGAATCCCAGCTACCTAAGAGGCTGAGGCAGGAGGCTGGCAACTTGGAGGCCTGTGTGGGCAATGTAGTGAGATCCTGTCTCAAAATAAAAAATAAAAAGGAGTAGTTTGGTGATAGAGGGGTCCTGGGTTCAATCCCCAGTGAAACCAAAAAAAAAAAAAAAAAAAAGTATTGGTCAGAGCTAGTTGCCTCTTAGCCATTTTATGGTTAACTTGAATGTTAAAATAACTTAAAGCTAGACATGGTGGATCCCCAGTAAAAACATGTGCTACTTTAGTGTTCATGCCTACATTGGTATTGGTCCTCAGCTGTGGGCCCTTTTCCTTAACAGACAACCATCAGATCAGATCATCTGTTAAGAGGGAATGGGTTTTATGAGCAGCAAGTATGTTCAGCACAATTATTAACCAGAATCATTTGACCCTGCCTCTCCCAGACTGTGCTGTCCATTTCTTGCTTGCAAGAATAATTAGATAACCTTTCCATAAAACAGGCAATCTGCATTTAGGAAATTACCTTGCCAAAGTCTTCTGCTTTGCAGATAATTGGGCAGTGGAGACAGCAAGCAGCTGCAGGCAACTATGGTCTAGTTTTGAGTGTAGTTGGATTAGAGAATATATGTTCAGAAAACAGAGCTTTTTAATGACCTATCCTAAAAATTAAAGCATGTTACCTAATTGGACAATAGAGCAAGTACATTTTCCTTCAGATCTGACATTTAGCTCACAATAATTTTTTCTTTCTTTCTTTCTTTCTTTCTTTCTTTCTTTCTTTCTTTCTTTCTTTCTTTCTTTCTTTTCTTTCTTTCTTTCTTTCTCTCTCCCTCTCTCCCCTCCCTCTCTCTCTTTCTCTCCCTCCCCCTCTCTCTCTCCCTCTCTCTCTCTCTCCCTCCCCCTCTCTCTCTCCCCTCCCTCCTCTCCCCCCCCTCCTTCCTTCCTATTGAAAATGGTAGGCATGGCACCTTCTTAACATCTTTGCAGTGTAAATACTGTAGTCAGCCTGCACCCAAAACTTGACCACAGTTACCTGAAGTTGTTTGCTGTCTCTGGTTAACTGCCCAATTATTGTTATTAGCACAGTTCAGCACTGAACATGTTACTTTCTCAGAAGTTTCTCCAGTTTATTTTTTATGGCAATGTTGTCATTCTAGTTCATGCCTATCTTTAAGTCTTGTTAGAGGAGGTTCTTTGGAGTTCCAAGGGTGCTTGAAGTAGCACAGTGTGTAGAGGTTATCAATAAAAACTGGAGAACTTTCAGTTCCTGACTCCCAGGAAACTGCTTTAAAAATGGGGAAAACAAAGGCTCTGTGACACACCTAAGCATGTGCTTTAGTTAGTGATTCTGTTTGGTAGATAGATTCGTCAGAGTAATGTGATTTACTCATCTTTTCTGATTTTACCAATTAAATTTCTGTTTTGCATTGCCAAAATTGGTCTATTTAAGACCCATTTAAACCATTAAGTTCCAGGTTTTCAGTTCTCTGATTGTGTCAATGAAATTGACACAGGTACATTAAAATAGGTTGTAAATCATAATGTTAGAGCTTACTATATGATTTATTATCAATGTTATTAATGGTATCAGTAATATTCATGAATATCACACTAATCAGTCACCTATTACTGTCTAAAAAGACTAGACCTCTAAAAACATTTATTTTGAAGTTATCATAAGTGGTATATTTGTTGCTCAATTTAAGTTTCATAAATGCACTGATGGTATACAATGAGTTAAACTCTCATCACCTTGGCAAAAAGGCCCACACAAAGAGGATCCTTAAAGAGTGGTTGTTTCTTTATAACTTATTTTGTGGCTTCAGTCATGACTGAAAGTAAAACTATAATACAAAATATTATTACAATGTGAATTATGAAGCAGTGGTATCTATATTATTCTTTAGAGGTTGTGATAGGAAAGCAGACATTAGGTTTATATAAAATATCCTGTCTGTGAATTTTATCTGTTTTAAGGACCCGGGGAATCAGTCCAGGGTAGAGTTGGGTGACAGGATATTTTTCTTTAGTAACTGGGTATTTATATCCAGTTGACCTCTCAGAGTCTCTGTTTTCTCATTTTGAAAGTGGTGTGCCCTGGGCCAGGCACTGAGGGTTCTCCCACGTTGCAGTGACTGCCTTCACACATTGTGCTACTTCAAGTACCCTGGGAACTACAAACACCCTCCCCTCATTAGACTTGAAGAAGCATCACGCCAGGTGTGAACTCCTTCTTGGAGGAGGACAGTGGTTCCTTTCCTAATAATTATTCTAAAACCTCCAGGGAACTGTGGATTGTGTGAGTTTGACTCTTCCAGAGATTTCAGTGCCATAACGATGTAAAAGACATATTAGAGGTCAGATTTTCAACACTGAAAGATTGCCAAGTGTTTGACTAAATTTTTTTGCATTTACTGCAAACTTGAGTATTACATTGTAATCTTGCTGATCACCAGAAGACTTTTGGTCTTAATAACTTTTAGTTTTGGGTGCTTATATGTGGATGATAAGTTAAATTGTTGGAAAGAATGACTTTTAGTTGGTACTTTAGTTTCTTTGTTCCTTCTGTAGTGAAAGTAACCATTTGAGGGCTTATGAGGTGCCAAAACAGGTGCTAAGCCCTTAGGTACATCATTTCATCCAGTAATCATATACCCTACAAGGTAGTCATCTTTATAGGCAAAATATGAGATAAGAAAGGTTAATACTTTCAGCTGGCAAATCATAGGGGTGGACTTTGACTCCACTTAGGTCGTCCTCTTCCAAATGTGGGTCCTACCTTCTAGGGAGATGGTGCTGCCTGGGTAGGGCATGTCTTTTTTAGTCTTGTTCAGGCAAACAATTGGGGAGATATGGGGTGAGCTTTGCATAGTAGTAAATAGCAGAGTTGACAAAGAAGTTGTTCCTTTTCATTGTCTTATGTGGTGTCCACATTAACTCCAGAAGGTGGCAGTGATTCTGGCTTTCAGATGGGGGGACTAAGCAGTGGCTATAGCTGAAGGCCTGGGCGACAGATTTGGAGCAGGAGTTGGGAGTCCAGTCCTCGAAGCCCAGCCCAGGTCACCCTGGGACTCCCTTTTTCCCTTAGGGAATTATTCTCTCCCTGAACTTAGTAGCAAGGGAGCAATTTCCTCGAGGCAGTAGCTGCTGAGAGATAGTGGTGACCCCAGTAGTGTGGTAAGGTTCCTCCTCCGTGCAGTCTCACTCGGGGAGCCAGCAGGACTTTTCTGCCTGCCCTCTGCTCCGCCCTTCATTTCCATTCAACAATTACATCATTCTACAGGCAGTTTTTGAGACTTAAGTCTAGAAACTTCTTGTAAGACTTGATCCTGTTAGGTGGTTTGTTTTTCATTTTGAATTTATAATTATTTCTCTTAAGTAATGCCAGGATAAAAAAAAGCAGTTTATTCTTCAAAAAGAAAAGTGATAGCCAGTTTGCCACACAGCCATCTCTTAAATCTCTCACCTCTACTTTTCCTATTCTCCAAGGGAAATATAGAATTAAGTACCATGTACTGTAAACGGTCTCATCACACCCATTTGCTAGTGAGTTCCTAATTTTCTTTGTTTGAGATTGATGAAGGGCTGTTTGGACTTTGACTCTCCTCAAAATGTTAATTATATGTTTCAAAATCATGTGTTCTGTTAAAAATCAGTTGCGCATAGCCTTGGAAAGAAAACTCGAGGCAAGGAGTTGCTTCAGGGTGCAGAATATTGTTTTGGAGGCCTTGGGAAATAAATCTTAAAAGAGTTAGTTCATTTACCACCAAGACATATTTAGTCAGTGTATATAAACAAAAGAAGTCACAGTGTGCCTGGACATTATTTGTCCCAGATGGAGTTTAAACTTGGCTCATTATACTGCGCTGATGTCATGGTGCATAAACTGGCCCTGAGTTAGACGTGCATAGACTCTGCAATGTGTTTGTATGTGCTCAGGGCATGCAGAGAGGAGGGGCGGGGCTGGCTGGAAAATCTTTGTCACATTTTTCCTTCGCACTTTACAGAGACTAGTGTCAGTTCTGAGTTTGGACTTGGCATAGAATGAGGGAAGAATTGGAATGATCTGCTGTTCATTTGTACAAGTTGGTATGTGTATGTACTCAAGGATGTGATTCTTCCAAGATTGAGAATATAAGTGTGTGTGACTTTCCAACATTTGCTTAACAGATCTAGCTTTAGTACTAGAAAAGATTTCCTTCCTTCCTTCCTTCCTTCTCTTCCTTCTCTTCCTTCTCTTCCTTCTTTCTCTCTCTCTCTTTTTCTCTCAATTGAATCCAGGGCCTTGCACATGCTAGACAAGTACTCTAACCATTGAACTACACCCCCAGGTCCAAAGCATTACATTTTGAAGAGCATTTT